>NC_142035.1:72047828-72387828 GCF_982192425.1 Myodes glareolus | reverse complement strand
TGACAGTCAACATGGCTTTGTTTTTAAGCCCAAGTATCTCACAACTCCATAAAGTCACTTGTATCAGTGTGCCAAAACAATGTATATTATTACACAGGTTTTTACCTTTAATTATTCTTAGGAGTTTTAAAGTTCAATAATAAGATGGATTATTTTATCTCTGAGTTGAAGTCCAGATAATAAACGTGTATGCGTGTCTTTATAATGAGGGTTTTAAGAGTGTGGACAGGGTATTGTACTTTCTCTTTCCACACAATCCAGGATTTAAGCATGAACCTTCCGTTCTAAGGATCTGACTGTGATTTAATACTTTTCGGAAAAATAAATGAGCAAAATCAAATTAGATCAAATTAGGAGACCACTTATTTTTCCCTGCATGAGACATTTTAATGTGACTTTATAGTTATATGTCCCGGCAATATAATAGGTCTACCTAATCTCAAGACCCAAATGAATAAATTCAAGAGTTGTTTTTATCTTAACTTCCCTAATTGGCTTTTCAATATAAATCAGAGACGGCAACAATAACATCAACAAAGTAGCATTTATGAGGCACCCACTCCATGCTAGGTAGTGTGGTAACTATTTGCCATATTTGATTGTCTGGCCTCACAGTTAACCTATAAGGTTAAAAAAAAAACCCACTTTAATCATCACATTACTGATGAGCAAAGAGAAGTAAACAACAGTTCTAGTTCTTCACAAATTTAAGTGATAGAGAACGCCGAGACCTGTGTGTCTGGGGTCCAGAGCTCATACGCCTTATACAACAGCAAACATGGCACGTGTCAAATTCTTTTTCTCGGCTTCATTCTATAGTATCTCACATTTGGGGCAAGGAAGGTTTCAAAATGACAGACTTCAGAGCCTTGATTGATATCTATGTCTATCCAGAGCTGTGGAGGGACAGGGCTAAGAAAGACTGCTTGATGAAAGGCCACTTGGATGCTATTTTAGCTACTTTTCTATTGCTGTAATGGAACACCATGACCATGAGAACTCATGGAAGAAAGACTTTGGAGTTTATGGTTCCAGAGAGATGGGAGCTCGCTATGACCAGGAAGTGTGGCAACAAAAGGGCATGCGTGGTACCGGAGGCAGGAAGCTGAGGACTCATATCCTTTACTGTAAGCATGAAGCAAAAAGAGTGGTGGGAAGGTTTTCTCTCTGAAAACCCAGCCCCAGCGACACACTTCCTCCAACAAGTCTGCACCTCCCACACTGCCCCAAACAGCACCACCAACCCGGGACTAAGTACTTAGCTATGGGATCCTATGGGAGACATACTCCTTTAAGCTACCATAGTTACTATATGGATGGCATCACAACAAAAAGCAAGCTCCTGGGCGTCTTCATGAGATGTCATAGCAGCATACCAGCTAGGACCATGTTCATGCTGAGATCATCCACAGAAATCTAGTGTGGCTGTAAGTCTGAATTAAATAGATGCCATTGGTCTAACTGACACCACACAGAATTGTCCAAAAGAGGGCATGTGATAATGATACATTAAAGGGGGAAATTGGTACTCATCAGAGTATCTCTGAGGAGAAATTACTTTTCTCTTTTTGTTCGTTGTACTAAAAATAAAAGAAGGCATTGAATTCTTCATTGTGTAAAGTGATAGAGTCCCTTATGGTACAGGCAAAGGGCCCATCCCATTGTCACTATGGTAAACAGTTATCTTTTCCCAGATAACTGGCATCATTATTTCAAGTAAGCTATGAAACAGATAAGGACTTGAGATGGCTCAATCGTTAGGCAAATTTGCGGATCTTGTAGAGAAACTGACTTCGATTCCCAGTACCCACAGCTCATATCCATAACACAAGTTCCAGGGGGATCTGATGCCCTCTTCTGAACTCTGTGGGCACTGGACATGTTTATACATACATGGTACACACATATACATGCAGCCAAAACAGTCATAAACATAAAATAAATAAATCTAAACACAATCCTCTTGTGCTTTATAGGACAGTAGCTATTGATAGACTCTTGAAACACTAAATTTCAGAAACAGATCTGAGTCTGGTGGGAGGCCTGGACCAAGTTGGCTTTGTTATTGTTGTTTTTCCCAGTAGGTCTTATTTTCCTGAAAAGTAAAGATAATGTTGTATAGACAGAGGACCATTCCAGGCAGGCAGCTCTCCACGAACATGTTGCATCGAGGGGAAAGAAGTGGTCTGTCTCGGTCTATTTTTGCCTCTGCAACAGAATGGGACTGGGCAAAGGAGGAAGAACAGAGAGGCCCTTGGCTCGTGCGCTTGTTTGCTTCCGTTGCTGTACTGAAACACTGACCAAATGCAATTTGTGGAGGGAAGAATTTTTCACTTTACAGATTATAGTCCATCATCGAGGAACGCCAGAGCAGGAACTCAAGCCGAGAATCTGGCTGCAGGACCGGAAAGGAAGACCACTAGAGGAATGTCACATACTGGCTTCGTCCGGGCTCACAGTAAACTACCATTCTTATACAATTCAGGACCACCTGCCTGGAGATGGGACCACTGCAGTGAGCTGGGCCCTCCTCCATCAATTAGCAGCTATGCAAATGTCCCCACAACCATGTCCACAGGCTCATCTGATGAGGACAGCTCCTCATCGAAGCTTCCCTCGTCCTGGGTGTCTCTAATTTGTGTCAAATTGATAAAAACTAACTTGAATAACCACTGGTTTAGAACTAGAATGGAAGCCTCCAGAATAGCGACATCTGGGATGGACCTCTGTCTGTATCACCCCAAGAAAAAGAAGGGGAACACAATAGAGGGCCGAAACCAGACTTCATAAGACTGTTCTCTGACAGCGGCCCTGCTCGCACCAAATGGCATCATCTCATTCCTGAGGGCCCTGGTCCAGCAGTCTTAAGTGAAAAATTCCAGAGAAAAAATGAATCCCTCAGATTTAGATTGTTGGCCATCCTGAGTAGCACATCGAACTCTCATTCTTTCCCCTCCCATCCAGCTGGACAGGAGGAACCACCTTTTCATCCAGCATAGCCGCAGAGAATATTAATCCCTTACTTATCTAGGTCAGTGCTTCAACAATCATAGTATTTAAAGTTTGTTGTTGGGTAACCCTCATTTTGATTAACAAGACCACGAAGTATAAGAGTAATAACAACAATGTCAATTTGTGTCAAAGGGAAGTATGAGGCTTCTTTAAGTGAAAAGGTAGATGTTTAACAATTTTATGTATTAATTTATCGGTATTTAAGTGGCTTCCACTTTTTGACTGCGATGATTAACACGGCTATCAACATAAGCAAGTAAATATTAATCTGAACAGAATCTTCTACTTTCTTGAGAGGATTTGCTAGGCCACATGGAAACCAGGGATCTAACGTTAAAAAAAAATAAAAATTTACTTCTAAAGAACTTTACTAAATTAGGGAGAGACAATTGATTTTTTAGACTTTCTTTGTGTTTGTGTGTTGTATATTGTACTGTGTTATAAGGAGGTTTTTATACAAGAATATAGTTTACATCAAGCATGTTCTAACTCTGTCTCTCATTATAAAAGTCTATTTTAAAGGATTTAAATAACATTATTTTTTCTCTTTTAATTCATCTAAGCCTCTTTTTATTCTACCTCATAACAATTTTCTGAGTTTAGTCTAGGTTTCTCGGGGCTCCTAAGGCAAGCTCTTCTGACACAGAGATCATGAGGAGGGGGCCTTCCCTGAGCCCGGTGGCCTCCAGTGATACCCTCAGAAGTTTACTGGGTAGATGTCACCAATTCCTTCCCAACAGAAGCCAATGGTAACCAGAGCTTCTGGCTAGAATTTCTCTCAAGATTATGGCCACTGATGGAGGAGAAGCTACTATAACCTCCTTCACTAAACAAAGAGAGGAAGAAAAGCTAAGTTTGATGATTTTGTTTAAACATTTTTCTTTCATAGGGCTCCAATTTTCACTTTGTTTTATACATCATATTTACTTCATGCATTCCTTATCTTTTGGAGACTACTTTGGACTGGTTCTTTAGCCCATCTTTGCCCTCTCTAATCATTGGGTGAGTTTTGATTGAAGGGCCCATGCTCCATCACCTCTATAGAAGATGACCTTGTTGTCTAGGTCTGCAGGCCTACCCATGCATGCTTCACACCGTACCCTCCAAGAAATGGGCTATTTAAAAACTGGCTGCCCTGACTTTCCTAAGTCATCCACTGTGCTTTCTTCTGTGCCTCACTTTCTCTCATCCACCTCTTGAAAGGTTTTTCTTCATAATGATGCCACCTTCACTTCAGTCTCGAGACGAAGAGAGTCTACGTGACATTTGCTCTTATCCCCTCTTCTGGTTACTTGGCCTAACAATTTTCCAACGCTCCTAAATTTGACATTTTTCTTCTGCTTGGCTTTTTTTCCACAGAATAATTGTTTTATGTGCATATCCTATCTTCATGACCCATTGCCACCATCCCCCACCTCACTTTGATGACATTAAATTACCTTCCACATGGATTCTGTCACTCCTAAATTTCTGTCTCCCATTAAATCTCATACTATGATGCCAGGGTAGAGGCTCTCCCAGGAGCATTTTCTCCAGGGAAACACTGGACGCAGACTTGAGGGAATGTCTATGATTATCCAAATTATGATCTTAGAATAAAATTAAAACTAAATGAAACTTTTAAACTATTTTATGCTATGAAAGTAATGATCAACAATAAACAAAAGTTTTCAACACAGTGGATTGTTTTCTCCAAAAGTGCTCTGTTCTCTAATAAGATCAGTGAAGAAGTCTGAAGTTACAGAATGGCAGGTTCTCTAATTACAAATGGTTTGGGTTTTTTTGTTTTATCTTTTGAACTTGGCCTGCCTAGTTTCATTATTGGCATCTACGTTTTGGTTTCATGATAGGCTTGTAATTTACTCTCTTACACGGCTTATATAATCCAGACTCTTTATTCTGGAGGATTTTCCATGGAAAGCTCCTCTTCCCAGTGAGGGAGCATCTGCTAACACTTACAACCAGAAAGGTGAGTTCTTCGCCCTTAGAACTAATTCCTATGCACCACTCTATAGAAAACCTGCCAATAATACAACACATGACAGCTACCGGATGTGCTTTAAGAGTTTAACAGCTTATAAAACAAAAACACAAACCATAATAGCTGATGAATTCGCACTGATATACTAGTGATGTGCAGGATATGGTGAGATGGTATGTGAGAATATTGTCAGATTTGCGGCTGAGAGCAGGTTCAAGCCTCAGCTTCGGATGACTTGGGTCAAAGTTCTTACCTTCTTTGAGGAGTGGTTTCATCTAGCTGCAAACATGGAAGGATGATGACAGTATTACACAATTTTCTGGTTGAAATTTTTAATGAAATTACCGTTATATAGTCAATTCACATCCTAAGTCACATCAGTGATTGGCAAATTTTTTTTATTAATCGTGATCCTTTCCTTAAATATAGGAAAATGATGAGATAAATAGCTTTATGTTTGATTTTATAGGTTATGTGATTTATGCCCTTTATGTGTGATAGAGATAATAAAAAAACCCTTTCATTTGTTTTGGTAAATTAGCATAGATCTCATCCCCACGGCCTATAGCTACACTTGGGACCTAAGAGCGACTGAAACAATGTGTGCACTGAGTAGTTTAAGCTGTCAACTTGACATGACCTTGATCACCGTGGAAGAGACCCTAAGGAGGCTTTGTCTAGCTCAGGCTAGCCTTTGGACTAAAAGATGAGAAACGAGTTACTCCTGAGAAGCGGCAGATAGCAAAGACCGCTCTTCCTGGGATAGACCCTGGAGAAGCCCGCTATTCTCAGAGGGACTGACTAGGCTCTGCTTCCACCGGCATGAATGCCTGGCTGCTCAGGTCCTCGCAGGCTGATGGTTATCAAAGTCATGGTTTGTACTCGTCTTTCTGGTGTCCCTTGCTTCCTGCTTTCTTTGTTCTGTCTGACACCTGCCCTGCCTCTGGCTTCACTTCTGACTGCACACACATGAGAGTGTTCACGCTTGGTGAAGGAACCCCAGACAGTCTAGAGAAACAAGAGAACCCTTGAATTCAGTGCAACTGCATTTTAAAGACTCATAAGTTGGTATTGTAATATGATAGTAGAGTTTACTTGTTGACTGATAGAATTTTATTTTACTTTGTTTTCAAATTTCTAGATACTTCTTCCAGCAGCTACTAATTTGTTGACTTCCTGATCTAGAAAAGGAAAAATGGAGTCTGGCTCTTTGCCACCTTGGTGTCAGGGCTAGTGTGTTTGGAAGAACATAGAATCACCAGAGCTGTTTATTTGCAAGTCAAGAGTTGACAAAGGATAAGAAGAACATAAAATAAGAGAAAGTACACAAAACATATGTTTTGGTAGGGTGATCCTGTCAAGGAGAAATATCTCCCAACAGGTTGTCTGATCTGAGAGCAGAGACCCATGCTCTTCTCTCTCAGGTAGAGTTACGCAAACCCACCACACGGACGGAAAAGCTCAGTCATCCTGGGGCAGGAGCCGTAGAAGAGAAGCATCTTAGTGTAGTGTTGCCTGCTGCAGCTATAATACATTATCACACACTGAGTGGCTATCACAAGCTTCCTCTTGTAATCTCATGGAAGTCTGAAGTCCAAGCTGTGTCTCGAGTGGGTAAGGATTGTATGGAGCTGCAAGACCTCAGGGACGATCCCTGAGGGGATTTATGGCTGCTGAATTTCCACCTTTTGTTGGTTGTCCATATTCCTTGTAGTTCACTCTTCTTCTTTAAAACTAAGAACGGGAAGACAAGTTTCTCTTACATTTGAATCACTCTGACAAAGCACCGCTTTTTACATTTAGGTTCTTCTGATGACCTACTGCTCATCATAAGATCAGCCAAACAACAGCCTACGTTTTCTCTACGACCTTCATTCCAGTTTATCACAAAACATAGCACAGCTATGGATTCTGGGGTGTAGAACATGGACATCCTTAGAAGGCCTTTATTCAGTCTGCACACCTGTGTGTGATGTCTGATACTTGACAGAATGCACAAACTATATAGGGAACAACCAAATAGTTTGTTCTCATGTAGCTGAGAAAGAAAATGTAAAGGAAATAGGGTACTTAGAAGACCCAGAGAAAGAGATGGTACGGTCAAGATTAGAAGGATACAGGATATCTCAAGAGCGAGCAGGTGACTGAGAACAGAAAATTCGATACCGTAGACGCTGAGGTATATTTCCAAAGTCAACGGCCCAGAAAAATGCTGGTCTAGGACCAAACAGCCTCTTTGTTCCTGACCTCAGTGACCTGTAATAAACAGCGGCTGACTCCTCCTCAGCTCCTTTATAAACTCAATGAGAAGAAGAAACAGGAACCCCGAAATCACCTGAGCTTCCCTGGCACTGACAGAATAATTTCCTACTGTCAGTGCTTGGGGAAGTACAAGTTCTTGCAAACGAAAGTACCTGGCACTTTCGCATTTATTTAGTATTTATATGGTAAATCACATTAATTTCTCGATACTTAAAAACATCAGCGTCAGCAGAAAGCCCCCTTGCCTTCCTGTCTAAATGCACTGCGTGTGAAACCCCACCCGTGTATTTCTCACTGTCTTCATTTATCAAGGATGGAACTGAAGTGATAGATCCCAGACGAGAAGCCTGCCTTCCAGGAAGTCACCGTCTGCCCCCTTCCTTTCCAAAATGGATACATTTTTCCAAGGCGCATCCTTACACAGTCTCATTTCTTCTATTCTGGAATACTCTAGAATGGTAGAAAACATCAGAAGAAACTTCCGAAATTCATCAAGTCTGGCTTGGTTTGGGAAAACCAAGGCTCAGGTGAAAGAACTTCCCCAAAGCCCTCTCCTCTAAAACACAAAAACAAAGCAAGCAAGCAAACAAAAAAAACCATTGTGAAATGTTCTCTTAAGGAGACTAAGGGAGATGACAATGATGGAGAGTCCTGTGCTTTCTGCTAGGATCTCTATATGTTAGTATGTTCTCTCTAAATCTCTAATTCCTACACCACTTTAAATGAGCTTCGTCATTCCCGATTTACACAGATGAAGGTCCTGTTTGCCAGGGTTCCCTTTCTAAAAGCGCCTTGCTCCAGCTCCCTCCACAGCAAAGCCTTCCACAAAGGTTTCTGGCAGGTAATTTTTTGGGGACCTGAGCCAGGGAGCAGGGCCAGGAACACAAAAGGAAGAGGGAAAGGCTGCTACTATGTTCTAGGAAGCTGGCTCCTTCTGAAGGCATCAGCTGAATCCTGCCAGGCCCTTCTGAGCAGGCTGGGAGGCGTGCCATAGAACTGTGTCTCAACCACAAAATATGAAGCATTTATTTCTGGTGTTTGGCCTTCAGTGAATCAAGATGGCCCCACCAGGGCTGACTCTCCTGAACTTCAGCTTGCAAGGTGCTGAAGTGTTCCCATGGGAAGACCTTGTCTAAGTCCTGGGGTGCTGGCTGAAAGGAAACTGAGACTATGAGGGAGATGATACAGTTTCGCCTCACCAATTCAGGTAAATGACAGTTAGATTTGTAGTACAAGGCAGGGCTAGAGCACCTTCAGTTACAGACAGATGTGCAGTACTCCGGCCCATGTGGTTATTCAATATTTATGATCACAAGCATTTGAGTGTAAGGCAAGGACACCTCGCGTAATTCAAAGGCATCGTCAAGAAAATATGTCTTTGTGGAACTTCACCCTGGGCAGTGGCAAAGGCCTGACATTACTTCCCTCCACTGAATAAGAGCTGCAGCGTTTTATGCTTCTGTGTATTTGACGGCGTGGCTCCTTCTCCCGTTAATCTCCAACATGGGATTGAAAATAAATAAAGCCAATATGCAACTCCAGGGCAGGGCCACCCAGAAGAAAAATAGCATGAACCGCGTGTTCGCTTTCCAGCATTTTAAGAACCACATTGGAAATGGAAAAGAAACCAGTGAATTCCCTCTTTGTAAAGCATTATCTGCCATTAAAACATGATCCATAAAGAATGGTGAGATAGCGTGCTCCCTTTGCCTGCTTTATCATATCGTCATCGCACCTGGTGTGCACGCCACACTTGTCAACAGTTCCCACGTCAGATCAATGACACCTCCATCGCTCAGGGCAGCGGCCGAGCACGGCAAGGGTCACAGGTTGGACGGCGTGACTCCACTGCACCTCTGAGGAAGGGTGCGCGGTTGTGAAAGGCAATGCTGTTTCACTTTTCTTCAGGATGAGGCGGTGGAGGGAGGCTGTCTGTACGTCCTCCTGATGCTGTACTTTAGACTGAACAAACAAAATGTCCAATCCATGAGGTCTGTGGCCTGAAGTGGGTAGAACAGTCATGTGAAGAGAGAGTCAAGTCGTGCATGAATCAAACGCTGCCGGTTTTTTGTTTTGTTTTGTTTTTTATCTTTATGTAGCAGGACAGGTCGCTTTTAACTCAGAAAAAGGGGAGTTTTATGTATATTTTGAATTATACCACATGGTGAGCAATCCACGATAGTGATTCTAAAATTGAATTACTGAAGGAGGCATCCAATTCCACCTGAATTATAATATGCCAATCTGTTTGCCTCTGCTCCTTTAAAATAACCTATTTCTTTTTAGTTTTATGGGTTTATATTTCACACAGGCACACATGTAGCATAAAAATTCCGTAAGATATTTGACAGGCATCAGTATTAGCAGACGATGGTTAACCACAACATTTAGTGATGGATTTCCCAAGTTCAAGTCCCAAGATGTATCGTTTACTGTGGTTACTGTGAGCCAGTTGCTTGTCTATTTTGGGCTCAGTTTTTGCTTCTCTGAAATAGGGACATCAACATGGGGTGACAGCAGGACACAGGTGAGACATACTGGAATTTGGCTTAGCCTGCAGTTTATAACCACTGCCTAGTCAATGGCAGGTTTTCCTACTCATAGACGCAAAGACAATGACAAAGCGGCTGTTGAGTGGAGCTTGCCTTCAACATGCCTCAGTCCACTAGTAAAGAAATTTCTGTGTGGAACCACAAGTATTGTGCATGCCACTAAATGATACCACGTGCAGAAATATCCCAGTAAAGCGGGTATTTTCCATTCAACCCTCTGAAAATTGTTCACAAAAACCCACAAGCTCAAAGCAGCCTGGCTGGAAGGTGTTTCTGTCTTCCCTTCAGTCCTTTCGTCTCTTAATCCCTACACTGTGCCCTGATTTCCCCCAACGGCTGAAATTAGTGCTCTAATTTCCATATTATCTCTTTTATATTACAGATGAATAATGTGCAAGAATAAAGAAGGGGATCTGAGGGGAAATTACCAAAGATTTTTAAAAAATGGCATTAGGTTTCTTTATGAACAGGCTTTTACATCCTGCATGGACTTACAAGCGTGGAAGGAGCATGTGTCCCCACCCATTCAGCACAGGGGCAAATCAAGCATCGTTCCTCTGAGAGGCAGCCTTAGCCAACCACCTGCCATTACCTCCTCACTCTTTTCACGGCCTACTGTAAATCAAGGGGCTTGCGTGCAACCCTTTCTGCTCACAAATGTCCTAGCTTCACAGTGGGATCAATAATAACAGGGAGACAGATTGAATACTGCCTAAGGGGGTGGGCATTGTGCTACGAATTTCATACACATTAGCTCATTCGTTCAAACTATTGAGATGCATTACCGATTTAGAAATTGAAGCACAAACACTTAGCAAATAGCCATAGATTATTGGTATATGCTTGAGTCAGGATGGCCACACCCAGTTACAGGGTCTGTCATCAAGGAGGGCTAACACTGGAGCAATCTGCCAACATATTCAGCAGATCTGCCGTTTAAATGTACTTGCAGCACAACTATTTTTCTCCATCTTCAGCAGCACCACCTTCCCTTGTCTAGAGAATTAAAATAGCTCCCAATGGGTGTCTACTTTGATTTTTATCCCCCCCTCCCCCTCTTTCCCTGCCCCTACATCCGTTCTGCTGCCGTTTTCTCTCCATTCTCATCAGAATGTACCTTTTAGCTCCAGAAGGCACTTAGTGTCATTCTCTGTTGCTATGATAAATGCTGACCAAAAGCAACTTGGGGAGGAAAGGATCTATTTGGCTTATATCAGCAAGGAAAGACAAGACAGGAATCTAGAGGCAGAAACTGAAGCAGAGACCATGGAGGAAAGCAACCTACTGGTTTGCTCCCTGTGGCTATTCTCAGCTCTCTCTCTCTCTCTCTCTCTCTCTCTCTCTCTCTCTCTCTCTCTTTTCTCTTCTCTTCTTTTCTCTCTCTCTCTCTCTATCTATCTATATTTTAATTTTTCAAGACAATGGTTTCCTCTGTATAGATCTGGCTGTCCTAGAACTAGCTCTGTAGACAGGCTGGCCTCGAACTCACAAAGATCTGCCTGCTTCTGCCTCTTAAACATTGGGATTAAAGGCGTGAGTCCCCACCGCCAGACTCAGCATGTTTTCTTATACAGCACAAGACTACCTTCACAGGGATAGCTCTGCCCACCGTGTTCTGGGCCCTCCCACATCAACCACCAGTCAAGCAAATGGCCCACAGGCTTGCCCATGGGTCAGTCTGATGGAGGCAATTCCTCTGCTGAGGTTCCCTTCCCAGGTAACTGATTTGTAGCACACTGACAAAACCTAACCCACACAGGTAGAGATCTTGACTCCCTGTATTCACTGGGCCTAGAATATAACCTGAGACATAATAGACAATTATTCAATAAAAATTATATTGAATAAAGATATGAATAAATTAATTAATGGCATGACAAAAATAGTCTCCTTTAAGCACATGTTCCCCTTGAGTCCTCTCATTAATGTCAGTGAGGTAGAATTAGACATAGGATGAAACAAGAACGTACAGAGAAACTGTCAGTGATTAGCTCCGGAAACGAGCATGGAAGCAGGGATAACCCATGTTGTTGACATATTTCCAGGTCCCCTCTTGCATCTCGGCCTCTGATACTTTATAAATGTTTTTCTTCTTATTTTTCTGGAATTAAAAAAATAGGATCTTACAGAACAACAGACATGGTGCTAGGTGCTCTTTTAAGGATGGTTTTGTGCGTTCACACAAACAGCAATAAGCACGCAAGCACCACCCATTGTGTGTGCAGTCAGTATTTCTAAACAACGGGATATGAAGCAACTACTAAGAAGAACCCACACTTCTAGCTCTGTTCCTGCAGTCACAGCTATCTGGACAGATGAGGAAAGAGAATCTGTTGAGTTCAGAGTTAATTCGTACCCAGCTTGATGAAACCCCAACTCAAAACCCAAATCAAAATAAGAGCATTGAAATAACCTGTTAGATTTTAAGTAGTAGGGAGAGATAGATTCAAGAAAAATATGGACTATCTTAAATACTGTAAAAAAAAAAAAAGAAAAGAAAAGAAAAGAAAAAGAAAAAGTACCAGTCTCTTGACAGAAAAGGAGGGGACAATTCCTTTAAGGGGCCACATAGCACTTGCATCCAGTTTCTTTTGTTGAAGCAAGCCTCTCTGGTAGCCATATGTCCTGGGAAGGAAACATAGACCTTTCTAAGGACAGTCCTCAAATATTTAGACCGATGTGGTAGTCTACCCAAATATATGTAATGGAGGTGTGTGTGTGTGTGTGTGTGTGTGTGTGTGTGTGTGTGTGTGTGTGTGGAGAGAGAGAGAGAGAGAGAGAGAGAGAGAGAGAGACTTTTTAGCAAATGAGTATCTAAGATGTGGGGTTTTAATTTTCTTTTGCCAGAAATGCCTGTAGCTGGAAAGGGTAGATATTTTGACTTTTGATGGCTAAAAAACAAAGATGTGGTTTTTTCCTCACAAAATAGCAAACATGAAGGTTGGCAGCCTACAGTCGTACTTAGTCACTCAGACATGTTAGAGTCCAACTTTTTATCATTTTCCTTGTTTTCCCCTAGTGTTTACAGCCCATTGTCACGGGATACTGCCACGGCAAGGGATGTAATTTCTTCATGGAAGCAGATAAGAAAGTGTGGTCGCCCTAATGGTAGGCCAGGATGACCAAGGTCTCCCACGAACTCCCCATGAGACTGGCCCTCTCCCTTCAAGGGCCTTAGGAAAGTAGAGAATAAGGTCATTGTATTTCGAGTAGCACTCTCTTGTGGGCCTTTCTGCGGCTTGACAGACTGGGATTTAAATGAGGTCTGTGTTACATTGGAAACCAGAAGCCAGGGGCAGTAGAGCCACTAGGTGCCTGCCTCAGAAGCAGGAGAGAGAGCAGAAGCCCAGTGAGTGAGCCTGGTGGGCATCTTACTGCACTTAGGAAGATGCTGAAATTGTACCTCAGTGTGGAAAGTGGAGTTCTAGCCAGGGTATTGTGGGGGCATATGGTTAGACGTGGATAAAAGGATTTTCATTTACTGACGGCGTGCTATAGGTCAGTGATTTTACTCTAATCAGCTCAACTAATTTTAGTTGTGACTCTGATGTGAGCACATTACTATTATGCTTCGTTTTATGGAGAGGCTGATGCTAACAGAGACTCAGTGACCTCTTCAAGGTCACACGGTAGAGTTACTACTGAAGCTGACTTAGGCTTCCGTGTCCTAGACTCAGACTACCTGGAGTCCACCCTTTCTGCTTTCTTCATTTGCACGGCAGTTCTTACTCCAGTCTCTCCCACGACGACCCCAAGGAAGCCCCTGATATAAATCGAAGGGCCCTTTGGCGGAGAACTATGGTGTGTCTGGACAGGATCTAGGAAGGGTCAGAAAGCAGGAATTTCCAAGGAAATGTTTCTTCCTGTCTCTGTCTGATCAGAAAAATGAGCCCCTGTTCCTCTCGTCAATTTGCATAGTCTAACAAAAACAGGCAAGACCATGGAGAGCTGGGCTATAACTCACCCACTTCGAGAGAGGTGAACTTAACGAGGCAGCTTCCCAGAACCATCTCTCAAAAGCTGGCCCACTTCTCAGAAAGTATTGCCCGAAATCCTAATAAATACTGGAATTCCACATAATTTTTAGACTAGTTTTAAGAAGAATGCAAAAGGGGGCTTCTAGAATCTAATAAACCTTATCACAAAGTAACTCCTTACTCACTTTAGAGTCTAGCCATTTTTCCTGATCTTCCACGTCATCAATAGCCACAAGAATTCTTATACGCAAATGTAATATCTTCACCAATTTCACAAATGATACTCGACAAAATTTATAAAATTATAAATACAAGAATATTCTTATCTTTACTTCCAAATTATAAACAATTTCCATGTCCCTCAACTTTTTTGTAGTGTAGTATGGATAAGTATTTCTTTTTTAATATAGCACATTTACTCTTTGATAATTTCATACATGTGTACATTATATTTTAATCACCTTCATTCCCTACTCCTCCCCATACCTCCTCCCAGATCTTGTCCCACTCCCAATCCACCTCCTCTTCTTCTTTTAAAAATTCAAAGTCCAATATACCCATATTCTCATGAGTATGGGGCCATCCACTAGAGCATAGTCAACCTATCGGGGCCACACCCTTAAAGGAAATTGGGGTGAGTACTTCCCAACTGGTCCTTACTGTGTGGATGAATGACTTGTGCCAAGATATGCAGAGCATCCCTAGACACCTGGTGTTCTTACACACCAGCAGCATTCCCTAAGCATTAAAACAACAATGACAACAAACAGCTATTAAATGTTGACGCTTATGTTCAAGTATCCATCCCAAAGGCATTTTTCCCCTTCTGAGTTCCCTTACTGTCTTGAGAAACACAGGTTAAAATACCACAGTTAGAAAAAAGTTAGCTTTCCATTCACAGGAGATCAATCAATTTTCATATCTATAAAGTCAACAAATAAAGCATCTATGCTGCGGCATGGGTGAGATGAAATATATGAAGGTGCATAAACCATTCCAGGTCAATCTGCCGGGGTGGGGGGAGCCAAACACAGACCCGAAGCCCCCTTTGCTGACAAGTGCTTAGGCAGAATTTTGATTGCTGCTCCTTGTGCCCCATGACAATCTTGTTTTGAATCATCCAAGTAGGCAGTAAACTTGAAACAATGTTCTCAGAAACCAAGCTAGCTTGTCAGTAAAATGCTTTCTTTGTGATCCAGTTAGGTGTCCATGGCTGTGATAAGACACCATGATCAGAAACAGCTTGAAAAGAAAGGTTTGTTTCAGCTTTCAGTTAGAGTATATCAAGAAGGGAAGTCAGGGCAGGAACTCCAGCAGGATCTGAATGCAGGAACTGAAGCAGAGGCCATGGAGGAATGCTTGTTCTCAATGACTTGTTACGCTTACTTTATACAACCCGGGACTACCTGCCCAGAAATGGCACCACCCACAGGCTGCTTGGCCCTTTATATCAATCACCAATCAAGAAAATGCACCCACAGGCTTACTCACTAGCTATCTGATGAAAGCATATTCTCAACTGAGGTCCCCTCTTCTCAGATAACTCTAATTTGTGTCATGTTGACATTGACCAAAGCAAAACAACCTTAAGTATCACACAATGTGAACATGAGGACCAGAGCTTGATCCTGGGGACCCACATAAAAAGGCAGATATGATGGCATGCTCTTGTAATCCCAGCACTGAGAAGGTGGGGACAAAAAAATTCCTGGGGTTTCTAGCCTCACTAGCAGTGAGCCCTGGGTTCCAGAGAGAAACACTGTCTCAAAAAATACAAGGTGGATAGTTCCCAAAGAATGACATTCATTGTTGATCTCTGACCTCTACACATATGTGAACTGCATGCACAAAAGCACATGCATGTGCCCATGCGTGTGCACACACACACAAACACACACACACACTCCTTCATTCTCACAAACCAACAAACAAATTCAGTATTGATAAATGGTTGCTGTAGTTAAATACTAGAAAAAGAACTCAAGAGAGATAGAAAAAAATCTGAGAGCAATAAAATTTTACAAATAACGGTTTTATAGAATCCCCCCAAAGTTCCTCAATTTACAAACTAGTGGACAAGAAAATGAATTCAGAGTTTATAAAGTGGCATCTTGAATGAACAGAGGAGTAAGCCACATTGCAAAAGGAATCACAGTTTCAGACTCTGAATTTTAAGTGACTCTAACTATGCTCAAAGACATCTTTATTAATAAAAACGGGAACCATAACCAACAGCACATTTTTTGCCAATGAGAAGGAAGTTTGTTTGTTTCCGTGGTATAAAATTTGTGCTTCAGGATTTGACAAACTCTTGGAAAGCATTTTGTGCATCCTGTTGGCAGTGAGAGCATCTTCTCTGCAAGAAGTTGGCAGGATGCAGGACGACAGGCAAGGAGGATGGCAGGAGGCCAGGTGAATGTGGTGGATTAGGCAGAACCTCACGGAACAACATGTTCAGCCTCTGAAGCACTGGTTTTGGGACATGCCGCTGGGTGTTGTGGAATGGAACTGTGCCATTTCTATTGGTCAATGACAATGGCAACCCTTACAGTTTCTGATGTGTCCCATCAAGTTGCCAAATACTCTTCTCAAGGATAAAGCTTTCGTAGGGATTCAGAAAGCTATATGGATCAGATTAGCGGCAAGCCACTAAATAATGACCGTGACCTTTTTGGGGACAAGTGTGACTTTGGAGAGTGCAGTGGGGCTTTTTCCCCCCACCTAACCAATAATCTAGTCATAACTGATTATTGTAGACAATCTACTTTCAATGGCATGTCACAAGCCAGTCAAGAAACGGTTCCAGATAGTTGTTGGGTAGAGTAAGAGATGATAGCAACAGTTTAAGGCAACATTTTCAAACATTTGATTCAGTTTAATAAGACACCCACTTATTAAGGTTTTTTGTTCTTTCAATTGACTCCAAATGTCAGAGAGTAGAATGGCTCTCATTGAGTCCTTCAGCAGCTTCTCATGGAGATGTAAAAAGACCTACTTTCCTGTGGCGAGTATGAGAGACGGCTGCAGTTGACAGGAACAGATCATTGCCCAGAGGGGGCGGCAAGATATTGTTTCTCTTTCTTAAATCTTACATTTTATTTTTTTTAATTTGGGGAGGAGACTTCAAAGCTGAAGGGCAGAAGGATTTGGAAATGAATGGGATTGAGGTCCACGACATAAAACTTCCAAAGATCAATAAAAATTATATTATATTTAAAAAAAAGAAGAGCAACTTTCATGGTTGTTTAGATAGTGACTGTTAGCCCTGGCCAGCCCTCTGTTCCTCTGCACTGAGGCTGTGTCTCTTTTGAGAATTTTCTCGAATCACCAGTGCACTATGCATTCCTTAGCAATTCTTAAACCAAATGTGTTGTTGATATCTCAAGTTGTTGTTGTTTTATTAACTTTTATTGAGCTCTACATTTTTCTCTGCTCCACTCCCTGCCTCTGCCCTCCCCTTCAACCCTCTCCTAAGGTCCCCATGCTCCCAATTTACTCAGGGGATCTTGTCTTTTTCTACTTCCCATGTAGATTATAACCATGTATGTCTCTCTTAGGGTCCTCATTGTTGTCTAGATTCTCTCTGGGATTGTGATTTGTAGGCTGGTTTTCTTTGCTTTATGTTTAAAAACCACTTATGATTGAGTACACATGATAATTGTCTTTCTGGGTCTGGGTTATCTCACTCAAAATAATGTTTTCTAGTTCCATCCATTTTCCTGCAAAATTCAAGATGTCGTGGTTTGTTTTCTGCTATGTAGTACTCCATTGTGTAAATGTACCACATATTCCTTATCCATTCTTTGGTTGAGGGGCATTTAGGTTGTTTTCAGGTTCTGACTATGACAAACAATGCTGCTATGAAAATAGTTGAGCATCCTTTGGATATATACCTAAAAGTGGTATTGCTGTGTCTTGATTAAGGTTGCTTCCTAATTTTCTCAAGTTCAAATGAATTAAAGACCTCAACATAAAGCCAGCCACATTGAACCTCATAGAAGACAAAGTGTGAAGTACACTTGAACGCATTGGCTCAGGAGACCACATCCTGAATATAACCTCAGTAGCACAGACACTGAGAGAAACAAATAATAAATGGAACCTCTTGAAACTGAAAAGCTTCTTAAAACAAAGGACATGGTCAACAAGACAAAATGACAGCTTACAAAATGGGAAAAGATCATCACCAACCCCACATCAGACAGAGATCTGATCTCCAAAATATACAAAGAACTCAAGAAATTGGTCATCAAAAGAACAAATAATCCAATAAGAAAATGGAGGACAGACCTAAACAGAGAACTCCCAACACAGGAATCTAAAATGACTGAAAGACCCTTAAGGAAATGTTCAACATCCTTAGCCATCAGAGAAATGGAAATCAAAACAACTCTGAGATTCCATCTTACACCTGTAAAAATGGCCAAGATCAAAAACACTGGTGACAACTTATGCTGGAGAGGTTGTGGGGTAAAGGGAACACTTCTGCCTTGCTGGTGGGAATGCAAGCTGGTACAAGCCCTTTGGATGTCAGTGTGGAGATTTCTCAGATTTCTCAAGTTGTCTTAATTGCTTTGTAATTTGTTTTGAATTTGGATAAGAAAGGAAACTGGAGAGGCAGCAAGCTGGGTCAGTGGGTAAAGAAAGGCACTTGCCCGGCTTGCTGAAGCTCCTGAGCTCAGTCCAGGGGACCTATAAAGCTGGAAGGGGAGAACTGACTCCACAAAGCTCTTTGATCTCCATATGAATGTCCACAAATACACTTCACACACACACACACGCACACACGCAAGCATACCACACACGCAAATAATAATAAATACAATAAACTTACAAATTTAAAAATCACTTGAATTTTTTTCTCTAACATAATTTCCATAACATAAAATAAGCAGCACATAATGTCATTATCCAAAAAACATGAAGCAAGAAGTGTGCATTAAAATGATGTATGACCTAGCCACACTTATTAAGAATGTACTCCAATATCAAACAACAAATTTCAACAATGCAAAAAAACACACTTACTTTTGTACTAGCCCATTGTTTTGTTTCTTGTAGCTGTGACAAGATTTGCTTTACCTTGTAAACAAAGGTAAAACAGAGGTTTTAACTCAAAGTCCTTAGTCTAATGGCTTCTAGATTCCTGGTCTAGAATGGTACAGTAGTGAGAGCAGAGACTGTGGCAATGGTTGGTCACCTCAACGTAGGAAAGATGCAGAGAAAGAGGCAGAGACATGTGTAGACCAAGATGTAGCCTCCAAGGACACACCCAAGGAATCTACCTCTTGGAGATAGGCCTCACCTCCTAACATTTCCATAATCTTACAAAAAAGCGCTAATGAGTGCAGATCAGCCTTTAATACATGAGTCTTTTTGAGACACTTATTTCATATCCAAGTCATAACGATCTGCCTCTGACCTCCACAGGACTGGCTTCTACACCACAACACAAACGTGCATTCAGCTCCTCTCTAATAATCCTATCTGTGGTCCTACCCATTTCATCCCTGGCCTGGTTCTAACGTCAGAGTCTCCCTGAGACCTAAGGCTCTTTTAGAGTCTGTAAGTACCTCTAAAACAAACAAGTTACACACATTTCCAAAACACAGCAGCAGTGAACAAACATTCCCATTCCAAGTGGGAGAATAGCAAAGTAAGGACAGAACCGACCCCAGCCTGAAACCTGGTGAATGTAAGAAACCCTGTAGCTTCTCGTCTAGGATCGGTGGTGGTGTGTTGTACACCCCAAAGGGGTCAGCTTTCCCACTCCCAATGAGTCTGCCCAATGAAGCCTACATGCCCTCACCTTTGATTTGACTTTGCTGGCTACGTGCAACGTTCCTTGGCAGATGTTGCACAGTTCTGGCAAACTTAAACTCCTTGCCTTGTCCGTTTAATCTGTGGCATTACCCTGGCCATCATGCATGAACTTCCCAAAGAGCCGTCTGCCTTCAGGGATCTTGGCACTTTGACAAGCCCACTTCCCAGGCCTTCTTTAGAGGTGTGACTGGGAACCTCCGATGACCCTGTAACTCTTACATGCTACATGCCTCCAAAATCAGCATAGGAGGGGTGGCGGGAAGGTGTGTGCCAATTTGCATGGTGGGTCAAGTCCTCTTAGACCACACCTGCAGTGCCCTGGTCATCCGAGTGACTGAGAAATGAAGCAAGTCAGGAGGAAACATTGGCCCAGGTGGCCTTGCGCAGCGTTCTCCAGAAGCTCTACCTCCTGTAGGGGAAATCTCTCCCATGCCCTAGCCCCGCCACAGGTGTTGTCCAATTCCTGATGCTCCTCTGAGGTCAGAACTTGGCATCTTTTCTCCTTGCCCTAAGTTCTGCCAACCACACCATCCCCGTTCACAGCTTGACCCACGCTCCTTTTCTCAGGAAACCGAAAACATTTCAGGTTTCTGTGTTCTGCTCTTCTTTCCCAGCTCCTATTAAAACCAGCCCCAGTAACTGTCATATCCCGAAGGCTAGACTGTCATACATGTATTGATATTTTGCTTGCGTTTTAACACATAAAGCTTGCATGAAGATCAGAGTATGGAGCTAAGCCACTAGAGGCCAGGCGGTGGTGGCTCACACCTTTAATCCCAGTACTTGGAAATCCCATGCCTTTAATCCCAGCACTAAGGAGGTGGAGACAGGAAGGGATATGGTTGGGCAGAGAAAGGAATATAAGGCAGAAGGAGGCAAGAGTTCAGTGCAGTCTGGAGATGCAATCTGAAGCAGTCAGTCAGAGGATGCAGTCTGAGGACAGGACAGCCCTTTCGGTCTGAGGATTCGGTAGAGGGAAAAGTCTCTCTAGTGGCTGGCTGCGCTGCTTTTCTGATCCTTCAGCTTTCACCCCCTCTTATCTGACTCTAGGTTTATATTAAGACCAATTAGCATTTCTGCTACCATATCTTGAGGCTAGCCTTTCATGTCCTGAAATTTCTTGCCAGTTGAGTTGGTCATCTTTACATTTTGACTTCCGCAAAGCCTCAGGGTGTGGACAAAACGTAAGCAGATTCTTCGTCTAGCATGGTCTATAGTCCAACTCCTGATATCATTCTCATTTCCATCTGAGACCCCCATGAGTATAGTGCCATGTCCAGTGGGACTCCAGGATTGGGCCTGACTGGGGAGGCAAGAGAGTGAATGAAAGACAGACAGATGGACACATGGACGTACAGAAAGCTGAAATTTTTCTGGGCTATCTGCTGAAAAAACCCTAGCATCCCAGAAACTCAGTTTAGTATTTAGAACTGTGAGGTGAGTGCATACAGCTGAATGGGGAGGTGGAGTTAATACATAACATAAAACATACATATTAATAAGGTGTTCATATATAATAATATATGACATATATTAACAAGGAGGCAGGGTTTGCCGTACACAGCTGAATCAGTGGGCAGATTCAGCTAATCCCAAGTAGGAGCAGTTCCTGGGGGTGCAGTCTTCAGGCCTTAAATACCGGATAGAGAGAAGGCTATGGTGGGCGTTTTCTAGACAGACTGTCAACACTCTTCCTCAGTCCTTTGAGAAGTCTTTACCGCCTGTCAGAGTCTGAGGGTCTGGGGTCCTTGACTTGGCTGTGCCCAGATCAAGAGCCGGCATATTCACTCAGGTCTTTGCTTTAGTCTGCTCCCCACAGCACAGGCTGCTGTCAACATTCTTGTCACGGTCCTGCTCCTCTGAGCTCCCACCACAATCATCCATGGAAGCCTAACGGTGTCTGGCACCATTGCCAGCCTGGTTCTTTAAACATCTTCAAAACTTCCCATGAAAATAGTTTTAAAGGCTTAAGGACATGCACGGCCGGGTTTAGTTACAACAATGAACCCACTCTTCTGTTACTCGCTTTCTTTGTTACCTATTTTCTCATCACTATGACAGATACCTAAGAAAATAATGTGGAGCTAAGGATTAGTTCACTGACAGTTTCAGCGATTGCAGCACACAGTCCTCAGCTCATCAATCTAGGCCCATGGTCCAGCAGATTTTCGTGGCAACAGTATGAGGTGGAGACTACTTACCTCATGGTGTGTAGCAAGGAAGGAAAGAGAGAGAAGGGAGGAAGGGAGGAAGGAAGGGGAGGAGCGAGGAAGGAAAGGAAGGAGAGAGGCAGCAAAGGATGATACCCCCAATAGCACACTCTCAATGGCCGCTGTGATACTTCTGCTAGCCTCTGTCCCCTGAGGTCTCCAGTAAGTCCCCAATTAGGTCCTACCAGCTTGGGACCAAGTCTTCATAAATTTATTTAATTTTATGTGTATGAGTGCTTGCTTTTGCTTGCATGTTTGTATGTGTGCCACATGTGCGCCTGGTACCTGTGAAGGCCAGAGAAGGCACTGGATACCCTGGAGCTGGAATTAAATATAGTTGTGGGTGCTGGGCACTGGGTTGTTTTTGAGAACATCGAGAGCTCCTACCTGCTGAGCCACCTCTTCAGCCCCAGGGGACCAAGATATTAACACACTAGTCCTCGTGACGGTAACGCTTCATATTCAAACTATAACAGCAATAATTCAAAACAACAATTCAATTGCTTCAACTCCAGAAAACATCTATGATGAACCCAGTTTATCTCTAGCATTAAACTGACCTCTGGTTGCTGTAGCCTATACCATCGCTTCCTGAGTTGTGATCACTGTGTAAAGCCAGACCACAGCTTTTACATTACATTGTAATGCAAAGTGAAGCCACAACTCCTGAGTCAGTAGCAGCCTGAAACCACATCTATAGACACAGAGACACTCTTTGTCATTAGACCTAGCTACACTTAATGTGTTGAAGCTGTTACAGACGTTCACCTGCTTTCCCAAAGGAAAGTGACGGTGGGGGGAATAAGCACACAACTGTCTTAGGTCCTTCATGCCCTCCTATACCTAATTTAGTCTCTCTTGAGGCAGAACTGTGTCTGTGGATAACAATATTACACTGGCTCAGGCTCATCACTGCAAGTGAGCAAGATTTTTAAGCAGAACAGAGTAAATGACTTCTACTTACAAAAAAATTTCCATGTTTAAATAGAAAGAAGTCATCCACACAAGTAACATTAACAAATGAAACACCAGTATGTAAGACTGTAAAATACAATCAGAAGCGGATTGAGATCCCAGCTTTTTGCTTTGATACGTCATGATCAAGGACGGGGCCCAGTCTAGGGGAGCACATTTTGGTTAAGTAGAAGATCGGCTTAGCTAAATTTGCTCCAAACCTAACACAAAAGTAAAATTTGCGTGACTTCAGGTTTCTTTCCATACTAAGTGGTCAGTTCTGTATTAGAAAAGTATATCTGAAAATAAATCATTTAAACTGAGTTCATCCTGAGGACTGTACCGAATCCTTTCCCACTAGACCCATCTCTTCTATATTTTAGTCTTTGATGTGGTTGTTAACTTAGTGCAGGCACAGTTTTTAAAGAACACACTTTGGATAATGCTAATTTATCTTTGGCATTCAGTTTTGTACAAAAGTTCCGATTTCCAGAGAAAAGTATCTCCTCAAGTAGAAAAACTTACTCTGTTTGATAGTCACTATTCTCTCCGAGCTCCGGATTCTCTGAGGAGAGACTTATATACTCCAACAGAGCTCTGAACTCTCTGGCTTCTGACCAGGTATAATTGGCAGAAGAGATGTTTTGGGTTGTGGGCCTGGTGTGACAATGTTAAGATGCAATGGGGACTGGAGAGGTGACTCAGTGAGTGTGAGCATTTGCAAGCATGTGAACCACAGTTCAGATCCCAGCATCCACATAACAAGTCAGACAGCTTGTGCATACCTGTACCCCAGAACCAAGCGGGTTATAGGCAGATCGCTGGTACTTGCTGGCAAGGCAGAGAACCTGCCTCAAAGGATAAGGTAGAAAACAAGGCCCTCCTCTGGTCTTCACGTGTGTACCTGCACACACACACACACACACACACACACACACACACAACTAAAAGAAAATAAATTTTTAAAGAAATAACGGGACCCTTAAGAGGTGGAACATTTGGAAAGAGGTTAGGTTTCTAATCGAAATGGATGCTCCTCTCTGAGGAATGCATTCCCTCTAGAATGTTCTATAAGAGCAAGTTGCTAGCCAGAAGCTAAACTCCCCACGCAAATCACTCCTTTCTTGCCTTGTGTTCTCTTCCACTTGTGCCGTTACCATTTGGATACCATCTGGCATGCTACCCTCAACAAGCTGAGCAGAGCCAATGCCATGCTCCTAAACCTTTGTAACTAGGATCCAAAGAAACTTCTTTTCATTATACAGCACCCCAGCTCCAAATATTTTGTTGTAGCTACATAAAAATGAGTAAGAAATTACCAGAAGAGGAGTAAATGCAGAGGAAATGAGCAGGTAGTATTTCTTCCCCTGGCTCCCACGTTGCATAGTTATGGCAGTTTTGTTTGGCAGCATTTGCTTGGCAGCCTTCCTGGAGCTAAAACTCTGCCTAGGAACTATTGAAATTCCAGGACCCATTTCATGTCCTCATGGTGGGGGTATGATTTTTTTACTATTACTAGCCCTGGAGCATTGCATGATCCCTTTAGGTTGCCCCAAACCCTGAAGTGTATGTTAAATACTCACATTGAGTCAGTGATAGGATGTCGTTTGATTTCTTGTTGTGAGGGTAACAAGCACATTCAAGTGTTGAAACCACAGTAAAACCACTCCACACTGTCACCCTCATGTCAACAATGGTCCCAAGAGCTAGTGGAGAGGTTCTTGCTTGGGGTGAAGTCATAGCATGTCCATTTATGCATCATGTGGTCTTAAAAAAGAGTTAACTTTCTCTACCTTTCAATGAATTACAGTAGTAACTGCCTCTTCGTGTATTCTAAAGACTAAAACATTAAAATACCTTAGAAGGGAACCTAGTACACTGTAAAGTTTCTAAATGTTGATTGCTCTTCAGGAAATCTTTTCCTTTTTTAAAAAATTATTTGTTCATTTGTTTATTTATTTAATGTGTATATGTGTATGTGTGAGTGTGTGTATATACCCTGTGCTTTCATGTGCCTACAGGATAGAAGAGGGGATAAGATCCCCTGGAAGTGGAGCTACAGGGGAGCTTTTCAGTGTGGATGCTGGGACCTGAACCTGGGTCACTGGCAAAAGTAGTAGGCTTTGTTAACTGCTGAGTCATCTCTCTAGCCTCAACATGTCATAGTCTTAGTAATACACTCTAAGCATGTTCCTTTTTTTTTTTTTTTACAGGAGATTTATCTTAAGTGGGTAATGGGACCCATTTTGATGCTTCCATTCATCAGCATATGTTATTGAAGAAAAGCATATTAGCATAACTTCCTCTGAACCTTGGGTACCATTTTTTAAAGTCATTGTTCAAAATCTGCCTACAATGATAAATTAAACTATAACTGGTCAAAACAAATTCATTGGTGATTAAATTGGTGTCAGAGTTAATTCACGTTATTTTAGAAAGTTTAATTCAGGGAGTATTTACATGGGAGGAATTTACTACCAGAACGTGGAGACTCCTATAGAACTGAGTGTAGAAGGAAGTATGTAAAAAGAACCTTGGCGTCAGTCAACAGACACAGACATCCTGCTTCTTCTCATCTTCAGCATCCCATTGAAACTGCCACTTGGTCCTAGGAGGAGCAAGGAACTCAGCTGCCCCAGTCTATAAAATACGACTTCCTAGGGATCAGAACACGGTGCAGGAGTGAGAGGGGCAGAGCTGTAGTAGAGAAGGACAAGTGAGAACGCCGCCATGAAACACACAACACAAAACAAATACAGTCCTGAAATCTGTGTCTTTCCTATGTGCTCATTTCTGTTTCTTTCTGAAGTTCACCATCAGCTTTGACTGTAATCCTATAGGATTTTATGGCCCTATATTTCACATTATAATTGTGAAAATGTGGAAAATGTTTCCGTCCAGTATAAGACTAATATTAATAAGCATTAACCCTATCAAAACCATGGTAGGTATATCAAATACTTTGCCATGGATTCTGCTCCTAGAGATGCTGCTGCTAACAATGATGGCAGACACTGCAATCATATTTACCTATGCCAGGGGCTTTACACATGCAGCCTCCATAAATGTTCTCATTCTTTCCAAAAAGAAGACAGCAATATTCTATTTTATATGTATGCCTAAAAAGAGGCAGTAACCTGCTAGGAAACACCAAACAACTTGGCGAAGCTCAAACAGCCAAAGCAAACGTTTCACAGAAGAACTGCACGGCCATTCAACCTGGCAACTTGAAAGCTAGGAAAGACCAGTGCTAAAGAAACAGACTGGAGAAAAAGAAGAGAAAAGCAAAAACAAATGTAGTAATGATCATGAAAGCCTCCCATAAATATATGCTATTGTTTGTGGATATATGCATATATATGGTGTGTGTGCGTGCATGCATGCACTATTGGAATAATTTTAGCTTTAGAAAATGTTACAGGGTTGCTATTTTCATGTATCTGCCACTCAGTTTTCTCTACATAAGAATCCTGCATGACTATACTGTATCATTATTAAACCTAGATTTCAGTTAGATGTCCCTTTTTTCATTAACAGATGTCAGGGGGTTCAACAAAAATAAGTAATACAGTAGAAAAATAGAAATAATCAAAAAACATTGTATAATAACAGGAAATATATATACAAACATACGCATGTAGATGATTTGCACACACACATACACACACAGGCCTCTACCAACAGAGCTCTTGGGACAGAATTGTAAAACCCTTTAACTTTTCTGCTTGACATTATCTTTAGGAAAGTTTCTGCCCTGGATCTTGAGACAGGGTTTCTAACACCCTTATAGAGGGAGCTGCCAGGAAACTTTGGGTTTTTGTTCTGTTTTTGTGTTTTTCTGATAATTTGGTCTTGATTCCCCTATTCCCCAGGGCAGAGTTCCTTTGTAATTTCTTGCATGATAGGGGCCTCTGGAACAGAACTCAATATCTTCAAATTTCCCACATGATATGACCATTTTTTGTCCTAATGCAGTGACCCTGAGTGGGCTACAGAGTGGGGTTTAATCACCAAAAGGAACAGTCATGATGTTAAGCTTGGAGCTTGCACGCTTCCTGTACCCTTTTCACTAGAGAAAGGTGTCCGGTGAAAACAGACTTTGGTCATGCTGATGCAATGGATGCCCGCAAGAATTCTTAACCACTGCATAGCATTCATAGTTTTCAGGTTGTTGGTCAAATCCACACATTGGGAGGTCTGGGTACCCCAACTCCATGGAATCAGAATTTCCCGAACTCAAGGAGTTTCTAGGACTCGGCCCATGTAGCTTTTAAACAGATTATTTACTGATCTGTGTTCTTTACCATATATATTATGGTAGTTAAAAAGTATAAGTAAAATATTTTCTTGAAGGAAGGGTCTTGGACCTTCCCCCAAAGCAATATGTATTACTCTCTCTGAGAAGTGGATGAGGGATGGGGTGAGGGGAGGGTAGAGGAATGGGAGGAGGAGAGGGAGTGGGAACTGGGATTGGTATATAAAATTCAAAAAAGATTGCTTGTTTTCTTTTTTAAAAAATTAAAATAAAAAAATTAAAAAAGTGAAAAGAGGAAAAAATAAAATTGGTAAAAAAAAATGGAAAGAAATTTTCTTGAATTCTGTGAGATACTAGAAAATTAATCAAACCAGGGGGGAAAGTTGTGGAAAGGTGATTTGTAGGAAGGCGGTCAGAAACATGGGTTCCAGCCTGGTAGGGTACAGCCTCAGAACACGGGTCTCAGACCACAGATGACTGAAGTATCTCCTAGTTGGATAGCATCAGAACTGAATGGATTAAAGAGGACCCAACAAGTATCCACTAAGAATTGCTTGCTTGGTGGAAAACCAGTTCTGGTACTTCTAGTTTCAAAACTGCCTTGCATTCTGTGTCTAATAAACACAAATAAATAATCAATAATCGAAAGAGGTACAAACAGAGATGTTTTTAAACACATAAGATACCTCTTTTAAACACTGGAAGTTTAAACCTCCTTTTGCTTATGCGTATCTATCTGTGTATGGCACTCCAGGTCTGGCCCCTTTGACTTTGGGCATGCCTCCTCCCAGCCCTCCCTCTCTATCCCTACAATGCAAACAATAGCCCAAGGAAAAGTAGATCGCTTACCCTGGACCCTGAAGAGCCTCATGGAAGCCAATGGAGCCCACACTGGGAATTTGAATCATTCTCATAAGAGCTGTTCCAAGAAGCAAATTGCTTTTCCCCACTTATTGACTGTGTTTTTAAAATGTGTATGTATAAATAAAATGGGACTTTGGGGAAATGCTAAGAAGAATATCTAACAAAAGTCTACAATAAATGTTGACTTAACATCTTCAAGTGGGGCTGGGGAATGGCTCATTTGGTAAAGGGCTTGCCTGGCAAGTGCAAGGACTTGAACTGACACTCTAGAATCCATGTGAAGATGTCACAGGCCGTGGTGTACACTTAAAATTACAGTCTCGCTGCTGGGACAAAGAAACAAGAAAGGCATTGGAACTTGCTGGATAGACAATCTATCCTAACATGTGAGCTTCAGGTCAATGCGAGATCATGTCTCAAAGGAGGTAGGTGGCATTCCTGAGGATCACATCTGAAGTTGTTTTCTGACCTTCACATCCATGTGAGTGTGCATTGCCCACACACACACAGAGTCTGGTCCTAATCAGACTATGTAAAAAAGTTTCACAGTAACATGGAAAAGATAGCCCAATAGAAAAATAGGATGCAATTGTGAATTAAGTCATAAGAAAATAAAAATATGAATTTATTAGCGGATACAGAAATATAGATAAAGAGATACAGTATTACTAACCTGCTACCAGAACTTTTACAATGCCAACTTTTTGTCCTGGTAACTTCATATTTAAAAGAGAAATAAATAAGCAAATTAAAGACCAAGGTCATTACTGGAAAAAACGTTCAAGTTCTCTTTGCTCCCTGTCTAGTGCTACGTGGTTCTCAGATTTACCTTGGGACAAGGACAATCACTTTTCTCTATGTCCACCCCATACTATGTTTTTATTTGTGTTTATATACAAACATTGTTGTGCTGTTTTAAAAATAAGCTTAGTTGGTTTTTTCCCAAAAGATAAAGATAGACTATTAAGAACCTGACCTTTAATTCAAGATAGCCTATCTTCAAACCCACTCTTTTCACATCGTGAGTGATTATGTGTCATTTCCTAAACCACAAAGGTTGCCAGTGACTCTCAGACTCAGACTGTTATCACAGCGCCCAAAACTCTGGGGCTTTCCTTGCTGGCATGGTGGAACATGAGGTTGAACAGGGCATAGGTGAGCGCGGGCCTCTGACAGCTTGAAGTGCTGCCCTTGTGAAAAACCCTTCAATAAATAAATCCAACCCTTGAGATCTGTAAAAACTATGTATAAGCATGCAACTAATCAAAGGCAGGACATAAATTCAGATGGGAAGATCGAGTTTGGGTTCAATCGATGGTGGTCAGAGGTAGAGCCAGCCCAGGAGGAGCCAGCCTTGCTAGGTGCTGACTGGGGGACACCGGAATATAGCGAATTTATAGACATGTGAGATGAGCAACATTTTCTTCCTGAAATTAATGACATCTGGCTCTCGAAGACTTCCCTCCGCTCCCTCCCTTTACATCAAGGGGACACATATTTTCCCATTCCTGTCTTCCCAGATTTTCTCTTTTTTCCTACAAGGTGGCAGCCAGCACGTCATCTTCATCCAGTGGTAGTGACCAGAGCAGAGTGAGTGCCAGCATGTAGCCCACCCATTTCTACCCCTTCTGGGTGGTGGAAGAGTGACCACTGGGGTAGGTTTGGACTATAATAACAACTGTAGAAAACACCACCCAGCAGACCTTAGCGCAGGCCCGGCAGACGGAGGCTTGACTGAGAGAGAGAGGCACGTAGCTGAACATGGCTTACAGAAAGGTTAAAGAAGTCGAAATTAAAAAAAAAAGAGAAAGAAAAACAGACAAAGGTCCTGGGAGCATAGTAAAGCGCTTCAGCTTTCATAACCCACCACAATGTGTCAGCTTAGCTGGGTCAATTAGCTGCCCACTCTGCCTTCCTCTGTTGTTAATAATGGGCAATATCCTCTCCCCTGAACGAATGAAAATGAGGGATCCGTGGTTCTAGTAAGCTATCATTAAAAGCACATGAATTCCTAAAAGCCTCTGAAATAAATTAGTCTTCACATTGCCATCTGCAACCATTTCACCTTAGCCAGTGATCCCATTAGCCCCCGTGCACTCCAGATAGGAGTGGGCTTGGATATTACTTAAGGAGAGATCTCCAAGGGCAATCAAGTGGTTGCAGAGATCAAAATGAGAAATTCCAAAGGTGGCATCGTTACTCTCACATCACTCCAGAGCCTGGACCCCTGTGCTCTGAGCCAGCTCTCAAAAGTAGACGCACTCTACAGCATAACCATCAAGGCTTCAGGAAGCCTGGCAAAGGGAGCCAGCACAGTGTGAGGCCGGCGTGACCGACTTCAGCTCTCTATAGATCTCTGCTTCCCAGCGAACCTCGACAGGTTGGATCTCTCAGCTACACCATTTCGGATGCCATTGTTTCCCTTGGGGTGTTGGCTGGATGGTGTCCTCTCCAGGTTCATGTCCTTCCAGAACCCTCACAATGTGATCTTATTTGGTAATAGAGTTGTTACCAGAGTAGGGTGGGTCTTTAATCCAATACGACTAAGGAGAATAAAGACACAGGGACAGAGAATTACAAGGACATGTTGTGACACTACAGAGGGAGTGAGAGAGCGATTCTGAACTCTGCCAGCGGAAGCATGCCAAGGATTGCTACCACACTGTACACTCAGATGCAGACAGAACCTGACAGAACCTTGCCTCTGTGAGGTCGTGAAGAGGAAACAACACATTCACATCTTCGTTGAGATTTCTGGCCCCCTGAAGTGAACGTATTCAAAGTCATTCAGTTATAGCACATGCTGCATTTTCTTACTGCAGTCTGAGAGGAAACACACACACACACACACACACACACACACACACACACACCATTTGGATATGGAAATTAGTATATTTGGCTTCTGTGTTGCCACATTGTTGAACCTCATAGTTTTTCTGATCCCTGGTCAGCCTGGGCCTTAAAAGATGGAAGGTCTTCAGACTTATTCTAAGCATCTTTTACTCACACTGGCACCCTCTGGGTGTTCTCCTTCACACTCATTACTTTCTTTATACCTTATCGCCGGCAATTTCCACACTTATGTTACTGCTGGGATCTGTGGCTATAATAACCACATTTGAGATCTCTCCTTCAGTCAGGTTCCATCGGCCAGACCCACGGTGAGGTCTGTTGAGTAGCATTTTCTACAATTTTTATTGCATTATTTTTCTGTACTGCATTGTTTTTTCCATCGTAATTCTGATACCTTCCATACTTATACTAATGGGAATGGGATGGTGGCTCTTCACTACCTACAAAGGGTAGAGTATTGCCAAGGATGGAGCTTCTTATTTGACTTTATCTCTTCACTTTCTCAAAGCACTTGAAATGCATGCATACTAAATAGCTTATTGCCTTTCCCCCAATCTCACATTTTTCTAGGGTTCATACACACTTCCCTACCCCTTCTGCATGTGTGTTCTGCTGACATCACGAAATACCTGAGGTTGGATATGTTGTTTTGAAGATTACAGGTTTATTTGGCTTGGAATTTTGGAGACTGAAAGTCCCAAAGGCACAGGGGTGGCTCTAATGTGTCCCCACCCCACCCAACAACTGCAGTATTTTGCAGCAGGTGACATCCTGGTGGGAGTCAATGAGTGAAAGAGAGATTCCATTGGAAAGCAGGGGATCAGAGATGAAGTAATCAGGTATAATCTCCCCAAGGTCTCAACTAGTCAAGGTCCCACTCAATATTAGCACTGTCACAAAGGAGATCAAACTTCCAACACGGGAGCCTTTGGGGACACACAAATTGTATCCATTTGAACCACAGCAGTGTGAAGTGTGAGCTTTCTCTACAACTATGTAAAGAAAGCATTTTCTTCAAAGATGGAGATAAGCAATTTAAGTTTTATGAACCAGTGATTGTTACAACCTCTCAAGTCTGCATTGTAGTATAAAAGAAGGTCTTTAAAATGCACAAATCAGCAAGCAGGCATATGCCCCACATGCTGAAGTTTGCTGATGCATGCTTCGATGCATGCTTCAAAGCATGCACACTCATCAGAGGCATCGCCTCATACACCATCCAGAAACCTGCACTTGGCCATTCTTTTTCCCACAACTCCTCTGTGATTTCCCCAGTCCCGCAAGTTTCACTTTCTAAATAACTCTGACCCACCTCGTTCTCCACAATTCTTTAACCCTTCTCTTCCTGGATCTGACTTGTCTCGTGGTATCCACAGTGGCCCAACCCCTGCCCCAGTTCTCTACCCCCACAGCAGAGAAGCCTTCTCAACAGGAAAAGAAGCCATGCCTCTTACTTGTGGCATCCCATTGTTCCTATACTCTTACAAACCCAGCCATCTGGACTTCCACATCCCTCTCATCCCATTGCTGTCATAATTTTCTTCCTTGGCACCCGTGCAGGTCCCCATTTTTAATCTTTCAGTCCCTTTTATTCACCTCTTAGCATACCTTGTCTTTGTACATTCGCTTCCTACCTCCCAGCAATTTCTAGTTCCTCTTTTCACTATTGAACATTGATTCACCTTTCGGACCCAGTTCAGGCACTCTTCCTTAGAGAGAGCTCCCAAGACCTCTACACTAGACCACGACCCTCAGTAGACAGTCTTCACTAGACCACACCCCTCAGTATGCAGTCTTAACTAAACCACGCCCCTCAATATGCAGTCTTCACTAGACCACGCCCCTCAGTAGACAGTCTTCACTAGATCACTCCCCTCAATATAGTCTTCACTAGACCACGACCCTCAGTAGACAGTCTTCACTAGATCACTCCCCTCAATATAGTCTTCACTAGACCACGCCCCTCAGTAGACAGTCTTCACTAGACCACGCCCCCCAGTATACAGTCTTCTCTTTCTGCATGTCCCTTGTGTCCAGGCCAGAAGTCATGATAATTTAGCTGGTGGCTCTTCCAGACAGACCAGAAGCTTCCTGAGAGCAGAGTCATTATTTCCGGTGTACTTCACTGATCACTAAGCAGAGGAGCTCAATGACGGTCTGATGAAGGGTGTATAGGTGTTGCCTCCTCTCACCCCTACTGCAACTGGTTCTTCTACCCATCTCTAGCTCGTGTATTGGAATTTCACAAGGACTTTTTATTTTTAAGACAGTTTAAGATGCTTGTTACACGAGCCATTGACTTCTGTACCTCAACAGGGTTTTCATGGATAAAGCCAAAGTGGAGTCATCAGGCACCTGTGGAGGGATGACATTCCTGAGTGCAGCAGCTGAACCTGCTATTTAGAAAAACTCTTGCATTTTGTTCAGATGGTGATGATATAACATTTTAATTTGTGGTATTTTTTTTTATCCCACCTTTTTTTAAAGACACGGAACTTGAGCTGGGGCTATGACTAAGTCCAGCAAAGTGTTTGTTGCACAAACATGAAGACCCAAACATGTCGCTACCACCTCGACCAGCAAGGACGACGCCACACCGGAAGTCTTCTTGCACACAGTTTTTATTCAGGACCTTTTACAAATCGCTTCTCTTCTCTCGCTTCTCTCACAGGGCAAGCCCCTCCCAGCCCTTAAGTAGACCTGGGCCTCCAACCCTGGATTGCCACGTAGGCACTGTCCATAGGTACACACACACACACACACACACACACACACACACACACACACACACACGCATCTTGCGATCATCGGGTGAGAAACGCAAAAGCCTGACCATCTCCGAATATGAGGTTGTTTACCCCGGAGAGCACTCGCCGGGGGGGGGGGGGGGGGGGGGGGGGGGGGGGGGGGGGGGGGGCAGTGTCATTTTCAAGGTGCGTCTCCACGCAGCTCTCCACAGACCCACAAAGGAAGGACAGACTGCCACAGTCCTTATAATCCCAAGGCTACAGAGACAGACTCCTGGATTGGCCAGCCAGTCCAACCTCTTTGAGAACTCCAGGCCAATGAGAGATCGCCCATCCAGAAAACTGTGGTAGATAGCCCTTGAAGAACTACACAGAAGGTTGACATCAGGCCTCTATACATACACACATACACAAACATACACACACACATGTATGCACACATGCATGCATGTGAATCTTCATGCATACATTTACACATGTGAGCATACACATACATTCACAAATATGAAAGTTGTCATTCTATTTCATTTGTCATGATTTAGAAGGTGTCCCAGAGGTTGTTTTATTCTGTCATTGAGGGCCAGGTCTTACTGGACACTAAATAGCTTTAGACAGTTGCAACTGTCCAGCATTACTGAGAAAAACACTCACAGTCACTGGACATTCTAGTTATCAACTCTCCATGATGAGCTAATTTGTCCACCGTGCTTGCTTCAATGCCGATTTTCTCTGTAATGATGAAATTTAATGCCTAGCCTCATTAGATCTTGGAATCACATCAAAATAATGTGTGTTGAGCCTGACAGAGTGGCAAATTCTATTTGAGTTCATTTCTCCTATGTTAAATGCTATACATATGGTGTTTTTAAGAAAGACTGTTTTTTTTTAAAATATATTTGGAAGTTTGTATAGTGTCCAAGAAAGAGCTTTGACTAGGACATGGGAGAGTCAGCCTCCACCCCTGCCTCTGCCATTAACTAGACTGTTGGTCCTGTGGTTACCCTTCTGTTGGCCAACGGTTACCCTTCTACATCTGTTCTTCACCCAGTATTATAAGAACAGTTGCTCCTTGCAACCTGGAAGGAGTCTTATAAAACTTCAGAAAGATAATGTGTGGGAAAGACCTGAAATAGCACTGGGAAAGTTGTGGACAAAGACAAGGAGTAATTATTGCTGTCATTGTTTCAAGGGATCTGTCTTAGTCTCTTTGTGCTGCTGTAACAAACTGGCTTTAATTGGGTGGCTTATAAACAAGAATGAATTTCTCACAATTCTGGGAGCTGAGCAGTTTAGGGTCAAAGTGGTGTGTGTGTGTGTGTGTGTGTGTGTGTGTGTGTGTGTGTGTGTGAACAGTTGTGATTGTGAGAAAAGTGGTCATAGGTCAGACAGAGGAGACTGGGAAACACTTGAGGAATTGGAAGGGAAAGGGAAAAGTGAGGACGATGTAAATACAGTACTCATGCTTAAATTTTTTTAAAAAATACATTTTAAAATGTAAAATAAAGTGTCAACTTCCCAGAAGAAGCAGAAATGATTTTTGTATCTTTTCTACAATGTCTTACTTAGCTTCAACTCTTAACCTGACACAAATCTTCAGTCACCTGAGAAGAAGGAACCTCAGCTGAAGAACTGCCTCCATCATACTGGCCTGTGGTCATAGTTGGGAACTTTTTTTGATGAATAATTGATGTGGGAGGGCCCAGCCCACAGTGGGTGACACCATTCCCACGCAGGTGGGCCTGAGCTACATCAAAAAGCTAGCTGAGCATGAGCCTGAAGCAAACCAGTTAGCAGTGTTCCTTACCTGAGGATCTGCCTTTAGTTCCTGCCATTGGCTTCTCCAGACAATGAAACTGCAAGCTCAGCCGGGCAGAGGTGGTGCACACATTTAAACCCAGCACTTAAGAAGCAGAGGCAGGTGAATCTCAGTGAGTTCGAGGCCAGCCTGGTCTGCAAGAACTAGTTCCAGGAGAGGTTCCAGAACTACAGAGAAACCCTGTCTCGAAAAACCAAAAAAGAAAGAAAGGGAGGGAGAGGGAGAGGGAGAGGGAGAGGGAGAGGGAGAGGGAGAGGGAGAGAGAGAGAGAGAGAGAGAGAGAGAGAGAGAGAGAGAGAGAGAGAGAAGGAAGAAGAAAGAAAGAAAGAAAGAAAGAAAGAAAGAAAGAAAGAAAGAAAGAAAGAAAGAAAGAAAGAGAGAAACTGCAAGCTCAAACAAATGCTTTCTTCCCAGAGTTGCTTTGGTCATAGCATTTATCATAGCAACAGAAAAACAAAGTAGAACATATATGGAACATGGATGAATTATGTAGAGAGAAAACTACTTTTAAAGCATATAATTTATTGACTTACGTACGAAGACAGATTTTTTTCATATAATTACTTGAAAATAAAATTGAAAACATGGCTTCCTGTCCTTTTTTGTGTCTTTGGTAGGTGGGAGGAGACTGCTTATTCAAGATATAGTAATGCATTTTCTTTAAAGGGTGGGGTGTTAAATCCTGCTCTACAATTTCTGACACGACGGGGCACTTACCAAGTGCCACATCTGTCAGGGCAAAGGAGAGAAAAGGGTTGGGCTCATATTTTAAGGAGATTTGAGTTTTTGCTTTAATAAAAATTATATGAACTATTAAAAAAGAACCTGTAATTGTTTCTTCAGAGTGGGTTTATAACATGACGCATGTGGAACAAGAGAAGACGCTCACAAAGTCAAATGTTGATTTCTTGGAGTCTGTGTATCAGGTAAGATACATGATTAGGCATGTTCAAAATCAATGTTCCCTTTCATTGATAAAATTACATTTAAATGTCTTTTTGGTTTTCTGTGTTTAAAATTCTAAATAATTGACAGAAGAGGGCAAATATCTATAACACCTGCCCCCTGCCCCAAAACTTAAAATAATGTGTTCAGGTCATAATCTGCCACAGCCAGTACCATCTCGTGAAGCAGAGATGGAAGACACATTGTCATACCTGCAGACAAAGCATGGAAGAGTTTCATATTGCAAAGCTTGCTTGAGATAATCTAGTCTGCAGTAAAGGAATAGGTTTCCATCTGAGATGTCACTTACAATGTATTGATTGAGTTGCCTGGATGGATGGACTGCACAGACTAAAAAGGCATGTCCGTGCTCAACAGAGTGCTGTGTAGTAGACTGCTGGAGTCTGGGCTGGCCATGGAAAAGGAACATGACGACATGCAAGGCAAGAATTTGCTGTCCCAGCTGTCTTCCAGCTCACAGATCTACAGGAGAGCTGCGAGATGCCGATAGCTGAAACTGATTCAGGAGTCTGGAGGATTTCAGCTGCACCACTGGCCTTCAGTGCCTCACACCCATCAATGTCCACCCATTCACCGCCAGGTTCACCAAACTCCAAAGCACCTTCACTCCCCGTCCATTATCTTGTGCCTCGTTTGAATTTGTCTTTCATGCACGCCAGACCCATTGAGTCTCTGTAACTATAGACGCTCTTCAGTTATAATCTGTTTGAGTCCCTGTCTCCTGTAACCTAGTTTTTATCTTTCAAGTACTCATGTGGGAAAAGATGGCTCCTGATGGATTTGGGGAAAGGAATTGTTTTGAATAGAAAATTTGATTAAATTGTCTCAATTTGATTGCCGACGTTCAGTCAAGTTTCCCACTTGTTTGTTTTAACTTTGGCTGCCAATCAAAAAAAGATTTTATCTTCTTAGGTCACAAGCCTAATACTTGGTCCTTTATATCATTTGTGTGTTCTTTATATTCTTTCCAATCTCCTTTTTCAGATCCTAACCATTAATATTTGCTATGTCTTTGTTTTTCAGTGAAAAAAAAAACTTCTTCAAAGATGAATAAAAACTCAACTACGGAAAGGCCATCACAATGTGGGACTTTTGATCACACTGTGACACTCCGAGACTGTGAATGAAGGGCCTTAAGTCAGGGGATGGAGCTAGGGTTTAACTGACCAGAATTGCTCAGAGAGAAGCCAGCCATGTGGACAGAGCAAATGAACAGGAAAGGAAGAGCGGTGCAGAGACCTGAGGCGGACCTGAGTTCGGCGCTCCCTTTTGGTTTTTGGAAGAGACGCACGTCTCTGGGGGGGGTGGGGGGAAGCAAGGTCAGCTGGTTGCTGCTCGGCTTCTCTAATTAAGCAGGTTCTCATCCCCACATCTGACTTTCGGGTCTTTGTTGGGAAGTAGAATGATTTAGTTTAAACCCGGCTGAGGCAGAGCCTGTGCTGCAGGGCTGGAAGGTCCTCCAGGCCACGCCCAGTGGCTGGCAGGGTGCTGACTTCAGGACCAAGGGGCCACTAAGCCCACAGAAAAACATCAAAATCAGTAACATTTCCACATGCTGAAATTCTTAAGGGTAATAACAGAATCCATATTTAAGGAGGAAAAGTGAAAACCATGTCTCAAAATATTTGTCCAAGTTTTGCAGCTTAAATAATCACAGTTCTTGTTATTATCCTGTGCTCTGAGTTGGTTGAGGCGCTTCCAAAAACTAGTCTCCTCGTAAGACAGCCATGACAGAAATAGTATCTCCAAAGGAAAACAGCACTTCTTTTGAAGAAGCAGGGAATTCTGTAAGATAAAGAGACTTTATTGGGCCAGTTCATCGGGAAAAGATGTGCCAGTCTGGTGAATTTGATCCCTGGAATCCATGGGAATTTGGAGGGAGAAAACGGAGGTCAGGAAGCTGTCCTCTGACCTTCATACATGCGCTATGGTGTGTGCCCACACACATCTCACTCACACACACACACACACACACACACACATTACACAAACATCACACATCTCACACACACATTACACACACATCACACATCTCACACACCCATCACACAACACATCACAGACATCATACACACACATCACACACACCACACAACACATCACACATACACATTACAAATCACACACATCACATGTCACATACACACATCACACATCACATACATCATACACACACATCACACCCACCACACAACACATCACACATACACATTACAAATCACACACATCACATGTCACATACACACATCACACATCATATCCATCATACACATACATCACATACACACCACACAACACATATCACACACACACACACATCACACATGTGCAAATGATAATGATGAATTCTTAGAAGAGAACTTTCTGAATAACGGACTGTGGGTCTCCAGGAGCACTGTATCAAAAATGCAGAGAAGGAAGGGAAAGGAATGATTAAGCAGAGCAGTGAAGGAACAGGGGCATTCAGGTATTAGTGTACAGAAAAAAAATGTATTTGCAGAGGTTTGCAAAGACAACAGGTGTAAAGGGCAAAAAAACAAACCTCAGGTTTCTTAGCAGAAATTTGACCCATGGGAGGTTTTAGCCTGACACAATCACCTCGTGTTTAGAGAACATGAACTCTCCAGTCCTGAGCTTCAGATGTCCCTGAAGGTGGGGCACACAGAATTGCCTGATTTCACAAAGAAAATACAAAATACCCAGTAAAATTTGAATTGCACACAGTCCTGAAATAATATATTTCCAGTATAATACTTGGCACATGATTTTATAGAAATGTTATTCATTATTTGTCTGGCATTCAGGTTTTACTGTGGACCCTACATTTTATCTGATAACCTTAGCGTTGGGAAAGGGAATGAACCCAAGTCTGAGGAGAAATGATCACATCTAACATTCCTGGTAGCTCATTAGGGTAGAAATAGACCCGGGCCACCTAATACTGGTCTAGAACTCCCCCCCCCTTTCCATTTGCCACATTGATGTTCTTTCTTCTAATTTCTCTTCATTTCTGTTTCTTGACCTTCAGATTTTTTGTGGCATCAAACACTCACCCTTGCTGTGTCCCTACCATTCTTTGATTTTGTCAGCCAACTTCAAGTCCATTCTGGCATTATCATTCCTGCCCACACCAATCACATTCACACGTCCTTGTGGACCAAGGGGAAACAAAATTGCCAGTCTCTAGAAAGAGGGAGAAGAGATAACTTCCGCAGTCACATCCTCGAGTCTACAACACTATGCCACTGCTGAAAGAATATATCCCTAAGCTTTCAAGCCAGGGATGAAATCACCACTTATTAATAACAAACAAGCTGGGCATGGTGGTGCATGCTTGTGATCCCAGCACTTGGGAAATGAAGTCAGGAAGATCTAGAGTTAGCAGTGGTCATTCTCAGCTATGTAGGGAGCTCAATGCCAAGCTGGGATACTTGCAACTTGGACTCAGACAAATCTGAGGCTGGGGAGTTAGCTCAGTCCACCGAGTGCTTACTCTGCAAGGGTGGGAAACTAAATTGGGTCCCCAGCGTTCACAGGAAAAGCTGAGCTGGATGCAGATGCTCAAATCCGTAATCCCACAGATGGAGAGATGGGGACAGGAGGATCCCAAGGGCTGGCTGGTCAAATTGCTGAACACTATGCTTAGTGAGAGACCATTGAAAAGAATATAATAATAGTATAATAAGGTGGACAGTGATAGAAGAAGACACCAGACATCCACCTATGCACACACAAACATGTTCATGCATATACACGCACACACACGCATGCGATCACACCACCACTACCATACACCAATAAATTAAATAAAGATACACAAATAACATATTTTAGTGTGTTTAGACTTCACATCCTTGGTTGATTATAGAAATCCTCAGGGTTTGTCAGGAAAGATGCATCTTTTCATGAGCAGTGAATACCAAAATTAAGTATTTAAAGTTGGCTTATGGTACACCTCAGTGCAGAGCCAATAAATTAGTAAAACTTGATACATTTTCAGATCTCTTGAGAGGAAGTATTCAGCAAGCAAGGAGACAAATTCACAGAGGAATCACACAACAGTGAAAGCTAATTTTTCCATCCCCTGTGTCGAGAGGCCCAGGTGATTTTTCACTGCCAATCCCCACACCCATACCTCTTAAAATATATATGTATATATTATACATATATATATATATTATATTTACATATATATGGTTCTTTAAACATATTTCTTCAGAGGTTTTCATGTCATTCCTTTTGTTTTCAATTGCTTTTGAAAAATTCCAACTTACCAACAAGAAGTGCAGATGGTTTTTATCTTATTTAGCCTAGTATTTTCTGTGTGTTCAGTAATCAGTTGGGTACACTTCTCCTGATGTTGGGCAGGGAATTGCATACCCAACTCTTATTACTGCTCATAAATTATTGTTCCCATATGCACCATCCTGAAAATGGACCCAGTGGGCTTTCCCTGGGCTGTGTATTCCTGAGGTTGATAGTGTTAAGAATCTCTCCAGAAATCTGGGAAAGGCCAATCAAAAGGAAAATCCTCTCTTCTCTTTCCAGTAACCCTGATCAAAGCGGCCGAACATAAGAAGATAAAGGGGAATTATTTTCTATATTTTGCATAAATGCTGTAAATTTTAAAATGTATTTTACTACTGAATGTAACATAATACCCCCAAAGGAGTTCTGTTTACAAATCATTTAAAGACACACTCAGCTCACCCTTGTAATGATAATGACCTCTGGTATAGTTTTACTGAGCAAGTCCTGGTTGTTGAGGTTTGAAACAGCATAGAATGAAGTTGGGGCATGGAAATCAGACACTTGACATAGGTAGTAGTGGTCAGATCACTGTTGATGCTTCCCCGTGAAAAACAGTAACAACAACAACAACAAAGATAAAACCTTGCTGGATAGTTGACTGTGGTCTGGACGCTTCCCTTTCTTTTCTCCAGAAAGCTTTCTTTCTGAAGGATCTTTATTAAAACAGGCGCCACAAAATGACATTCATGTAATAACATACAATCACTAGCTAAATAAAAATAAGCACTCTAGCTCAAAAAGAGAAAAAAAAAGAAAAAGACAGAAAGACCCTCACTCCCGTGGAGGAAAACAAACAACAAAAATTTCCACATTAACAGTGAATCTTCCTTCTACTGACCTAAAATATGCCATGGGCTGGTGAACAGTGTGTTTATTTGTAGGGGTCTATTTTATCTTTATTAGAGAGGTTGATGGAGCTTTTGATGTTGCAAAACACAATATAGAATGAATCAAACATCATTTTCACAGTCCTGTGTGCAGTGTAGGACTTGAAGCTTTTTACAGTCCAGCCCACCAGTGAACAAACCTTTCCCATTACCATTAACATCGTCCCCTACCAATTTCTCTCCCAGCCTGATCCCTCACTCTGATTAATGGACTAGTAGCCTGGACTACTTTTTTTTAAAATCTGTTTTGCTTTAGAGTATCTGTTTGGTTTCCAGAAAACAAATAGTTGCACATATTAGGGAATATGGTGTTTTAGGAACAACGAGAACAGCCGAGATTACAGGAAAGTTAACTGTTCCCTGGGGAGAAACCCTAGTGTTTAAACTGTTTCATCAACAGCAACTTGGAAATTGCTTTAATGGTGTTTTGAACATCTTATTCTTGTAAAAAATAATGCCCACGCTCACAACACACAGTAGATGAAATGTAGGCTGTGCATTGGACATGTTGGCATTTACGAGGTGCGGTTCCTCCAAAATGTCTGCTAAAGCCAGCAGCAGGAAGACATAGAAACAACCTAAAACTGCCTCTGTACTGTTGACAACAGCGAATACTCTTCAGATCCAAGAGACATTCACCTTCTAGTCCTAAGTTATCGGGCGCAACTCACATCATAAAGCCTGTGTAACAGCAGCTGACGAGAAATCGCAGAGGAGGTAGGCGAAGCCCTCTGTTTACGTGAGAGCAAATGTGCGCCTTTGCTGTTGCCTTTTTCCATCCAGATGAAAACACTGCGTTCCTTTCTCGTTTGATCATCTAGGTCTCCATTTTAAAATGGAAGCCCCTAAATTTGGGGGAGGTGGCACTTTCTTTACATTCTAAAATCTATTTCATCATTTCCCTATGGGACTTTCAAGGAAGCACGAGGAGGAATTACACGTCTTTTTGATTTTTTTTAGATAGTACTGACCACGTGGGTATTTAAGAAGCACCGCCAATTTTTGCTTTTAATGTAAACCCGACTTAGCAGCCACTGCGAAAATTATGATCATTTTAGTGTACGCGAAAAGCCGCCTCATAAATTTAAAAGAAAAAGAAAATAAATTACATCCACTTAATAAAGGTTGCCACATGTAGACGACTACCTTGAAGAAACTTCCAGACTGTCATAGCATGAAATTCTCACACTCACATTCAGGTCTTCCTCTGAGGCGCCACCATCGCGCAATTTGACAGTCTCCTTTCCGTGGTCTGAACTATCTACTGCTGTTCTTCCACGGGATGTTTTGATTAGCCTTGGTAAAGCCTGTTTGAACCGGCCTGTGTTTGGAGGCAGAAGTTCTTTGGTAAAACGTCATTATTTATGTGCAAGAAAGAAAAACGCTGTCTTTAAATTAATTAGAATGCGGTCTGAAAAGGATTTTTTTTTTTAAATCAACGAAAACAGAAATCGTCGGGTAAAGGGAGAAAGAAGAGAAAGGTTCAAATGCAGAGCTGATTGTTTGCGGAGAGCCTGCTGCTCCTTTTGTGCCTAACTGAACCATGCCAGGAGCCCTCTTGAATCTCTACAAGAATACAGTTTCAGATCATCTGCATTCAGGGCCAGAGTCATGGCCCTGGAACCGATAATTGCCTCTGACAGGATTTAATTACCTTCTCTAGGACCTTTTCTCTGTTTGATTGGAGACCACCCCCTGCCTCCGATCAAATCAGACAGTAATAACACGCTGAAGCGCAGCAGCCAATCACGAGTCAAGTCTGAACAGTGACCTTGCTGAGCCGAAGCTGATTGGTGGTGTCAGCCTTGTCAACGGTGTCAGTGAACCGTCAGACAAGAAAGAGCGAGGCGGGGGGAGCGCAGGAGAGCCTGGGAGATAAGAGACCCGCATTAACGCTAATGGAGGCTGTCAGCAGCCGGGGCTCCAAGCCGCCTTGCTTGTGGCCTTGCACAAAAACAAAAATACTGGAGAACTCACACAAGTCTAAAATATTCAGAAGGGGAGCGCACGCGTTCGTTTCTCCAGTGTGGGGAAATCTATTCAAGGTATACTTCACATGCAGTTCAGATGGAATGATAGAGGCACAGTGTGTGACAGAATAATTTCTGTGAGAAGAAAACGAGGTCCCACAGAACAGTTAGATGTATTGGGGGGCTGGTAGGGACCCTGGATGTGTGGGGGAGGGGGGAACTACAGGACTTTTTCATTTTTAACTCTAGGACTGAGAGACGTGGTTGTTTAAGAGGCATTACAAAATTCTGGCTTTAATACCAACCTGACTTAGTTGCTGTATTATTTATGACAGTTTTAGTGTGAGCTATGAGCCTATGCATGATCTAATACATTCATTAAATGGCCAATCTTTATGTACATACCATTTTAAGATTGTTTATAGTAATGCATAATTCTAATGATTTGTATCTATGTACATATTTCCACCAAGACAAAAAAATTGACTAACCTCTATTCCTTTTATAAATCTGGTTGATCCCAGAAAAACACCACCAAGACATCAGTGAACTCAGACAGACAGAAAATGCTACCAAGTAGCTGAACATGGAGGAAGGCTTTGAATGATTAGGTCTGCACTAATTTAGAGTTTAATTTATTCATTACATGTTTCTATAAATAAACTCATCTTTCTTGTTACATTTATTTTGTTTCTGACTCATTTACCTCTGCTCAAATTCAGTAAGAACTATAAAAATAAATTTGCAGAAGTATGTTTGATTTTTCTCAGAGACTCAAATTAAACTAGAATTAGTTAGGAGAAATGAAGTGTTTACTACTTATGTACACAGGTTTTTTATATATAAATCTTCTAAGAAAGTTTGGACCCATCTACTTCTCTCAGAAGGATGGAACTTTGTTATGACTTTTGTACTTGAACCAAATGGAGTAGTGCTTTTAAAAATGATGTCAACCTCCTCAAGTTTAAGGCCAGCTCCTGTGATATTTACACTGATACATTTCTCTGTGCCATTTCCTGCTTCATGGAGAAATTCCATGGAAACAGCTACTGTGAAAGTTAATTTAGTATTTTTTAATCCCTTTTATTCTTTATCCACCTGCCCACCAAGAAAGACATATCTAAATAAAGAATTTCCTTTGCATCTGTGATGCTCCTCTGTTGTAGTCATGAATGTAAAAGACAGTTTAATTAATGTATAAATAAATCATGTTTTTTATAGTGGATGCAAGACTGCAATGGATTTGTTAAGATGAGATGATTGTTTTGACTTGTAAGAACTTTTTTGAAACAATTTAGAGGGATACAATGCCACCTTGAAAATGTTCTTTCTTTTCTGGGTCTTATGATTGTAATAGGTCATCTAAGGGGAAAATATCCTGCCTAGGAAATTAGAAACCTCAGTCTAGTTCCACCTTAACCATTGGCAAACTGTCCATGTTGCATCAAATTTCTTTGTTTGCTTGAGTGCTGATCTTCTAGGCTTTTTATAAAACACAATTAGGATGAGGTTACCCAAAGAATTGGAAGTATGTACCCGGCAGGTGGCGTCACCATGGAAACATCCTAACAGCTGTGACTCTCAGGATCTGTCAGTGATGAGCTTCTCGGCCTCTGCTCCACCCATCCCATCATATCACACACTCTTACACCACTGGTCAGACCCAAACACACTTGACCAGTATAAAAACATAGATAACACTTGTCACAATCGCTGTCGACACTAGAACCAAACATGCCAAATCCCTTGGCTCTTTCCGATCCCTGCGTCTTGCCACTCACAGTTAGTAAAGTTATATTCAGACAGGAGCTGATCTGGGATTGCAGCAGTCGGACAAAGCTTTCGTTTGTAGACTCTAGGTACACCGTGTAATCTTAACCATGTGACATGGGACACTTTCTAAAGACAGGGTCAAACTCAACCTAACTCACATGTGATGATTTTAATAGATTTCTATGATTTATGTTACCATAACAAATTTCAAGTAATAGTCACTTTGGGCCAGCATTTTCAACTCCCAAATACATAGCGCTCTGAAAATAAGGACAAATTTGGAACTACTTTAGAAATGCTAAAGAGGGCAAAACACGCAAGTATGCATAATGCCTGAAGGACTTGATATCTCGAGCAGCAGTCAAGAACACTTCCTTTTCTTTTGATTTTTTGTTGTTGTTGTTGTTGGTATGTTTCAGACAGTATTCATCTGTGTGACAGCCCTAGCTGTCCTGGAACTAGCTCTGGTCTCAACCTCACAGAGATCTGCCTACCTCCTCTTGCCTCCTGAGTGCTTGCGATCAAAGGTGTGCACCACCACCACCCAGTCCTTCAGTGGAGGATTTTACACTTTGCAAAGACAATCTGCCCCTCTTGGGAGGAGACACCTTTGGCTGCCACATCTTGAGCCAGCTCAGAACACAGTGACCTCAACATAAGGGCAAGAAGCGATGCCAATACCGTTGGCTTCCTTTATTCTTTGACAACACCACCTTGCCCTTCCTAGGTGAATCGCTAACACTCATCTGACTCCATTTGCTTATTCTGTGCACCTGAAGGTGCTTTCTTATAGAGAATGTAGCCTGTGTTTATCCTCATGGTTGATACTTTTAAAAGGACATTCCACAGCAAAAGCTTAATGTATACTGTGTTTTCATATGAACACACGCACTCACCAACCATTAAATAATCAGTGATGATGCATATGATTTTTGCAAATGTTAGATAAAATACAAAGCAATTTTTGGTTAAGATCCTTATAAAACAGACAACCAAGCCTCCCATAACTCTCAGCTATGCTCCCACCTTCTTATTTAGTGAAATGAGAAAGCAAAATGCTTTGGTCCTAGAAAACTGAACATACTACCAAAACCTGGGAAATTCCAGAGAAGCCCTGCACCCGGTCTCTGTTCCTGTTCATCATGACCTTTGCATAACTCAAGTTGCACGACAGAGTGACACTAATTGCAAATCCAACCGCTCTGTGACTGGGGCTCAGAAATCAATTCCTAGTAAAATATGACACCCAGTCACTCAAAACAATAGAATAGTCAATATCTCACCATCAGCAGCCTGGTTAGGACCTCTTTCAATACAATAAAAATTCAGTTCTTTAGCTGTGCCAGGCAGATCTTTCCTATTCTTTGTAGCCCTGCCTAGCACTCCCAGTAATCAAAACCATGATGGAAAGTTAAAGAAAATCATAAGGACGCCAAGACTTAGAGGGAGAATTTCATTCAAACGCTTCTGAGCTCAGACTTCTGATCTTTCCCTTAATTTGTATTGATTGTTCAGTTCTCTTGTATCCCTGTGGCTTGGCAATTTAAATTTAGACATAGCTCACTGAAGAGAGAGAGAGAGAGAGAGAGAGAGAGAGAGAGAGAGAGAGAGAGAGAGTAATATGGACCGGAGGCAGGGGAGGGAGATGGGAAAGCCCTGTCTGTATTCAATCAGACAGCCTAGAATCTGAGCAGAGATGATAGAATCCTGGTCTGTTGTACTTAAAATGGAAGCTGCAATGCTGTTTTCCAAGAAAAACTCCACTAACATCATTTTTATCTACTGGTAAAAGGAAAAGCTAGAACTCAGATGGGAAATTGAAAATCAAAACTAGGAGCGGAGAAAATGGTTCAGTGGGTAAGAATGCTTGATCTGTGAGCATGAGGATCTGAGTTTGAATCCCCAGTACCCCAGAAAAAGCCAACATGGCTGCAAAGGCCTGTAACTCCTGACCACCTATTCCCGGTGAGTGGGACAGAGACATGTGAATCCCAAGGATATGCTTGGCTTAACCAAAAATGAACAAACAAAAATCAAAACAATGAAAAAAAATGTGGACGTTTGGTTCACTGTGAGAGGCTCTATCTGTGAAAGATCCTGTCTGTGAGAGATGCTGTCTGTCTGCAAGAGACCCTGTCTGTCTGTGATAGACCCTGTCTCAAGCCAGTATTGCGATGAGAGCTACTGCCCTGGCTTCATTGTGGACACACACGGCTATGGCCACTTTCCCAGTGATTCACTTGCAACGCAGAGACATAAAGAAAGCAAATCTATGTAGACAGATCATAAATAGATAGTCTTGAAGCATTGACCGTTTCTAAGATTGAAATGTCTCGTACTGATTTTTATTTCTTACTGATTTGCCCAATCAAGGTATCTAGCTGATGAAAATTTCCATCTTCTTTCTCAGCCTCGGCTCTAAAATATTACGACATGGCTCATATTTTTCCAGCTTGAACTTTCCCCACTACTTACAAAGTACCCAAGGTTTATGTTCTTCCATCGCAGAATTGTTGTTCGTGTTGTAACAACATTAGAGTTTGCCTGTGCGCTTGATCAGGGGCGTGTCTAAGGAGAGTACATCTGATTAAGTGCACTGTTTATTTACTTTCAGATCCACACTTTAAAAGACCTGCACACAAAAGGCTCAGAAACGCTTCCAAAATGAAAAACTCCAGTCAAGTGATTACTTAGCTGGCAAAATGGATATTTCAAGTTGCATAGACAGCTAATTGTGGCCTGCCTCGGGAATGACAGGTCTATAATTTTTAGTTTTGTGTGCATTGAAAGCCAGTCACCTTGACACTCAGTAGTCCATTATCCACTGGCCACCAACCATATGATGATGATCAAGGAATGACAGGCACTCTCCATTATGGGTGATGAAACATGCCGTGTTTTATTTGGATAAAGCTGCCCTAAGGAAAAAAGAGAGAGCCAGGTGCCTACCCCTCCCCATGAGCAACAAGCATCCTGGAACACCTTTAGTTACAAAGAAGGGACTTCTTTGTCCCACATAATAGCAACCATCAGCTACTCTGGATGTTGGTTGCCAACATCCGTTAACATGTCAGGATTCGGGCCTTTTAAATATAAATTTTGCCTCTTAATGTCAAGAACTCTCTCCCATTAAATTATATTATGTTGGAACTTGAAACCTAGTTAAAATCTATGTTCCAGGGAAAGCTTAACACCTTCTTTGCTTATGAATATGTGTGTGTGGTGTACAAATGTGGACATGTTAGTGCATATGTGCATATGTGTGATTGTGCCTGTGGGGAGTACATTTACATGTGCGTGCATGTGGAGGGCACAGGTCAACATGAGATGTCATCTTCCAAAAATACTTGACTCTTCTCTCACTACACATGAAACATACTGATTTCACTAGTTTGGTTGGCTAGTGGGCCCCAGAAATACTCTTGTCTCCGCCGCCACATTAGGATTACAAGTCTGTGTCACCATGCCCTAACCAGCTTTTAAGATAAATTCTGGGAATCTGACGAGCCCTTTACCAAAGAATCCATCTCCTCAGCTCTTCCACATTTAAAATAAAAAGCTCAAAGTTATCATTTTGATCGTTCCAGGTATTCATGAAGTAGTGGGGTATGATTTGCGAGAGCCAGGAGCTGTCCATGTCAAAGAATTGACTTGCTCCAACTTTGAATATTCATGTCATCTTATAGAGCCTCAGATCACTATTCTAAAAAGGATGCGGCAGAAATTCCACTCTCTTCTGTCCCTGCAAGTTTCTGCTTCTATAGAAGTATTAAAGTCACAGTGGTAAATTGCTCTGACCAAGAATGACACACTATCAAGTTTGTTATTTGTCCAGAAGGATGGTGAGAATGCATTCAGCTACAAAGAATGTTGCCCAACTGTAGTGTGAAAGAGTGACTGTCCATCTCACCCAGAAGGGAGCTGGAAGGCATGCTCTTCCTGGCTTTAGATCAGCTCACCAGGGCTACTGAGAATGGAGTCTATGCTGCCTGCAGTGCGAGAGGCACTTACTGTCAGTCAAAGACCATCATCACAGCCAATGTAGCAGCCCCAGCTGGAAAGTTTCTCCAAAATATTCCAAAAAGAAGGAAGGGGGAGGAAAAAAGGAGGCTTCTCTGCTTATTACAAAGTAAAAACTTGATGTAGGAGGGTCATCTGTCTATGTGTTATTTTCATTGGTTAGATAAAGAAACTGCCTTGGCTTTTTGACAGGGCAGTAATTAGATAGGTGGAGTAGACTGAACAGAATGCTGGGAGAAAGAAGAAGAGTCAGGCAGACGCCATGAAGCTCCAGACCGAGATGGATGTAGGTTAGAATCTTCCCAGTAAGCCACGACCTCGTGTTAAACACAAATTAATAGAAATAGGTTAATCAAGATGTGAGAGTTAACCAGTAAGAGGCTAGAACTAATGGGCCAGGCAGTGTTTAAATGAATACAATTTGTGTGTTGTCATTTCAGGGTATAAGCTAGCCAGCCAGGCAGCTGGGAGCCGGGCTGCAGGAAGTGGCTCCTTTTACAAAACTTCAGCCAGAGTTCTTATGGAGAACTAAGGGATGGCCACTACATCCTAACTGTAGTTTCCAGAACCCATGAATGTCACCTTATATGGCCAAAGGACTTTGGTGGTGTGATTCTACTGAGGATCTTGTGGTGAAGAGAGTCTTCTAGAAATACCCAAAAGCCCTAAATAGAATGACAAGAGTCCCGATAAAAGAGAAGCAGTGAGAGAAGTGAAGGAGACAAGGCTCAAACCAGGAGGCTGGCCTGACAGAAGGAAGGAGGAAGGACATGTGGCAAAGATGCAGGGCATTCCCAACCCCCTACCATAGATGGTTACTACCAAGATCTTTGTAGAGTTTAAAGACCAAAGAGGAAGGTTCAGGCTGGAAGGGCAAGGACTCTGATTTCCCTCATCTTAGTTGCCTAAAGGAACTATGGTCTGGACACTCCGCTCTAAGCCCTGTGAGACTCCAGAACTGCACACCTCTCTGAGGGGTTAAATTGTTCATCATTTCTACAATTGTTGCACAAGAACAATACAGCCTCCCCAGGAACCCTCTTTTACTTCAGATTAGCCATCGCTCTCAGCCACTTATCTCCCTGCAAGAGAAGATGGCACACAGGATATGCGTGCCACCTAAGATAGGCCTGACTACAGCAGATCACTCTGATTTGCCTGTTCCAGGCCATAACAGGCTGAGTAGTTTGCTGACCTAAGAAATATTGACAGCAAATGAAGTCAGCTACATGAAGTTCCAAAAAGTCTGCAAACATTGAAGTTCTTTCCCCTTTGAGATATTCTGAAGCTCTATGCAGTTACAGTTCTGCCCAGTGACTAGTCATATCTCTCAAAACTCTGTTCTCTGTGGTTTAACCATTCCTCACCTTTTCAAACTATCTCCAACTTTTCAAAGCTTTCTTCCTCGGTCATCTCCCTTCATATGGTCCACTTTCCATGAAAACCACCTCCTCCCATCTCACTTCATACATTCCTATGACGTCATTTAAAACAGCAGTTTCTCAACTTATTTTCCAGCCTGGTGTGGCAATCCTGGGAATATTCATTCAGTATATTTCATATAACACTCAGCAGACTGCAAATTACCTGCTTGGTCGTATTTTATCACTCAGCCTAGGTGAAGCCTGGTTTAAATGACAAGAAAATTTCCTCAGAGAGTGGCCAGGCTGGGAAAGGAAGTCAGCCCTGATGATGTGTGGGAAGCCAAACACCAGGAAGATAATACCATCTCCCGCCTGATGTGCTGGGTGAACACTGATGCCTCTCCTGTGTGAAGCCCAACTCTTGACTTCGGCCACCTCCTCTGCCATCATTTTTATCACAGTTTCTAACAGGAAAGCTAATATATTACACTAAAGAATGTTGGACAGGAGCCAAGTTGAGAGAATGTCCTAAGAGAAGTGAAAGAGTTGAAGACAACTCCCTCTAACATAAGTCAAAGCTCCGTGCGTGCTGATAACGATCCTTCGTGGCAGAGCCAGACACAAAGTACTTGCCATAGAGGTAATCGTATTTATTAAACAACAGCAGCAACTTAGACATCAAAGCCATGCAAGCTCATGTCAGACATCTTGCCCATGGGACGAACAGACTCATCAAACCACCGACCAGTGTTTCTTGAAAGTTGACCCATGGTATCAACCCACCCCAGAATCACTTTAAGCACGTGTTTAGATAATATTCTTTTCTTCTTTTCCATTAGATGGTCTTGACATGGAGCCCTAGCTGGCCTGGAATTTGCAGCGTACACCAGGCAGACCTGGAACTCAGAGACTCACCTGCTTCTGCTTCCCAAGTGCTGAGACTAAAGCTGTGTCCCACCATGCCTGTCTTAATAATGTTCTGAAGTCCAATCCTTTACCTACGTCCTTTCTTAGGGAAAACATTCTAGCAATCTTGGCCAACGAAATTTCAGTAATTGTTGCCATTACTGAAATAAAAAAAAACTCTTCTGTTTTGTTTTATCACCTAAGAATCATTTATGTTCTATTTGCTTGAGTCTAGTCCCTTCATAGCTTCACAAAAGCATTAATTCTTTCTTCTGTGCACATTTAACACAAGGTCTTTTCACACATCTACCAATTATATATTGCATCAGCCCAGCAGTTCTTCATCTAGTCTCACACACGACTATGGAACTAACACACTGTTCACAGCACAGAACAGTGGGCATTTGGGGGAATGTGTATTTCATCTAATTTCTTACAAATAATGAACAAATCCTATTGGTTTTAATGGTATTCTCAGGTCCACATTTTGACATAAATTATTTATTCTACTAATTTAATGGCAAACAGTCACCAAGGTGAACTTAAGGCAATAATTTCACAAGTATATTGGGTACAGGTTAATTATTTAGGTGCCTCAAACAGCCTTGCAATAATGAACTCTCCTGGGTAAAGCCCATAAAATACATTCCTCAGCTTTAAAAGTGTGTGTGTGTGTGTGTGTGTGTGTGTGTGTGTGTGTGTGTAATGCTTTCAAGTTTCTTATGCTGAGGTTTATGGAACTTCCTGAATTGCTCTGAAATTTTAGGGAAAGCAGAGAAATGCTTGTGTGAAATAAAGGGTTTCTTAAAGTGTTTAAACCAAAATGAAAGCCAGGAGAGCTGATATGTTTACAAAACCTTTATGCAAAAGTTCTGAAAATTAGTAGTTGATATCTTAAGCCATAAATCTGTGAAACTTAAAATACTAAAGGAACAAATCTTGGGACATAACTTGTCTTGCAAAGGGCCCTTAAATTCTTCCATTTGTAACATACGGACTTAATATCTATAGTAGATTGCATTCAGTTAAAATCATTCATGATTTAATTACAGTAGATAACAGGGTTAAAAATATCTACCCATTCTGATGGAACAGTGACTTTCAGTCACCATGAATTGGCACTCCCTGGTGTACTGTGTTTTCCACACGCATGTGCCAAGGTTTAGTCACTTTGAAAACTGCCTTTATTACAAAGTAGAATGCATATCATAAAAAAACCGAACAAGGAAATGGGCAGCTCGCACACTGTAGTATCCTGTAGGGTAAAAACTGGAAGAGTCGTGATGCTCAGTTAGAGCTGTTGAGGAAGTTGCATAGTTTCTACAAAGCTTTCAACATTAACTTTCTTCATGTGTAGATCAAGATTTTATGTTTCTTTCTGAAGCAAGAGAAAGTTGAAAGGCTTTCCAGTCAATAGTGTGATGTTGTTGGATAGCAACCACTTTCCTAAGTTCTACCTTAAATCCCTGATGCTGGAGTTTGGGAGGTAACTTAGTGGGTAAAGTGCTTGTCACTCAAGAATGAGAACCTGAGTTCCTGTCCCCAAAACCCATATGTGGTAGCATGCACTGTGATCTCAGTGCTGCCAAGGCAAGATGGGCATCTGAGACAGGAGGACACCAAGAACTTCTCTGACCAGCTCCTGGTGTATACAGTGGCAAAGGACAGAGATCAGGCTCCAAGAAAGTGGGAGAGAACTGAGGCCACTTCTGCTCTAACCCCCACAAGGATGCCCTGGTACCCACACTTGTACTCATGGACATGGATGCATACATACATCACACATAGACACACACACCACACCATAAATTAGGTAATGAATCAGCAAGTCCCCACAGTTGAGATTCACGGCAATTTGGAGAGTTGTGCCTATGGCTGTAGAGTTTGGGAGAGAGTTAATATTTTAAGTTCTGTGACCTAAGCTACCTGTAATTTTTAGACATTTTATAAATTTTATAACATTTTATAAATACACTTCCCTCATCATGGTCTCTTCTTTAAGTTTTTACATTGACACAAATATTTCCCTGATGGAGGAGGGTTATCTGTCTATTGTGTTATTTTCATTGGTCAATAAAGAGACTGCCTTGGCCCTTTGATAGGACAGAAAATTAGGTAGGCGGAGTAAACAGAACAGAATGCTGGGAAGAGAGCTGTGAGGCAGACGCCATAGAGCCAGCCACCAGGTCAGACATGCTGAATCTTTCCCGGTAAGCCACACCTCGTGGTGCTATACAGATTATTAGAAATGGGTTAATATCAAGATATGAGAGTTAGTCAGTAACTAACTCTCTAGAGATAATGGGCCAGGCAGTGCTTAAATGAATACAATTTGTGTGTTGTTATTTCTGGGACTAAGCTAGCCGTGCGGGAGCCGGGTGAGGCGAAAAGCAGGCCTGCCCGCAGTTCCCCACTACATTTCCCTTCTTTCCCCTGGAGTTTCAGTATTTCTTAGGAAACTGTGTCAAATATATATGAACAAGATGTGTGCAGACAAGAAGGAAGAGATCTTATTCTACTTGGGCTTATAAGTCAAGCATTCTAGAGTTTGGTGTTTCATATAAGAACTGAAAATCCAAAAGAAAATGATATTATCTCTGAAGATGACTTTTTTAGAGAAGTCGAAATAATGAGTAGAGAGTCACTCAGTTCCCCTGAGAAGAAGAGAGATTCTCAGTAGCTTGAAGAATATTTCAATAATTCCATGGATAGATGGCTCAGCAGTTATGAGCTCTTGCAGGGACCTGAGTTCCGTTTCTAGCACCCACATGAGGCATCTCATAACTGTTTGTAACTCCAGCTCCAAAGAATTTGATGGCCTCTTATGGCTTCCACTGACACTCATACACTCATACACATATGGTACACACACACACACACACACACACACACAGAGAGAGAGAGAGAGAGAGAGAGAAAGAGAGAGAGAGAGTGATGTAATACTTTTCCTAACTTTAAATTCATTTTTTTCTTTCCCTTCCCCATAAATTATTTTAAAAATAATTTTTAATGCATGGTATTAAAGATCCAATGTCCTATCAGTCCTATCACTTCCTCTCCTTTCTTACGAAAATAATTAGCAACACATTTCACAGTCTTCTGGATAGTTCACATCTTGTCTACTGAGAATTAGATAAGCAGTGTCTGAGGAGTAAACTTTTAAAGAACCCATGTCAATAAAAACCTCCGTCACTTCAACTTCATTCTCTTGGTCAATGACCTTCAGGGAGTCTCTCTGGTTCTCCTACTCCAGTGACGTCACTCCTTTCTTTATTGTCCTTTTGTTCCACTTAATCCTTAGAAAGAGTGTCCATCCTAAAAAAAACTCTCTTTAGAGAACCCAGCAAACGACCCAGCCTCGACCCTTTTACTCATAGTCACTAAAGGTTATTTCGCAAGCCCGAAACACTCGCGCTGGTAAAGAGGACCAGTTGCGCAGCTTCTCTAGAAAGATGCAGATTTCCCATCTCACGTTACATCTCACGTGAGTTTGTTGTTCGCGGGCAAGCTTGTATTTGTTAAGGTGATGAGAGAGGCTGTGTACAGCGAACCCTCATCTCAGCGCTCTGGCTTTCCTGACGCTCTGACAATGGCTTACTATAGAATTAGCCGCTCGAGATGCCGCATTTAATCTTCCTTCCGGTAAAACAGAGCTAATGCTCCACCTCTTGGTCCTTGAAATACTTTTAGGTGAGTGGCAGGATCACAAATGATTTCAGCGTTTGCACGGCTTTGGACCTGGGTGAAGACAGTGCTGGATAAGCAATTACTGTCTTCAGAAAACGAAGCCAGTCCGTCTTCTCCGTCAGCTTAGAAATCTACTTTCCCCTTGATTGACCAGACAAATGCCTCCAAATGCTATGCTCTTTGCCTCGTGCGGGCTGTTCGGAGCCTGCGAAGAAGCAGAGCTAATGTTTTCAGTGAAGTACTCTGTTTAAGAGTTTGATACGAGAAGAAAGGTCATCTGAACTATAAATGTGTACATTGCCTTGAAATGAAATGAAATAATTTTTATTTTTAGACTAAAAAATGTTTTTAGCATGACTTTTTCCTTAAAAATTATTTTTAAAAGTTAATTGCCGTTATGGGTACAGACCATCCAAGTACAAACAATGATCTTGAACTTCTAAAAGTAAATGACTGATGTATAGTTTTTTGGTTGAGCATGTAAAGAGATTAGAAGGCTTTACATTGCCCTAAAAAGTTAAAGACTAATAATGAAAAATTAAGTTTTCTTGGGTCTTATCAATTTGAAGAAGTAAGGTCACAGAACAAACCTCCAACTCATGGAAGTATGTGACAGAGAATCTTATCACTTAGAGAAGCAGCAGGCTTCATGGGACGAAGGCTAGTGAAGTAAACCTAAGCCAGTCGTGATGAGTGAAGTATTGGGGTCTCACTGTGGACTAGCCTGAAAAAGTAGAGCCCCAATAGGAAGGCAGAGGAGAATCCCTGCACTTCTGTGGGCATAGGAGACAACGTTTTGTAGCTGTAACAAATTACCCAAGACAACAGTTTAAGGGAATAAGGATTTCATGTGGACTCATGATTTCAGGGTGTTACTCCAGGTCTACTCAGTCTTGTGGCTGCCAGAACAGTGTGTGTTTGGGCAGAACACCATGACAAAGAACACTTTGGCACAAACATGAGGCAGAGAGAGAGAGACAGAGGGGAAGGGCTGAGGCCAAGTCACACCAGTGATCTATATTCTCTGCCCGAGCCTCACCTCCTAACAATCTAATCAGCGATGAATTCATCAAGAGACGAGTGGTGGAAACGCATGACTACAGGCTTCCCCCGCCGTGGTTTCCAAGGGTTAATTAGGAAACCTTTGGGAAATTCATCTCAGAGAATTGATATAAGCCTCCGTGTATGGGTTTGTACGTGTAAAAGTATAATACACAAGTTCATTTGCATGTAAGCAAAATAAACCAAAGACAACAATGGTATGAGACAAGAAGGAGAAACCAGGGCCATTTTGCTATTACACAGCCCCTGCGCTGTTTGCGCTCATTCCAATGTGAACTTGGATTAATTGTTTTTGTAATTAGTTTTGTAAAAGAATAGTGCAAATCTAGGCCACTAAAAAGACTAGAACAACCACAAATGGTTAATAAAAGATAACCAATAGTCTGAGAATGAAGGGAAATAAAACCATATTGTGTAATTTGTATGCAGTTCAGTTAAGTGTACACAGCGCTGCTTGGACCTTGTACCTCTGTAAACTCCTTCCTTTACAAGGTAGTCGTCCTCTGGTATTTCATTAGAGTAACTAACCCAGGATAGGAGACAACCAAAGTACTCAATTAAAACCATAGGAGGTAGAAAGCTATAGAGCACCAAACAGAAATCATAAACAAAGACAAGATGCAGGGAACATTAACAGGTGGATATGAATTTAACTGGCAATAATCCATGAGTTATCAACAATCCAAAGACATCAGCAACATGTGACTGGAAAGGTGCATCATAAAGAGAAACACCACTTTACGTTATCTATAAAACGTCTAATCTTAGCCAGGTGGTAGTGGTGGTGCATGCGTTTAATCCCAGCACTCTGGATGCCTGGGCAGGCAGATCTCTGAAGTGGAAGTCAGCCTGAACTAAAGAGTCAGTTTCAGGAGAGTCGGGGCAACACAGTAAAACCATGTCTCAAAAAAAGTCTAATTTTAATAAATAAAAACCACATAGCTTTAAAGTAAATGGATGAAGGACAGTATATCCTGGTAATACGAATGAAAAGAAAGCTGAATCTTATATAAATTTCATACAGAGCAGACTTCAGAGACTGAAGGGAGAGGTGAATGGGTAGGTCCAAAATTTGGGAGGCCTTGAAACCTCCCTGTATGATAGTACAGTGACCCAAACATGCTATATGTTCCTCAAAACCCATAAACATCACCGCATGAAGAGTGAATCTTGATGTGAGCTCCGGCCTTTGGGTGATAGTGGTGTGTCAGTGTGGTGTGAGTTGTTGCTTGACCTGCTACATGTGTGTCTAAAATCAGATGTGGGATCTGTCTGTCTCTCACTCAATTTAACCCTGAACTTAAAATGGAAAAAAAAATCACATTATTTTGAAAAAAAATTAAAGATGGATCTCCCATTCCCTGCCTATCATTCCCCATTGCACTAGGCACTCACACATCTGCCAGGTCATATTTTTGCTTTTTTATCCCAAAGAAAATCAGATAAAATACTTGCCTTATGCACTTGGGAGATGCTGACTTCCTCCGTCATGAGTGAGCCATAATTGCCAGGTGTTCCTCTAGTTACGTCTTGATTAATGCTGCATGCATTATTCATAATGACAAAAGAAGGATTAGACTTTTTTGTTTCAGGAATTCTTTTTCCTCGGGCTTCTTTTTAATATTTCAGGGGTATATGATTCAAGTATCCCCTCTCTCTTTCCTGGGTACCTGACATTCCTCCTATGGTGCTCATGAGTCTCAGCCACTTCAAGTTCATCACATGCCAAGACCTGTTTGGTGCCATAAGTTTTAATTTTTTGATTGTCTGTTTAAGCATAATCTGTATTTCATTAGTATTATTATTTCTCCCCAGAGAAAGAAACAGGCATCTCACATCTGTTTCTCATAGTCTGATCAAAATAATGAAGATAAACCATATGCACAAAAGACAGTAAACTCTTTCAAAATATTTTCTGCTGCGATCTTGTCAGCTCAAGCGCTCTTTTGATAAAATTAGCATTCTCTCTTTTATCCTCTCAATCACAGTGGGAGTGGTGGAAAAATGCAGCGAGCAAGTGCTACTCCCTACCCTACACACAGTGCAGGCTGCTTAGCCACTGTCGGGAAACAGGTTAGAGAAAAAGTCCAAGGATGCTGGAGCACATCAGAAATCTACCAGCTTGGGAGCTGAAGACTTTACACTCACTTCTACTGTAAAGCATTATTACACAGAAACTTTAGGAGAGAAGCTAAATAGAAATCCTAACACTTAACTTTCTGGGTTTAAACACAAGAGAAATATTTTTGAAATCTGGCTACTTTTTTTTTAGTGAACTGAAATATGTTTATTTCGCCCTGAGAAATGTAATATGTGTGGTGTTGATGTGTACTTTAAAATTATAGCTTGTAAGGTTCATAAAGAAAAGGAAGGAAGTTGGTTTTCTTTTTGCTCCCCTTGGGAACTGTAGTTTGGCCACAAAGCATCAGCCTAGGGAATCATCCAAGAGAGCTGTTACAGAAGAAAAGGTGAGCAAAAGAAGTCTTGATGGCTGAACAGTGGACATTGTCTGGATCTTTGCTTGGGGGGCTCAGGAAATCAAGAGAAAATGATGTGCTGCCTGGATAGAGAATAAGAGCAGTTGGTGGCATTTGGCTTTATTGGGTTCAGTTTGTCTTGCTTTGTTAAGAGTGTCTTGAAATGGTGTGTCAGCTAAGACACACCAACCTAGAATTCAAGCACTTTCATCCATCCACATATTCAACAAAATACTTACTTGAAGAAATGGCAATTAAGCTGAGATCCACAAGATTAGCTCAGGTAAGGGGAGAGCAAAAGCACATGGGAATGAAACAGCGCAAGGCTCTACAATAGTAAAAAGATTTGAGGAAAAGACAAGTTGATGGAATTGTAAATATGTATAGATATGTGGATGTGTGTGTCGGTGTCTGTATATATATTTTTTTCTTAAAAAGTAGTACATTACTGAAAATATTTTCTATTAAAATTTCATCCATTCAATTTTTTATTGAACTTTAAATTTTGGTGCTGGGATTTAGACACTTTTACTAATGTATTAATAAATTAATTAACCTACTCATCTTTATCTTTGTGTAATAGATGTATTCGAAGGTTCTCAAAGAGAATGATTTTCTTTTTCTTTCTTTTTTTTTTTTTGTCTCATAAAGAACGTTTGGAGATACCTTCTCCTGAGAGCCATTGTTGCGTGTCATAGAGAAAAGAAAGGAAGTGAGAAGTAAGACACTCTAATGTTCTGCAGTACACAGGACAATTCCCTCCTCATTCACTAGAAGGAATCCTAAAGTATCTATAATGCCAAGGCTGAGAAATCCAGAATTCAAGGAGACAACCAAGCATACAGGGAAACTGATTACAAGCCTCCTGTGCTGGTTCAGTGAAGGATGGGCTAAAGGAGGGACTTTAGGTTGTTGCTGGTGGAATGGGAAGATGGACAAGGAGTCCCTGTGGACTGTGAGGAGAAGCCATCAGAGCAGGGCTTCTTTGGGAAATCTTATGGTTAGACTGTTCAAATCACTCTGAAGATTAAATAACTTAGAAACTACTTCATAATACGCAAAGGGTAAAGAGCATGGAAGAATTATAGCTGACTAACCTATGAAAAGGGAAGCTCAGAGACACAGGCCAAATACTTTAGGTTATTTCTGCTCTGTATTTGTCCACCCAGAAGAGACTCTGAGATTGCATTTTGCCTATAATGTCAGTGAGATGCTTTGACACTAAAATCAGAGCTCAAGGTTTGGCAGTGGTGACATTTCTGCAAGCCCTTCTCTATGTTGGCCTCAGCCAAGCAGGGTTACATCGCAGAGCATAGGTGAAGTAGGAGCTCCCTGACCTTGCACAGATGAATCTAGCTTCCAGTAATTTGAGTGACCCAGAAAAACTGCAGGCCTAGAAAATAGATTGGAATGATCTTAGCTGTTAATACATACAAGCCTACCTAAAGAAAGGTAATACTCTCTAAACATTTTTTAAAAATATTTTAACACAACATAAGCCCAAAGCTAATTAAATACATGGAGAAACAAGACAGAAGTAGCTACCTGCATAGATGATGACAGATCTGAGAACTGATAGAAACAGACCAAGCAGCACTCTACATGATGGACTGTTGGGTCACAGAATGTAAATCAGCTACATCTGGAAGTTGAAAATCAATCCTAATCATTTCGAGAAGCAACGCAAAGACTCTTGCTGCATTTTCAGACAGGGTCTCTACGTGTAGCTCAGGCTGACCTTGAACTCATGATTTTCCTATCTCAGCCTCCTAAGTTCCGAGTTTATGTGCATAAGCCAACATGCCAAAACCCAGAGACTCTCAGGGTATGGTAAAACAGATATAAGACCTACATATAAATTAAAGAGCAAACATATCAATATCAAAGCTGGGAGTTCAGTGAATGGCTAACAGCCGAAAGGATAATTAATGAGTGAGAAAAAATCCCTTAGAAAGAATAAAGAAAAAACAAAAGAATAGAATATTCTAAAAAAAATTGTTAAGTGCCATAAAGTAGACAGAAAGACACACTATATGTTGAATTTTAGTCTCAGAGATTAATAGAATAGAGACAATACAGAGAAGCACATTTGAAGATAGAAGATGATTTTGTGTTTTCAAATCTGCTGAAAGAAATCAACCCATTGATGCTGAGACCCCAACGAATCATAGAAGGATGCATGGAAACACTTCCCAACTAGACACATAATCAAAGACAAAAAAGAAAATACAAATGACAGAAGAATGTCAGCCGTTCACCAGGAGGAAGAAAAGCAGGGAAGAAGAAACCGGAGCGAGAGCCAAAGTCTGGAGATATTATGCCGCTGGACTAGGGCATTTGGAAACCTCTTAGAAAATAAGGGTCATGACCTAATAACCCAAGGCATTTTTTTTTAACTAAAAGAATGCCACAAGTTAGATTAAATGTCTCTCCTAAATGCTCTCCTGACACTTGAACTCCACTACATAGTATCACAGTCATCTGTTGAATTAATAAAGTGTAAACATTTTAAAGCAAGCATAATGTTTCTATTTGTTTTCCATTAGTCAGTACTTATATATAGGTTTCTATAAAAAGAGCCACCTGGAATTTTGACAGTGATGGTGTTGGATTTATAAATTACAATATAGAGAAGTAGCTTCAGAATACTGAGTGTCTCCAAATTCAAGTACATGAACATGACATATATCTCCATTCATTACAGGATGTAAACCAGGCTGGCCTTCAGATTGAGTTCAGCTTCTGACTGCCTCCACCTCCCCAGTGCTGGGATTGCAAGTTGATAATACCATATGTGTTTTAGTCAACGTCAGGGATGAAACCCAAGGCTATGCCTGTTAAGCACTAACTCTACCAGCGACAAGAAGTTCCCAGTCACTTACAACCTCCTTATTGTCATCGTGAGGTTTTTTAAAAAATCTTTTAAATGCTTTTATTACATTATTTCTAGCTCATACTTTCTCTTGCATGTTATGTGTCATATTGATAAATAGTGTTTTTGAATTCACTGATAGTCTCCGTATGAAGACAAAGTTGGCGCCCACGTTTCAAACCCAAGCATGTTTGTTGCAAGCGTCCTCCTAGACATGTTGTCTGGGATGCTCTGCTCCCCCCACAAGTGTAGTTCCGGAAAAGATACTCAAATCATTGGTCTTCGTGTCAGAAGAACAGAGAAAGACCACAGTTCCATACCATTGCCCTCAGCAACTGCAGAAATTCCTTTCATCGTTTAAATGCCTCAGTGTAGGTGAAGATGAATCCTTGATTTTGACATGGGAATGAATTTCAGGATGAGCCAGTACAAATCAGAGTTCAGAGTTTATTAAACCTAGAAAGGTACACAGGCATCTGTACACACACACACACACACACACACACACACTCCACAACAGAACACACACATGCATGCACACACATACAGAGAGGTAGGGAGGGAGGGAGAAAGGATAACACCAAACACGTAATTAAACTTTTAAAAAGAAGAATGCTGTGGTGGGTGTCAAATCAGTGGGTAATGGTAAAGTGCTTGTCTTGCAAGCCCATGGACCTGAGTTGATTCCCAATGGAAAAAGGTGGAGTACAGTGGTGCTTACGATTTCAGTGGAGGGGAGGAAGAGAAAGGTGGGTCTTTGGGGCCCAGTGGCCAGCCAACCTAGCCCAATCTGCGAGCTTCAAGCCAACTGAAACAGGCTCCATTTCAATAAATGAAGGTTCTAGGCATGGTGTACACCTTTAATTCCATCATTGAGGAGGCAGCGCAGGCAGACCTCTGAGAGTCTGAGGTCAGCCTAGTCTATGTGGCAAGTTTCATGCCAGCCAGAGTTATGTATTGAGATCCTGTTGATCTCAAAACAGATCAAGGTGTATAGCCCCTGAGAAAGGACGCTTGAGCTTAATGTCTGGCTTCCACATTCATGTGCACATATATGCTTGCATACCTGCACATGCATGAACCCACACATTCGTGCCCCCATGTGTGCTCCCATGTATGTGTGTTCACCAAGAATTTTAGTATAATCGAGTGAAGAAAAGTTGGTGAAGGCAGCAGAAGCTGGTTAGGGAAGATTTCGTAGGAATAACTTTGAACGGGTGCATGAGAAGCAGGCAACCATAAAGCAAAACAGGAAGTTTATTCCAAGTGGAGGGAGAGCACATGTCAAGTGTCCCCAAAAGTGGCAAACTTGGCATAACTAAGGGATAAGAATAGGGCTGGTGTGGCTCAAGCTGGAAGAAAAGAAGGAGATAGGGCTGGGAAGATGACCCAGTGAGGAAAGCTCTTGCCCTGCAAGCGTGAGGGTGGGAGAGCAACTTTCAGAAGCCACGTAAATCCAGATGCAATAGCACGCATGTATAATGTGATTTCTTTGGGACTTAATGTATATAAGTCCATATAATGCTAGTGTATGTAAGTATATGTAATGGTAGTGTATATAGGTATATATAGTGTGCTAGTATATTTAAGTACATATAATGTTAGTGCATATAAGTATATATAATGCTAATGCTCCTACAGGAAGATGGGAGGCAGAGACAGGAGGATCTCAGAAGCTTACAGGCATACACAGTGGAAAAACAATTAAGTAAAATGTGACAGCCAACAACCAAGGTCCCACTCTGATTTCCTACTCCACTAAGACACAAAAATAGAAAAAGGTCAACAGACAGCAAGCAGAAACTGTATGACATGGGAGATCACAGTAAGGAATTTGGGCATTTACCTACTCTTTTAAAGAATACACTGCTTCCCATGGGACCCTGAGATGTTCTGGTCAAAGCCTTACAACTATCCCAGGAGTTAGAGGCAGGGGTAGTAGTACTAAGGAGAAGGTTCAGCTGATGGTGGGCCAGGCCAGAATCAGGCTATTAGTGAAGATTTGCATCGACTTAGTGTTCTTTGTTTTGTTTTAGTTTTGACATTTTTGAGACATGGTCTCATGTAGACTAGGCTGGCCTTGAACTCATGATGCAGTCAGAGTTTTCTACGTTCACAAAGATGCAGGTATGCAGTCTGATCTTTCTACCTCTGTCTCCAAGGGCTGCAATGACAGGCATGAAACCCCAACTAAGTCACACTGATAGCTAAACTTCAAACAAGGCGAGCATCACTTTAGAGTGGACAGAAGCTGCGTGGGCTGACTTCACCAGTACCACCTCCATCACCCTCATTGTTCAGCAATGACCACTTTTACATCAGCACCATTGTGGAGCTTTATCCCCCTCTGTCACAGTGGCAGCCGTACCAAAATTCTTGTGTCATTTTGTAGATTTTAAACAGTCGGACATTAGCAGTTTCTTGGGATTCCTATTAAATACACAAATTTCTTGTCATTTTGATTTCTCTGTGTCAGGTGGTGTGCTGGCTAGTTCTATGTTAGTGTGGCACACACTAGACTCGTCTGAGAGGAGGGAACCTCAATTAAGAAAATGTCTCCATAAGATTGGGCTATAGACAGACCTGTAGGGCATTTTCCTTTTTCTTTTTTTGGTTCATTTTTCAAGACAGGATTTCTTTGCATAGCTCTGGATGTCATGAAACTAGTTCTGCAGACCGGGCTAGCCTTGAACTCAGAGATATGCCTGCCTCTGCCTCCGGATGCTAAGATTAAAGGCATGTGCCATCACCATCAGGGGCGTTTTCTTAATTAATAATTGGAGGAGGACCCAACTCGTTTTGGGTAGTGCCACCCCTGGCCTGGTAGTCCTGTGTGCTATAAGAAAACAGGAAGAACAAGCCATAGAGAGAAAGCCAGTAAGCAGTCCCTCCATGGTCTCTCCTCCTGCCTCCAGGTTTCTGTCCTGTTTGGGTTCCTGGTCTGACTTTGATGGTGAACAGTGGTATGTAAGCATAAACTGAATGAACTCTTTCCTCCCCTGCATTGTGTTTGGTCGTGTGTCTCATCACAGCAATGGGGAACCCTGACTTCAAATGGGTAAGGTTATGGTATGGTGTTCTACAGCGGACACGGCCATACAAGACAGCATCAGCTAAGTAACAGCGCTGGTTTGGGATGCTTGAGATCTGCGGGACATAGCACGGGAGAGAGCTTCTGTTCATGAGACTGACGTGTTCAGCCTAGGACTCACCTGGCAGTTTTGTTCAGGATGAGCGAGAGGGCAGAGGAACACACTGGAGCAGAGGGCAGAGGAACACACTGGAGCAGAGGGCAGCGGAACACACTGGAGCAAGAGGGCAGCGGAACACACTGGAGCAAGAGGGCAGCGGAACACACTGAAGCAGAGGGCAGAGGAACACACTGGAGCAGAGGGCAGAGGAACACACTGGAGCAGAGGGCAGCGGAACACACTGGAGCAAGAGGGCAGCGGTAGAGGGAAGGCAGGCAGCAGCTCAGGGGTCCAGCGAAGGCCCAAGGAACACTCCTCTAACGGTGTGTTCTGAGAATTAACCTCACTGTGATGGAGGAGGCTATTTCTTCCTGCCTTGGCATGGAGTGTACCCAGGGACCAGATTACTGTCTCACACATGCCCCAGGTGTAAATAATCATGCGACCATCCTGCTTTCTATTTCCTTAAAGAAGGAACCTTCAAACTCTGAGATATGGAGCGAGCTGGATTAAGAGTGAGTCCCTGCAGAGAGACCACCCCCTTGATAAAACCTTCCCATGAATCTTTGCTGCGATGGTTAAACCGGGAGACAGGAAAGACTCACAGATTACATGAGAAGAGTATTCACAATCCCACTCAACTCCTTAACATATGCCTTTCCTTACCAACAACTTCCAGAACCGATAAAAATGGGGGGGTTGGGAAAGGAAGAGGAGGGAGAACCAAATACACACAATTCAGCAATTAACAGCTAGTCAAGGTGAGGAGGATATTGCTGATCATTACGTGGTGAAATAGTTCAAGATTAAAGTCAAAGAAGTATTTTCCTGGCTTGCGTGCCTATTGTTCCTCTTGGGAGCTAGGGAACCTGAGGGGCTGGGTACCTTTTCTTCGTCTGTGGTGATCATCTTAGGGAGTTACATTATTTTCATTCAGGGGCAGATCTTTCGGAAAGGTCAGTGGTAAAGCACATTCCACACATCTAACCAACAGAACATGTCTTCAGCTGCTCTGACGAGTGGGGCCTTTGGGGACTTTGTTTTAATTTCCCCGGTTTTAGGTTGGTGGTAGATGCTTTCTGGACCTATTGCACTTCCAAAGGGCAGACGTTACCCAGGCTTCCCCTTCACGATGCATTGTTTTCAATAAAGAAAATGCTCGAACGATCATGAGACCCCTTTGCATTGCCACTTCACGAGGTATTTGTTCGGATCCATGAAATTTTAAAGGTGTCTCTTGTGTCAAACAAATCTTATTTAATGCTTACAAATGTAAGAGGACACTTTACATTCAATTTAATTTTTTTGTTTCAAATACATTCAGGGAGCAAAACTCCTCAAACCAAAGCTTCTGCAAACTTGGGGAAGAAAATCAGTTCCCGTTTGATGTCCAAGTACAACATTTTTTTTTGCTTCATGGTTTATTAGCACCTTATCATATTAGGTTTAAGCATGTGAAATTAACATTTTCTAGATTAGAAGCAGCTATTGACAGTTCTATATTCACATCCAGTCCACATGTTTCTTACGATGTTGACTTCAGATAAAAATTCATATTGCTTATTTATTTATTACTTTCTCCCACAATTAAAACTTACAGAAGAGGTCAAGGCATAGTGGTACGTGCCTCGAGACCCAGCACTTGGGAGGTCAAAGCTAATAAATCTCCGAGTTTGAGGTCAGCCTTTTCTGTTCTAAGCCTCAAGCTCCACACTAGCTTGACAGAATAGTGAGCTCGTGTCTTAGAAAACCAAAAGCAAACAAACAAAAAACAGCAACAAAAAGTTTAAAGAAACGAAATGAGGAACATGTCCCTACAGCAGTCCTGAAGCAAATGCAAATAAAGTTACAATTGATATTCCACAATTGAACTCAGTGTCATGTGCTCCCATTCCTAGGTTGGCAGCATTGAAAGAATGGAAACTATGGACCAACATTCTCAGCAGAATTTTCTGTAGTGGGGGCTTCTTTTGGTGTCCTGTATAAATTCCTGGGGTGTCAGACTACCTTTCCCACAGACCTGGTAATTGTCATTGTCAAAATGTGCCAGTTTGGTTAAATGGTAGCCTTGTTGAACAGGTCGGAAGTCCCCCGCTAGACAAACTACCTTTCCTATCACTCTTTCCTGAATTACAATTTCCCATAATCGCCGCCAGAAGAAAAGCCACCAATTACATTCTTACTCACCCGTCTTAACAAGCAGGTAGTCTTAATTTAGCATGTGTCATATTTAAGTGCCAAATCTTGAGGGTGCCATGAGATTGGTGGAGTATAGATTATCCTAACTGCTCTGGGAAATGCTATTTTAAAAAAAAAAAAATCTGTGAATAATTCTCACAATTGGCCCACTTTCTGACACTGAAATCTCTGTGGTTTTTTTTCGCCGCAAATGACTAGTGCTCCCCTTGCATATCCCTTACTATGCTCTTAACGACTGTGGTCCTGAGAGCAGAGGTCTTTCTAGAAGCAATGGGTTGCATAGGTTTCTTTTACCAAACTCTGTTAGCAGCAGATAGAGCGTCGGCCTTCCAACACAGCTGTCTTCACCACGGCGATGCCAGGCAGTGAAATGAAGAAGCAGAGACCCGGGTTTATTTACCTACAGAGCTGACACAGTCATTGATTCCGGGAACTTCAAACACGCTCTATTTTGGTCAATAAAGATTTTCTTTTTTTTTTTTTCTGAGCAGAAAACCCATATGCTTCCTGTTGTTGCCTAAGGAGCTCAGTTCCAGAAATAGCGGAGAAGCAGGAGGCCACCTAGAGAAGAAGTAGCAGAGTTCTGTGGAGAGAAGAACAAGTTAAACTCCCGGAGAAACCCTCCTGCCCAGGGAATACTTGTGAGCGCCGTCAGCCAGCTCTGTCCTGATGTGGCAGCTTGCAATCTGAAGGCTGATGTCATAGGGCCTGAGTACAATTCCTGGATACCATTGGGCTCCTAGGGGAGTTGCCTGCCTCTGGGCCCCAAGACACTTGTCATTGAAACTGCTTTGGAAACGGCATTGTATGGGGTCACTGTGATATCACAGGGGAAGCACACTAGTGTTCCTTTGGATTAATTACTGACCAATGTCAACTAAAAAGGCGGTGGTTACGCTTCAGTAATTTCTAGCCATTGCAGCAAGACTTTCAGAGACAGAGACAAAGTCTGTTCTCGGCAAAATCTTTAGAAAAGGGCTCTAAAAAATCATGAGTTTGGATGAAGCCAAGCTAACAATCTAATGGAATCACGTGATGACTCTGTGATGACCGCAGCCTCCAGAGGAGCAGCTGCAGACATGCCACGGTGCACCTCAGAGCCTGGTACGACCAGGTTCCGGTTTTAACTGTGTGAACCTTGACTGCTGATTTAATCTTCTCATACCCTGGTTTTCTGGCCTTTAAGGTGGGAATAACAACACTCTCCTTGCAAGATTGCCATAGAATAAACAATGCCCACAAGACTGCTAGGCACATCATAGGCACTCAATAGAAAGCACTTCTTTTTCTTAAGTGGGGCCAGGTGGTGTAATGCAGAGTATCAGAGAGCTTATTGTACAATAGAATACATGCAACAAACTCTTACACTTCCTTTGAAATCAAAATTAGGAAGAAACGTTTATGCATTAAATAACATTTGAAAATTTACTCGATTTCTTTTGGTTGCCCTTAATTTTTTTAGAGTAGATATTTATTTATTTATTCATTCATTTATTGGGGTTTTTTTTTCGAGACAGGGCTTCTCTGTAGCTTTTGGGGTCCATCCTGGAACTACCTCTTGTAGACCAGGCTGGCCTCAAATTCACTGAGATCTGCCTGCCTCTGCCTCCCGAGAGCTGGGATTAAAGGTGTGCACCACCACCGCTCAGCTTAGTATAGACATTTAAAGTTTCATAATTGCAAGAATAAAGACATTAAATTTATATTAAGATTTTAAAAAATCAACTCATGTCCTGGAAATACAACTCAATGGTAGAACCCTTGCCTGGCATGCAGGAGACTAAACACTGTTGAAAGTATTTCACATGCATTGTTGTAGGAATTGCTACCCTGAGTTATATTTCCCTGCCCCCATTTGAGGTGCTTATCTACAAAGAATCATAACTTCCCTCTGCTTCCTGATAAGGAAGTTTGAGTGCACGTGATTATTCCTTGACCCCTACTGGGGTCAGGTGAGAGTCCCTCCTTGGGTCAGGTGACAGTCCCTTCGCAGCCCCCTCCCCATTTGGTGCCATGGTATAAAAGCTAGCCCCAGCAGAACAATAAACAAGCTGCTGTTTCACCTCAACCTCGTGCTCTGTGGATTTCATTCAACCTGGACACCCTCCGCCGAGACTCGTGGTTCCAGACCGTGCTGGCGCGGTACATTGTATCATGTGTTTCCTCAAAGTATGACGAGTGTTCCTGTTCAATAAGTCGCCATTAACCACAAGTAGCTTTTTTATATTGCAATTTGTGAACATGCTTTGCATTAGATTTAAAATTCATTCCCTCAGTTTCCCAAGTTCAAACTTCAAGTGTTCAGTACTGACCACTGTAATGTCTACTTCAAAGTGCTGGACCCAGAGCGTCATCATAGAGAGTTTATCTATACAGTATGTGTGTGTGTGTGTGTGTGTGCAAGTGCATGCATGTGTGTTCACGTGAGCGCAGATGTCCGTGGAGGTCAGAGGTGTTAGATCTTCCTGGAGGTACAGTTGCAGGCAATCGGGAGTCACCAAAGGGTGACAGGAGACAAATTCAAGTCCACTTCGAGAGCAGAGCCCGTTTGAACCACTGAGCAATCTCCCCAGTCCCACTTCTTGCTTCTTGAAGTTTGGGTAATTATCTACCGTCACTACCTTTGAGCGGGACTCAAACATTGAGAACATGACTCTAAACTTCTCCTCTGACCAGAGCCAGATGCCTCAGTGTTCACAGTGACGGTCTTTCACATGTCCACTTCTCTTCTTCAGATGATGGAGAACTTGGTGAATTACATGCATCACGATGACTTTGGTGGTCATCTTCCCATGACTGTAGACACAGCTAAGACCATTTAAAAGAGGAATTCTTTATTTCGGTTCATAGGTTAGGAGGTTTCAGTCTGTTACCCTAGTGGTCGGGAACCTGTGGTGAGGTAAAATGTCAGGTGAGGAGGTCCAGCAGATCAACCTGCTCACCTCACAGTGGCTAGCAAGAAATGAGAGACACTGCTGTCCCACAATCCCTTTCAAAGTCATGCCAGGAACCATCTAGAACACCCAATCAAGTCCTACTTCTTAAAGTGGTACTGAAGTGAAGACGGCACATTTAACACACCAGCCTTTGCCGGACACTCCAGTCCCCAACTCTGATAAAATACTCATCACACACAGCTGCAATATTCTAAATTCAGGCATTCTCGTGTTACTTCTTGGTTTTTCAGATCTATGTATACACTGTGTGTGTACATAATTTTTAAAACTTACTCTCATCGAAACATAAGTTTATTGCTTAAAAATGTATTAAATGTACCCTAAGTAGAGTTTAAATTTGTAGACATAAGTACAGTGAAAATGAAGTATTTTTATTTTCATGAAATATCCCTCCTATAGAGGAGAAAGAAAGGAGAGGGAGAGAGAGAGGCAAAGAGAGACAGAGAGAGAATTGGTAATAGGGTGTGAAGCACAGACAATTAATTACCAAGCATGTGTGTTTCTTGCTCTAAATCCCAATCATTGGTGGGAAAGTGAAGAGAAAATTTCTTTCTCACATCGTGAGCTGATGCTGCTCATTCACAGGCCGTCAGATACAAGCTACCATGGACTTAACCTACAACACGCAGACCACAGGCACTTCAGAAAGGAAGCGATTTTCAAAGGAAATGCTTCAGGGAAGGACGCACGCATGTCCACTAAAAACTGGAGGGGAAGCAGCCACAGTGCCATTTGCCTTTAATCCTAGCACTTGGGAGGCAGAGCCAGTGAGTTTGAGGCCCAGCTCATCTAGATAGCAAGTTCCAGGACAGCAGAGAGCACTGAGGGAAACCCTGTCTAAAACAATAAGAAGATAAATATATTTTTGAAAGAAAAAAAAAACTACCTAGGACAAAAGAGCAGCGTTTGCAGTAAAGGGGAAATGTGGCTGAGAACGGGAGGACAATGAGAACGTCAGCATGCTTTGGACTGGAAGAGCACTTCCGGAACCCTGGGGAAGACAGCTGCATTGCTTCCGCCGCCGATCGAGAGGGCGGCTTTAGCCTTCACGCAGGAGAGTGGTGGGAAGCGGCCCTGTTCATGTCATTTAGGACATGGAGAGCTTTGAGGAGCCAGAGAGCATCAGCATGGGGCTACAATGCTCCGGACTTCATCAGACATGAGGTCAATCCGAGACCTCGGGGTCCCTCCGCAATCCACATTCCTTTCACTAGGCCTAAAATGCCCAGGCTTTGAGGTAATCTCCTTCCCCAGATGTATTTAAAGTTCTCATGGCTATGTATGGGACTGCCTACCCCAGTAGCCCCAAGTCTGAAAGCTTACCTCAGGGCACAGCCGCTCTAGACAAAGGCGGGTGGTGTGAAAACCCAGGAACCAGGAATGAGGTATTCGGACTGTCACAGCTGGTGTCACTTGCAGCGCAGAAGGGAGCCTATTTGTGTTGTTGCTCTGGCATGTTCAGACTGGGGCATGGTCTTCAAACCAAGTTGGCTGTGGAAACTCTGGAACCCACTGTCTGGATCCAAATAGCAATCTAACCACCCGGCCCCACTCCATTCTTATTTTTAAAAGTATTAACAAGAAGATGCAGAGATGTCTTAGTCAATAAACTGCTCGCTGCACAGCATAGGGACCTGAGTTAGCATCCCCAGAATCCATGTAAAAAGTTGGTCATGGTTGGTGTGCATACAATCCCAATGCCGGGAAGGCAGAAGGAGCAGAGGTTCTGTGGAGCTCACTAGCCTGACGGAATCTGACTGAATCAAAGTGCTCCAGGTTCAGTGAGAGACTTTAGTTCCAAAAAACAGAATGTAGAGTAATAAGGGAAGAGGCCTAACATTCATCTTTCATGTGTGCCAGCTCATCTCTCTCTCTCTCTCTCTCTCTCTCTCTCTCTCTCTCTCACACACACACACACACACACACACACACACACACACACACACAGTCATTGTTAACTAGGAGACTTACACTCTTTCTGCAATGACTTGTTTAGCATGTTCCTCCTTTTAGCCACTAGGCATCCACTCAACACACCTTTGGAATTCTCTGCTCCTGAGACTTCAAGAGACTCTGGTTTGCTGAGGCTTCTAACTGCTTCATCACCCCTAAAGTCACTTTCCACATGAAACCCTGCTTCCAGCCCACCAGATTGTTTCCCACCTCAAGACCCTCAAACCGACTCAACTTTCTTCCTTCAATGGCACCCTCCCTCTTCTTACCCGCTAACTGTAAAAAGTAGTCTTCTACTTTTCATCTTAGTGTCTTCATGGTTTTCCCTTCCTTTTCTCATGGTCACAATGCCTGTGCTTAATTTTGACATGCTGTGTGAGCATTATTAATCCCATTATGTTCAGGAAATAGTGAGAAAAATGAAAACTCCCAACTGATAGCAGATTATGATGGGAAAAAGTGAATGCTAACATTTATTGCTCTCGGCACATCTATCACTTGTATAAAATTGCGTTAGAATCTAAAGTAATAGACTTATGACTAATTTTGTAAACTGAATTTATTCTCCAAAGAGCTTTTCTGGTTTGTGATCATATTTTGATTTCTCTCTGCTTCAAAGTCCATGCAACTAAGAAATCAATTCTGTTTTGTTCAATATGGTGTCACAGACTGCTTCAAAGTAACTGCGCTGAAGCCCAATGCTCGCTACAGAACTCTGGACAAACTTACAGACAAAGGTCTTGAGCCTCCTCTCAGATAGGAGCCTCAAGTCCAGCTCTCCTCACTTCTGAGCAACTGGCCACAGATATCAAAGGCCCCATTAACACCCAGGCTTTCTAATAAACCATAACAACTCACCGAAGACAGGGCCATGCTGTATTGCACTGATAGTTTGAATATGAAATGCCCTTCATGGATTTATGTGTCAAATGCTTGTTCACCAGATGGTGGCATTGTTTAGGGAGGTAAATCCTAGCTGGAGAGGCAGACCACAGAAGAACTTGGTTTTAGAGGGTGTATCCCTGGCCGCTGGTCCTTTCCCACACTGCTCCCTGTCTACAATGAGGTGAAGAAATTCTCTGCCACATGTTCTTGCTGCAGTAATGTTCGGCCCAATTACCCAGAACTACCAGCCATGCCATGAACCCTCTGAGACTGTGAGCCAAATTAAATCCTTTCTCTTTTATTTATGTCAGGTATTTTAATTGCAGCTACACAAAGGTACCCAAACACTAATGACTGAAGTTTCGTGGTAGCAAAGAGACAGAAATCAGAAAGAGTCAAGGGTGCAATTGAAAGACCTGGATAAATCCAGATTTCCGTAGCAGGAAAAAATAGAGCCAAAAATCTAGCAGGAAGGGAAAAATCAGAAATCTAGGATTAGCCAGTTCAGGATTTCAGGAACTAGCTGAAGATAAAGTTAGATTGTAATCTTGAGAATAATCTTGAGAAACAGGGAGTTTCCCCCTAGTAATTATCATTGGTATTTTTGGAATACTGTGTTTCAGGAACTAGCTGATTATGACCTTGAGAGTGATCTTGAGAGGCAGGGAGTTGCCCCTTGTGACCGTCACTAGTATTTTCGGAATTTTCTGTGACACCCTCCTTGCCCCTTTCGGATTACTGGACTGTGGTTTCTTCCCTTAAAAACCCCTTCTCCCAGCTACTCGGGGTCGAACTCTTCCCCTGTGTGGGTTGTGAGTCTCGGCCCCAGTGCACTGGTTCTCGTCTTGTCTTGTCATTAAACCTCGTGTGATTGCAGCAAGGACGGTCTCTCGTGAGTTACTTGGGGGGTCGCGTCATCCCGAGGCTCCAGTGAGAGTCTCCCCATATCGGGGGTCTTTCACAATGTCTGGTTAAAGTGCAGTATCTGAAAGGGTCAAAGTCCTGTAGCATCCTTGCCTTTATGAAAGCACATTGTGTCCCAGCTCTAACCCCCTGCATTAATTTGGGATGACATAGGAAAGCTCACCTTCAGTCTTCTTCATAGTTGACACTGGGGTGTTGGGGAATATTGTTTTCAGGTGTGTAACTTTAACTCTGTGAAACTGTGTTATTGTACCTGTCTAAAACACCTCCTGGTCCTAATAAAGAGCTGAGTGGCCAATAGCAAGGCAGGAGCAAGGACAGGCAGGGCTGGGAGGCAGAGAGGGTAAATAGAAGGAGAAACAGGAAGAATAGGAAGAAAGAGGAGCAAGAGAGAACAAGGAGAGGAGGACATCAGGGTCCAGTCACCCAGCCACCCAGTCAGCTACGGAGTAAGAAGGAAAGTAAGACATACAGAATTAAGAAAAATAAAAGCCCAGAGGCAAAAGGTAGACAGGATAATTTAAGATAAGAAAAGCTGAAAAGAAACAAGCAAAGCTAAGGCCAGGTATTCATAACTAAGAATAAGCCTCCATGTGTGATTTATTTGGGAATTGGTTGATGGGCCCCTCAAAAAGCCAAAAACATGAAACATTACGCAACACTGGGGTTTCACAATGTTGATGTGATTAGTTGGATGCTTGCCCATGTGACTAAGTATTCAACCAAAATCCCCTCCCTCCCAGATGCTGGGCTTGTACCATGAGTTTCCAAACTCCAAAGCCTAATCCCACTACCATATTTTCATCTCATTAGCACAAACTATTCCACCGTGAGTCACCTTGTGAACAACACTAGGAAGTGTGGTCTGTAGCACCTACTATGGGTAGCAAAACCACCCCTGCCGCTAAACAAATTCCTAGAGTTTAGAGGTTATCCTCCAGTAGCTAGAGGAAAGGTTAGTCCATTTCATTATCATTCAAGGACTCATAGTGGGCGCAATTTAGTGGTTGTTAAGTAAATGACTCACTGGAGAGTTTAATTGGATTAAACTAGAAATTTCTATGACAGTGTCAAATGAAAGGGTACAAGAAAACGTGTGACTATTTAGAGCAGTTTCGGATGTTGGTTTATTAAGGGATGTGGTGACTGGAGCTGAAGTCTATAGACCTCTATCCTAAGATGCTCGTTGTTGACTAGAAGGTAAAAGATTCAGAGTAGAATTCAGACACAGATGATGGGACGGAAGGAAACAAGGGACCGGAGAGACTAGCGAGAAAGAGAACAGACGGATCAAGATCAAATCCAAATCTCAGACAGGAGACGGGAAGCATTCACCTGAGACGGGAAGCGTTCTCCTGAGAAACATTCACCATGCAGCTCTACACAAACACTATGTTTCAAAAAAGTTCGTTGCTTTAGGCAACTGCTTCTTTTTTTTAAATTTCTTTTTCTTCAGTTTTATTTTGTGTGCATGAGTTTTTTTCCTGCATGTGTGTATTAGTATCACAGGCTTTCCTGGTGTCCTTGGAGGTCAGAGGGGAGTGGTTGATTCTCTGAGACAATATCTGAAATGACTCTAAAGAGTCGCCCTTTCTCAGTCTGGACCTGCAGTTACAATGGCTGTGAGCTGGCATGGCAGCGCTGGGAATGAAACCCAGATCCTCTGCTAGAGTGGCAGGTGCTTTTGAGCACCCAGCCAAGTCTCCAGCCCTAGGAGCCTGGTTCTTCCAGTACTTGGGAAATAGAGCCATGCCAATCTCTGTTAATTTGAGGCCACCCTGGTATAAAGAGTGAGTTCCAGGATAGTCAAAGCTACACAGAGAAACCCTGTCTCAAAAAATAAAACCAAACAAACAAACAAGAAATAGTAAATAGAGAATGCCCCAGCAATTCTACCCAAGAATAAAAAACAGGAACACCAATGGGTAACTATGTATCCATGTTTAGGGCAATGTTATGCACAACAGCTAATAGAATCAGCTCAAACGTCCAAAGAGAGATTAATAAATATCAACTAATTAGTGTGCAAATATTCAGTTGAATATCATTAGCCATGAAAACTAAGTATTAACATAACTGGAAGGCATCATGTTAAGTGAAATAAGCAAAGTATGGGGGGAATAAATATTACATGCATTCCATGCATCCACTTATATGAGGTACCCAGGAGAGTCAAATTCACAGAGATGGAAAATGAAGTGTTGGTTACCAGGATGTGGCAGTAGGAGGAAATGGTATAGCACAGTGATTCTCAATCTGTGGGTCGTGACCTTATGAGGGGGTCAAATGACCTTTTGACAGGAGTCACCTAAGACCATCAGAAAACAAAGATATTTGCCTTATGATTCATAACAGTAGCAAAATTACAGTGTAAAATATCAATGAAGAGAATTTTATGGTTGGGGAGGTCCCCAAAGCATGAGGAACTGTGTTAAGGACAGCAGCCTTAGGAAGGTTGAGAACCAGTGGTCGAGTTTCATGGCTTTGTTAGAGGCATTTACGATGGCAAATGTTGCATAATATGAATGCACTTGAGGCCAAAGGGTTATGTTCTTAAAATTACTGAGAAAAATTTTAACGCTACATATTTTATTTTTTCCTTTGGGAATTTAATACACATGTCTGTGCTATGATCATGTGGTCCCAGTTACCCTCTTCCACTCTTTTTGGATTCCTCGTAAATCTCCCTTACAATTTCATGGATTTTTTTTTAATTTCACTGAATTTAATTCGAACTGTGCTGCGGGACAATGATCTGTATCCTGTCAATTATATTTTAAATAAACGCTGATTAGCCAGTAACCAGGCAGGAAGTATAGGCAGGACAACCAGATAGGAAGTTGAGGCAGATAGTGAGAACAGAATTCTGGGAAAAGGAACGTCCATTCTTCTGGAGTCCTGGCCCAGCCACAGAAGAACGAAGATGTGACTGTGACTGCCTCACTGAAAAAGATACCAAGCCATGTGGCTAAAATAGATAAGAATAATGGGTTAATAGAAGTTATAAGAGTTAATAAAAAGTCTGAGCTAATGAACCAATCAGTTTATAACTAATGTAGATGTCTGTGTGATTTCTTTGGGACTTAACTATTGCAGGACCAGGCAGGACAGAAACCCCGACAACAGAGCTGCCCTTGTGAACATGAGTGTGGGGGAACCCACTGGAACATGGTTGCTCCATTTTGTCCCTGTTGCTGTGATAAAACACAGATATAAACAACAGGGGAAGAAAGGGTTCAATCTGGCTTCCAGGTCCCATCAATGAAGGAAGCCAGAACAGGAGCTTGAAGTGGGATCTTGAAGCCAAAATCATGGAGGGTAGCTGCGTGTTTCGTTGCTCTCTTTGTAGTTCATAGTACAACCCAGGACCCCTATCCAAGGACGGTACTGAGAACAGTGAGCCAGACTCTCTTACATCAAGTAGCATCAAGGAAATGGTTCACAGGCATTTCTACCAGCCAGACTAATGGAAGAAATTCCTCAGCGGAAGTGCCTGTCTCCCAGGTATTTTAGCTTAACAACCAAGATTAGCCATCACAACAGCCAATCAGTCCATCAGCCACCACAACACTAAGGAAAACTGAGTCTCCCTCCTCCCATCAGCCCTGGACCCACAGTAACTCCTCAGCGAAGGGTGGGGCTCTGGTACCCTTTCCCTCTCCAGGTTGGAATGTTGACTGACTTGATTTTGTGCAGATCAGATCTTGTGCAGGCAACCAGAACTGTTGGGGATTCCTGGGTGCAAAGGTCCAGCCATAGCCACACGCTGCTTTTACTCCCGTCTTTCTCAATCTCTGGCTCTTCTTATCATTATGTGCCCTCTTCTGGGATGGCCTATGAACCTTGTGGGGGACTATATGTGGTATAGATGCCTTTTATATGGCTGAGCACGCGGCAGACACTTATTGTCCACACTTCGACTGTTGTCTCTGTTGTACACACTGTCCTCTGCACAAAGACGTTGCTCTGATTAGATCTGAGTCATCGCATGGACTTACTTATTACAGTGTAATAAACAGGCTAAGACTTGCACCACAACATTGTGTTTCTGAAAGATGCAGAGAAAGTTTCAGCAGAAAGACATGCCGCCCCCACTGTCATTGTCAACACCACCACCATCACCAGCAGCAGGATGCTCTCTTTTTCTAAGGCCTTAATTTCTCTAGTTTAATAGTGCAGAGAAGCCACAATGATAAAGAACCATTCCTCACAGCTTATATGATTGTTAAAAATAGGACAATATTTACTGCTAAATAACCACAGCAAATAAAAACTTGACTAAACACTGGCAATAAAGAAAAACTATCCTTGGCATTTGGGGTACATGGGGTCACTGGATCAGTGGCCATTTGACTCAGTCAGATAGACATCTGAACCACATCAAAAGCCTGCAACTACTTTCATGAAATAGAGCATATTCTTTGATAGAAAATGGTGTGCGTTGTGCAACCATTTTGGAAATCAGTGTGGCGGTTTCTCAGGAAATTGGGAATCAATCTCCCTCAGGATCCAACAATACCATTCTTGGGAATATACCCAAGAGATGCCCAATCATACTACAAAAGCATTTGTTCAACTATGTTCATGGTAGCATTATTTGTAATTGCCAGATCCTGGAAACAACCTAGATGCTCCTCAACGGAAGAATGGATAAAGAAAGTGTGGAATATATACACATTAGAGTACTACTCAGTGGTAAAAAAATAATGACATCTTGAATTTTGCATGCAAATGGATGGAAATAGAAAACACTATCCTGAGTGAGATAACCCAGAACCCAAAATATGAATATGTACTCACTCATTAGTGGACTCTAGCCATAAACAAAGGACATTAAGCCTATAGTTCACAAGCCTACAGAAGCCAAATAACAAGGTGAACCCAAAGAAAAACATATATAGATCCTCCTGAAAATTGGAAGTAAACAAGATTGCCAGGCAAAAGTTGGGAACATGGGGGTGGGAGTCCAGTTGGGGGAGGGGGAGAGGGGGAGAGAGAAGGGAGAAAGGAAAGACTGGAGAGAGCTTGGGGGAGTGGGAGGGTGGAGATAGAGGAAGGGCGGATATAGGAACAGGGAAGAAGATACCTACATTTAGGGAGCCATTTTAGAGTTGGCAAGAGACTTGGCTCTAGAGGGGATCCCAGGTGTCCATGGGGATGTCCCCAGTTAGGTCCTTGGGCAGCAGAGTAGAGGGTGCCTAAACTGGCCTTGCCCCACTATCACATTGATGACTATCTCGAATATCACCATAGAATCTTCGTCCAGTGACAGATGGAGACAGAGACAGAGACCCTCATCAGAGCAACGGACTGAGCCCCCAAGGTCCAGTTGAAGAGCAGAAGGAGGGAGAAGACGAGCAAGGAAGTCTGGACGGCGGGGGCTTGGTCCACCCACTGAGACAGTGTGCCTGTTCTAATGGGAGCTCACCAAATCCAGCTGGATCAGGATTGAATGAGCGCACGATCAAACCGAACTCTCTGAATGTGGCTGAAAATGGGGGGCTGACTGAGAAGCCATTGATAAAGGCCCTGGGACTTGTTTCTACTGCAGGTACTGGCTTTTTGGGACCCTAGTCTGTTTGGATGCAAAGCTTCCTAGGCCTGGATGTGGGGGGGGGGGACTTGGACTTCCCACAGGGCAGGATTCCTTGCCCTCTCTTAAGGAGGAAGGGGGAGGAGGGAGGGGGAGGGAGGGAGCAGGAAAGGAATGGGAGGAGGGGAGGAAGTGTAAATTTTTTTAATGGAAAAATAAATAAAAAAGAAAAGAAAAGAAAAAGAAAAAAATATTGCTGTATAGTCATTGGATAAATAAAAAAAATGGTGTGTGTGTGTGTGTGTGTGTGTGTGTGTGTGTAGTGCCATAGCATTTGATGTAGGTTAAACACAAGTAATAAGGACTTCTTTTTAGGAAACAATGACTCAGAAGAAGAGGGTTAGGGAAGGAGCTCAATGGCTCTTTAGATCCAATAAATCTTGAAGACCTTTTCAATAACTTGCTAGCATATATAATTTGCTTTTTTTTTTTTTTTGGTTTTTCGAAACAGGTTTCTCTGTAGTTTTGGAGCCTGTCCTGGAATTAGCTCTTGTAGATCAGGCTGGCCTCTCGAATTTACAGAAATCCGCCTGCCTCTGCATCCCGAGTGCTGGGATTAAAGGCATGCACCACCACTGCCCAGCTGCAATTTGCTTTTTAAAAAATGCAGTAACTGTGGAAAGCATAGAAGCAAATGCCTTCTGAGTGGATCCTTAACACCTTCCCTCCAGCTACAGACCTTGTCGCTAGTGAATGGACTTGACAGAACTAAAAATTCCAGGAACTGAAAATGCCTTCCTACTGGAGATTCCCTAGAGTTGCTCTGTCTGCTGCTATTGCTGTTGGCAGCAGTGTTGATGGCAGCGACATGCCTTTCGACCAAATCTTCCTCTGCATCTCTCAGAAACACCATAGAGGCTCAGCATGGGGAGTGCGTTTCTCCTCTATTTGCTTTTTAGCCTGGTGGGACCTAAGTACAGGAGCTTGCTTGTTCAGCATCCAGTCAAGACTGGAATAAAAAAGGAGCTAGAAGAATCTGACCCCTACGATCTTTACATAGTTTATCCATCCTAGTGACTAAACAGTGACTGGATTACTTAGATGGCAATTCAAGAATTAAAAAAACTCCTTGCTATCAGAGCAGTACACACAGAAATCCTTTCTCCTCCCAGGACCTAGCCTCTGATATCGCTCCTGAGGCATGTGGGTGGAAGGGAAGTATGATGTGAGGCTTGAGTTGAAGGCTTGAGAATGCTAAGCCTGTGTGGCTTCACACTCCATACCTCGTCCTAGTAAGTGATCTGCTGTAGATGTGACCAAGGTTCAAGTAGAAAGAACACAAACCAAGCCCCATCTCAGTACTAACAGTCAGTATCACTGTAAGAAGAACATGGAGATGAGCTATATAAGGGGACAATCATTTAGAGAAGTGTGATGCTGATACTATACTGTCACTTTCTGCAAACTCCCTGTTGCTGACATTAGTCAGGGTCAGATTCTATTATTCAAAAACTAAGGTTCCCAATATAATAAAAAAAACCCTATTTTATTAATCCCTTAACAATTAAATGTCCCTTTAGTGGTGGATATTTAATTAATAATACCATCAGGAAGTTGGTACTTATTCATTCATTAATTTCCAGGCACACCTGCCTGGCTCTGAAGAAAGCTAACCTTCCATGGCAAGCAACTATAATGACTTTATCAAGTTTCACCCCATCGCTGAAGAGACATAAAGAATAGACATGCGGAATAGACATGCACAAGAGACATGCAGAAGAGACATGCAGAAGAGACATGATTATAAGAAAACGGCTGCGGCAGAGAGAAGTTGCTTGGTTGACCACAGATGGCAATGGGGAGTACAGTGCAACTAGAAACATACCCAGAAGTCCTCATTCCCTGGGTCAGGCTGCAGCTATTAAATCACATAGAAATACCAGGAAAGATAAGCTACATGAACCCGTGATTGCTAAGCTAAACACTCGGGTGAGTTCAAAGAGCCCTTAGGGCCTGCTGTTTATTTGGAAAACTGGGGGTGGGGAGTGGGGAGAGACTGACAGAAATAGAAGCCCAGCGACACGTTAGTTGATGATAGTATCTTAACCAGTCATGTCTGAAGAATTTACATAGGAAGGGTACATAAGTTCACATATGTGCGTATGTGCAAGCACATGTCTGTTTTTATCGTACTTTAGTCTTTAAAAAAGCTTCATCATATATATTACACGCTATCTTTTAAAAAGTCTTCAGTCTGCACATGTACGCATTTTAAGTAAAAGTTATTTTTAAAACATATTGTCAGTAAATGATTGCAATACCCCAGATAGAAAGAATTCTGACACAAAAAGCACATGCTATCAACAGTGTAAGTTGAAAAAATAGCCAGTGTTGCAATGCATTGAGTATAACATTGCTTTATCAAAAATGAAATTATTGAAGAATGGAGTGAGAAAGTAGAGTTGTCATCCATTCATTCCTTTTTCTGGAACGTATTAGTTGATTTCTCTAAGAGGCTAAAAGGTTCGAGAAGATAATTTTAATGTAATTGAGTGATTATCTCCCATAATCTTTCACTGATAAAGCGTTTAGAAATTAAAAACAAAGGAAAGAAGGAATAAAGGAGGAAGGAAAGAAGAACGGAAGGAAGGAAATATATGCCAGTGCTTTCAGGTACTGATATTTTTCAGGACTGAATTTTGGCCTTGTAGTGTTTAAATACAAAAGTTCACATTATTTTAATCTCTCTGTAGGTCTGATTTCTTATCCCCTTTCCTACTCGGGTCTCTCACAGAAGCCACTGTCCTTGATGACAGACATGCCCCTGACTGTTCTTCACGACCACCGGCTGTGTTGTGAGAACTCTTTGGCCTTGCTTTTCTTCATGTCTGTCAAAGTGCACCGAGTGTGGAAGGCTGAGAACCCAGCCTGCATCAGGGCACGGCAGAGACTCTCCCCAGCATCTCGACAAAGCGTGGAGGGAGATCGAGCTTGCACAAAGCATTTCAGGAACAGGAGATGTACTTCATCTATAAGACATTATGTGAAATAACACTTTTAAAAGACCCAGGAAAATAGAGAAGTCATACAAAGAATTAGACCCCACACCGATTTTTATTATCCATTGTAAATAAAGCCACTTCGAAAACCCAAGCACAAAAAAACCCCACACTTATTCTTTTCATTTCTTCTCAAATGTCCTAAAACCTTTGTCTTGAAACCCTCTGGTGGCCAAACCCCTTATGGCCTAGCCGTTTTAAGCCACTGTGCAAAACATTCTGTGTGTCAAGATTCTTGCAGGAATTAGTCACCCACTCCCTCCAGCAAAGAGATACTTAATAAGGAAGACTTTCCAGTCACCTTTCCAAGGACTAATTTCGGGGCTCTCTGTTCACTCATTGCTCTTTTGTGTGGTATGTTTGCTTTTATTGACAACGTTCTGCTGGATTCTAATATGTCCACTTTTTGCCACAGCGAGGTTTTTTTTTTTTTTTTTTTTTTTTTTTTTTTTTTTAATGCTACGCCCTGATGGCCCTCTGACAACGATACAGTTTCAGCTCTCGGTGCCGTGCTGCGGAACTGAGCCCCGCACATAAGTCCATCTATCATCTGTGGTCCCTCTGCTTTACGTGTCACACTGGCATGAAAATCAGAGCCCTGGCTCCAATTTTTCCAGCTGTCTCTGCTGCCCTGTGATCTTTTGGTACACATTTTCTAGCCTGTTTAAAAAGGCAAGTCTCTATCCCCCTTCTTTGATTGTGTGTAGGCACGTTGCCAGTCCAAGACACGGATTACTGTGAACAGAACCACAGACTTTTCTGAGCGCGAGTCATTTATGTGCAGTTAGCAGCATAAACCAAGCAAAAAAAAAAGGCAGCCAGCCCCTGCCTTTGCCCGGCATCTGGGTAGGTTTTGATTTTACTTAGAGTAAGAACAAAGCAACCACTGACGTTACCCCCAAACTCAGACCTTTGTGACTTTTAATGACTTCATGAACCACCAGTCTTTAGACAACTGGAACATTTTTTTCCTTACTTTTTTAGTTTCTTTCCTTCTGTGACATTTTATGATTATATGTTATGATACAGTTCTATTTCTGTTCTTCGAGTTTTTCTGAGTTCTTGAAGTTGAGAGGGCATTTTCCCCCAATCATTTGGCCACCACCAAATGTGTTTTATGGTTTGGGGATAATGTGGAGAGAGGCTTTAAGCTCTGTGCCAATCCCAAACATGGCATTCCCTATTGAGTGAGCCAATTCCATCTCCTGAGTCTGAATAATTTAGAGGAGACGTGATGTCATTGTCTACCTAGAGATAAATGGAAAGGAGTCTGGGTGTAGAATTTTGGAGTGGCCTTTGTAATAATAGTAATTAAAAGGAACATTACCTCATATATTTAAACTTTTCTGCAAACCATGTTCTTTTCTCAGGTTTTCTCATTTTTACTCAGAGAGGGTTCGTATTTCTGTTTCATTATTTTTGAAGCGCTGTTTAATGACACTGGTTTAACACTTTCTCACAGTTCATTGCTTCAGTTTTCATCGAATTATGGTTCTTGTTACACTAGACACTTTCATCACCAATTTCCATATGCCTCAAAGCCATGCAGGGACTGGTTTGCCAACAGTGGATCCAGATACCAGATCACAAGAGCGGCAGAGCACAGTTTTCTCTTTAGCTTTTTCTTTCTCTTCTTCTTTTTTAGAAGTATGCCTTAATTGTACAAAGTTTCATTGTGACTTTTCCATACATTCAAATAATGTTCTTCGATTGCATTCATCCCCTCTGTTACCTTCTCTTATCTTTAATCCTTTAATCTTGTCCAAAACCAAGAGTTTGGAAATCACAGGCTCTCCCAACCCTTGGTGCCTCAGCATCAAATATGTGTTCAGCTAGATTAGTCTGTGTCTTTGGTGAAGGTTTAAGTTTACTGCAGACTGGAATTCTGATACACAAATGTTATGATGAATTAAGCCCCGGCCATAAATGCTTTTATATTTTTTATATTCCTCCTGTGGAAAGCCAGCAGCCGTGCAATTTACCAAACAAAATCTTTAGCTTCTAAAAAATCCTAGACTCCCACCTCTCTTTATTCTGCAGCTTTCTGATGCTACTGCTTTCACCAACGAAGTTCCTGTTTTCACACAATGACACAGATTAGGGTCCATTGCTCTAAGTTTGCAGATGAGTGTTACATCAGCAATTAGTGACACGAATTCATTATCAGGTAGTTGGCACTTTTCAACAAACTATGCTTCTCTTGTCTTTGAATATGAACAGCACAAACGATGATGAACCAGCGGTAACTAGAAAAACATTAAGTCCTTAATTTGTTTTTTTTCAATTATCACTCATGTATCAAGAAAAAGCATACAAATAAACAAATAAATAAAAAGCAAGGGAATTGGAGTGATTTGTGCTAATCTGACAACTAAATGCAAATATTTGGTCTTTCAATATCAGTTCCAGAAGCTTGATCATCAGACGGCTACTGGATTCTAGAGAGGGAATCTCACAGGGAAATCTCTCGGATTACCATGTGTGTAGTGTCCCAGAATGGAATATGACTCTTGAGTATACTGGTCTTAGACATGCATTGCACTTCTAATGAAAGCTCTAGTCTGCACAGACACAGAAAGATGCTTAAAGACTTGGGAAAATATATACACTATTATTTCAGCAGGAAGAGAAGCTTCACAAGGGATGGGATTGAGTCATTGTTTTACTTAATGAACTTCTGGATTGGGTTATAGATAATACCTTCATATTAATTTGTGCAAAAAATATTTTCAGGTGGTAATACAACTATAATTTCTGGGTGTATCAGGCATTATCTAAGCTTTTAAAAAGTATTAATTCATTTAACCCTCATAATAACTCTATGAATCAAGTTCTTTCTACAAAAGCAGAAGACAAGGCACAAAGGACTTATGTAACTTGCTCAAGTCACAGAGGCAGTGCTAGGCGTGCATGAGCTCCAATCCTGCTCTGCCCTCTGGTTCCCAAAGGTCTTCTAGGTTTGAAAAATATGCCTGACTGGAAACCTAGTTAACAAAATGTTCATAATAAGTAGTTCTGAGTGATGGAATTAATTTTAATTTAGCCTTCTATTTTCTGATCTGTATTTTCTAGTCTTTCTCAGGATAACTGAGTACTTTAAAAAGGAAAAAAATAGCTGCTTTTTTTTAAAAGTCCCTCTTGTTCTAAGTGCAGAAAGTGGATTTAACGTAGCACTGCACTGTGACCTAAAACAAAATAAAAAGCAAAAACTACTTTCTAGTAAATATTTTTTTTTTTTTAATTTGATGCAGCTGGTAAAGCCACATGCCCGAGATCTCGGCTTTTCAACCATTGTCTTAAGTAGAAATCTTACTTTGTTTATAGTTCACTGTGGGGAATCTGGAGAACAAAAGAAGAAGCAAATAGAGGATTCAAAGCACAGACACACTAAGAAAGAATAAAGTTGGAAAATGTAGCTGTCACTGCTTTCGTCCTAAATGTCTTTATTAATTTACGTTCATTTCTTCTTAGAAGTCTGAGCTGCTAGGGAGGAACATAGTGGCATAGCTTGAAGCAAGGACCCCAGCATCTGGATTATTATTCTTACAATAGAGTTTCTTCAAGACTAATAGGGTCCACATGGAACAAGAGAATAATGTAGCCACCCTGTCTATATTTCAGCCACCCCGCCGAAGGCATATCCATTTCCTTGAACACTTTTTCACTGTGTTGTATTTTTATTTGTGTGTGCGCGTGCGCTCAAGCATGGCATGAGCGTGTGTTTATGTATGCCGTACATGTGCAGGTATGGTACCTGCAGTGTCTAATTCCAAAGAGCGCACAGGATCCACAGACGTTGAAGTTATAATTGGTTGTGAGCCACCTGACGTGGATACTGAGAACTGAACTTGGGTCCTCTGGAAGAGCAGTATACACTCTTAGCTGATAAGCTATCTCTGCAGCTCTTTGAAGATGTCAATGAGAAAAAAAATCAATGGTTAATAACCTCTTAGAATTTTCTGTGTAGTACTGAATGGAGATGAATTCGTTTGGATGAAATCACACCTGGAACTGATGTACCTAAGACAGTTTTAAAAGAAAAACAGAACTGCATTTGCTCCCCATCCCTGTTGTATTTCATAGGGAATGAGAATAATCTCGTAAATTAATCAAAACTTATAAAATCATCTTGTTAACTTAAGGATTCAATTACTCAACTGTTATTTTTTTATTTTTTAAAACTGCATGTTTTAAGGTTTGTACATAACAGCATTTTATACCACTGCTGTATCTAGTGCGAGGGTTCTTCCTGAAATGTGACATTCCAAAAGGCACACGTAAGTTGTAGGGAAGGTGCCTAGAAGACACAACAAGGCTGGAGTGGGAATGGAATGAGGGGATTAAGGATGAAGTCACCGGCTGGGGCCACGTGCCTGCAGCTTGAACGTCAAGATGCTAATAAACTATTATTATTTTATCATTATTATCATCATCATTATAATTACTACTATTAAAATGTATTCAAATTTCTTGGATGCATTCTTGTTTTGCCATGTTTTATCTTCTCCATAACAATCTGTATAAAAGCTGGTATGGCCTTCTAACCAATGATTAGAATCTGCCTGTTGGTCTCAGTGTGTCCACTCTAGCTTCCTAAGATCCGTTCTCCCCACTGGGAAAGGCTGACCTTTACAGGACACTAATGTCACCATGTCACCGCTTTTTCTATTTAAGATCTTTAAACAGTTTCCGGTTGCCCTCAGAATAAAGTCAAACATCTTGAACAAGGCCTCAGTCATGACCTTCAGATGTCTTCAGCTTGGCCCTGCAGTTTTGGCCACCAGTTCTGCCAGTTCCAAATCCCCCTCCCACTGCCCAAAACATCACCCTCAGTACCGGGCCACCCTGGCTTCTCTTTTCTGTAATATGGTTATGTTCCTTTCTTCCACAGGAAGACTTCATCCAACCCCATGAGACTATAGAGATTTGTCCCTTGGTATCTATGGATTCTGCACACTCAGGCTCAATCAAGTGTAGATATAAATATTTAAAAAGCAATCTCATCTACATAAAGATGCACAGAGCTTTTGTCATTGTTCCTTAATGTTATTAACAATTATTTACATAGTATTTGTATTGTATTCAGTATTATAAGTAACCTATAGATGAGTTAAGTATGTTGGAGGATGTGCACATTATAGAGATAGTAGTATACCATTTTACATAAATGACTTAGGCATATTCAGATTGTTGTATTCAAGAGGAAGGAAGGTCTTGGGAGGGGAGCAACTGTTTGTGAATATTGACGGACTACTGTCTTTTGTAATGTGAGGAAAAAACTCCTACTTTGGGCATGATTAGATCATAAGCAGAGTGTAAGAACTTTGTCTGGGACTGGAGAGATGGCTCAGTGGTTAAGAGTACTGGCTGTTCTTGCAAAGGACCTAAATTTTATTCCTAGTACCCTCAAGACAGTTCACAACTGTCTGTAACTCCAGTCCAGGGGATCAGATTGGTTACTCCGTGGTAACACAGATGCACAGACACACACGCAGACAAAACACTTGTACTCATTCATTTAATAAATAAATATTTCAAACTCTTAGGACAAGAACTGTGCTGGGCCCACTACAAGGCATCAGAAGTATTAGTTGATGTGCCACCAATATGGCCTTGGTGGAGAGAGATGCTTGCCATCAAATCCGACTACCTGAATTCAATCCTCTTCCCCCGAAATGGTCGAAGAGAAAACTGTTGACAATCCAGCCAGTTCTCCTCTGACCACACATGTAAGGAGCCATTACATGTGTTACATATATGTACATTACATATATGTGGGGACCACCCACATATACACACAAATACTAAGTAAGTAAATGTAAGAAAAAAATAAAATAACAGTTGAGTAATTCAATCCTTATGCTAATAAGATAGTGGGGAAATTTTTAGTTTCTTATGTTCTACATTCAGTTTTAAAAGTTGTATTCATCCATTTATATTTTTTTCTAAGAAGGAAAATCATGCTACCATGTCGAGCTGAATTATCTATCTTGAAAAAAATCCTCATAGGTGTAGGTTTTATTTATCTGCTTGTGTGGCTTTTCTACATTACTTATCTTGTAAGATCATTTTAGCTCTGCTTCAGTGAGACTCTGTTCTTTCCCCATGATAAGCCTTTCCCTAAATTCTACATTTCCAAAGTTGGGGCCATGGCATGTGAAAAGACTCAGTGTAGTACATAAAAACTGATAGCAAAAATCATGTGAATCTGTTAGGATGGATATTAAAACTGAAAACATACCAACCCATGCTTAGCATCCTTTAAATGTCCCCATTGTAACACTTAGATACAGCCTCAGAATCACAAGACTGTTGGTCCAACCCATAGCATCACAGCCTAACTAATTATTTTAGAAATATTTGCCTAGATCTTTATATGTAATAATATATATATATAATGTAAATCTACTGTTATATAAATATAAATAATATAAATATAACTACTATATTGTCCACCATATGTAATAATAAATGGAATATTTTGTCTGTACAATGTAGACATCATTTACTTACGATGGCAAGAATTAATGTTTTGCAAAGATTTTCATATCTTCCTTGCTTGTTACTATTTCTGAGGCCGAAAAAGCTAAATCAAATTTACCTTGTCTAGTACAATCATTAACATATTTCCTGAAGTAAAATTTTCATCATTCTAGTATGTCTGCAATCTTTCTCAGCCATGTATATTTTTGTTAACTAAAAAGAAGTTTTAAATAAAACAAATTCCCAAATTATTCCTATATTTATTTTGAATATGTCACAAAAAGACATATCCAAAGATCAGATTAATCACATGGGTTTCTTTTGAGAATATATCTTGACAAACTATCTTTGTAAATATTTAGGCACCGGTTTTGTTCAGATTTCTTTTTACTTTGGTATCCTACTGTATTTAAAGAGAAAAGCCTTCAAACGGGTCAGACATTAGCACAGTCTTCAGTTTCTCACTGAGAAAATAATTTTCTCAAACAGTCTTATATTTCTAGAGACATTAGCAAAACCAACTGAACTCTTTTAGCTACATGGAAAGTTCTGATTCTCCCAACGCCAGCCTTATGACATCACTTCCTTTCTTGCAGATCTGGCATGGATTTTTCTTCATTGTGTATTTGACTTACTCACTGATGCGTTCTCTTCTTTGCCTTTTCATTTATTGATTCATGTGGCCATTTAACAACTGTTTCCAAGTGTCCATGTGCACTGCACATAAGCGCAGAGGGCAGAAAGAAATATAAGACATAGTGCGTCAACTTTGGCCAGGGGTTACAATAAAGTACCTAAAATAACTTTCAAAAGTGAGAACAATGGGGATTCAGGGTCATTAAAAAGTAGTTTATTTGTTGCAGGTTCATTTTTCTTGCATCTCAGTTCATTTTTCTTGCATCTCCAGAGCTCTTTCAGTTCTAGTGACGCTTAGCCTAGACTAGATGAAACGATTATTAAAAATGTAGACAGCTTAAAGACAAAGAGAACAGCCATAGTTTTTTCATGAGATGTGTATAATTTCATTGAAATTATCCAAAGAAATATGATAGTTTTAATGATTTTATTCCTTTAAAAGAACCACAGGATAGCCCAGGTGTTATTGACGCCTGTTCCAGGAGTCTTTCTTACAAGAGGCTGCAGCACTAACTCAACAAAGTATTGATCCTTTAAAAGAAGCATCGTTTGTCCCTAAGCCTCCATCCAAGTAGTCCCTTTTTTCTCTCCTTTTCTTTCCTAAGTGCATTCTGAAAAGATGTATTTCAGGGTTTTATGATGAGCATCAGGAGGCGGATGCGGTCAGCATCCAATCGTTTTAATATAAGTGTTCAGGGTGTGTACCTCTATTTTGTGGATAATAACTCAAAATGTAAGTTCAAATCCACGTAACAAGAATCACTTGAAAAGTGACTGCCTCTTCTTCCTGATTCATTTAAATTCACTTACATTTCTCTAGTGTTTTTTTTTTTTTTAGCAGTTCAAAGGAAATAAAAATTCGCAACCCACATACAAGCTGGTCATTGCAGGATAACTGATGTATAAACAGGGACCCAGTAGGTTGACTTCTTCTCACATGGAAGATTTCTGTTTTGAATATTTTTTCCCTTATGCAATAACATGTTACAAACTCTCACCAACTCTGTAAAGAACCACACACTTGACTTTTAATCACATTAAATATCCTCTGTGTCAGTAAACCACCATACACTGCTATCCGCAGCCTGTGTGCCCAAATTTAGATTCCAAACCGTGTTCAAATAAGTTCAACTGTTTGGACTGACTACAGTGTAAGGGGGGGAGGGGATGAGTGCACAGTGATGTCGGTCGAAATAGTCTTAAAATTCAAACTATTTACATGAAAGGAGTGTATTGCTGGAAACAAAACCAAGAGCTTAAAACAAACAAACAAACAAACAAACAAAAACCATGGTTCTAGTCCATGTCATGGTTGGGCAGAAAAACAGAACATAACAAAATATAAAAGTGGCCCTTCACCTTGTCTTTGGCTCCTTTTAAAGTCAGTGTCACTTGGTGTGATCTGTGCTCGGCAAGAGCAGGCGCTGTCCTTGCCTCTCAGCCCACCAGATGCGCAGGAACACTCTGGACACGCCTTTCAGTAAAAGGACAACAGTAAGTCCATTTCCCCTTCACTTCTGGCCGAGCAGAAGAGATGGGTTACTTAAAATTCAAGTGTCAGGAAAGTCCATTGTAAAGGGGAAATATTTTCAAGCGAATTCCGTTTGATCTTTTTTTTTTTAAAGGGGGAGGGGGGGGGTTGTTTCCAGGCTCTCTCCCTTCCTCTCCAGATCCTGGAAGCCAATTAGTCTCAGCGCAGAGGCCACAGACCAGGTTGAAACGGCTCCTTTTTAATTTTAGGGGATATGATTTCAGCCAGGACGTCTAGCCAGTTGCCACCGAGTGTACTAAGCACACGTTTCTCTCTCTCGTGCACAGACACCGGAGCTGCCTTCGGAGAATGCAGATTTTTTTTTTTTTTGAGTCTGACTCCTAGAAAGGAATTAGACCTGGTCGCTTTCCAAATCCTTCAGCTCTGACAGTGGCATAACATCACAAGGCCACCTCATCTTTCAGACAATCGCGCCAACCAAGTTTACTAAAAGTCGTCTGTCCCAGCATTTCAGAGGCTTTTTCCCATCCTTACCCTGACTCCCTTTTCCATATTCCTAGTATTCCACCTCCATTTCCACCCCCACCCCCGGGTTTCCAAAGTAGTAGAGAAAAATTGGAGTAACTTCGATTTTACACTGGTTTTTGAAGTGCAGGTCTTTGGGAGAGGGACAATGTGATTCAAAAAGGGAGGGGGAACAAAAAAATGGAACCAAATAAAGCCTTTGCCTCATTTCACCTTCTTATTCAGAACCTGTCTTAATTCTTGAAGGTCAAAAATCCTTGTCTTTGGATTGGCCTTTCTTTCTCAGGAACATTGCAGAGCCAAAGAGGGCTCTGTGTGTGTGTGTGTGTGTGTGTGTGTGTGTGTGTGTGTGTGTGTCTTTGAGAAGCTCGAGGAGAGGGGAGACTTGATACCCCGCAGGAAAGCCTCAGATCAGCGGAGGGGAGGGACCCCCCCCCCCCTCCTCCGGTGTGATCCCTGTGCCCCAGACGCTCCTCCTGCCCCTGCAGCGAGTTCTGCGCCTTGGAGCTGTGCCAGGACCTCTGACAGAGCCTGGCAGGTTCACGAGTGGGGGGCGGGGGCTTGGTGTTCTCTTTGCAGAAGACGCCCATCTGGGGGGCTCCCCTATGTTCCTGGAGCTCCATGGCCCGCCCCCATCTCCCCGACCCCTATCATTTTAACGCTGATCACACATGGTGATGAACTTGCAGCTCAGCTGCCTGCCGCCTGCTTGACCCAGGAGCACCAGCAGCCTGCGGGCCTCGCCCTCCGCTCTCCCTCCTCTCCTGGAAACCCCGCGGCCTCAGGGCGCGGGTGGGGGGTTCGAGTGGACCGGAACTACCGCAGGGGCGTGCAGGGCGCGGGGTCCCGGTGGGGAGCTCACAGAGAGCGGCGCTGGGGCGGCCCAGCTTCCTGGAGCAGTGCTCCTTTGACCCCAGTGGCAGTCCCTGTCACTGCACCGCTCGCGCTCCCTTCGCTCGCCGCGCCCTCGCTGCCTCTCCTCGCCCCCTCGCTCGCTCTCTCCCCGGATCGAGGCTGCTCCCGTCCTCTCCATCTCCCCCCGCAGCGACCCCGCGCCCCGCTCGCACCGCGCCCCCGCGCCACCCTCCAGACTCTGGATCGGCGCCGGGGACCTCCGGGGTCGAAGGTTCTGGCCCGCCCGCGCCCCTCGCCCCTGCCGCCCCCAGCGCTGCTCCCAGCCGGCTTGGGTGGCTCGGCGATGGCTCGCCCGCACACGGGGCGCTGAAGGCATCCCGGGGACCCGGAGCACAGCCCGGGAAAGGTAATCCGCCCGGGGAAGGGAGGCGGAGGGCGGGGGAGGGGGGAGGAGGCGGCCGGCGGCCGGTGCCGGGCGCGAGAGGAAGGGGAAAAAAATGCACACACAAAGCGGAGCCGGGGTGAGAGGTGCCTTGTCAGAGGCGCGTGCCAGGGCGCGGGGGCTGCGGAGCGCGGCGGCCCCGCCGACCCTGAGGTTGGCCGAGTGAGCACTCGAGTACCCGGGGAGAGCAGATTTGCAACCCCCCAAGCGGAGAACGAATTTCTTTCCGTAGCTGTCCTCCCTCCCACTCCCCATCTCGCTCCCTGTTTTCCCTTTCCCCAAGCCCTCTGCCACCGACCTCTCGGGGTCCCCACCTCCCTGCCCCCTCCTCCGCCCGGGTTTCTCCGGACTGGGCGGGGGTGGTGTCCGCGAAAGCCCGCGGCCGAAGCCCCGCGGCGAGGATGGGGGTGGGGCCCGGGAGTCCGAGATCTGTTTACTAGAAAGTCCCCGGGGTCGTGCACTGCCGCTGCCCCGGCCTAGGCCCGCGTGCATTGTGTCGGCCCGAGCCCCGTGCGCCCGCGGCGGCCCCGGGCCAGGTGCAGTGGCCGGACGGCTCGGTGCAGCTTTGTGCTCGGGGCGCCCGCGCGCGCAGCGCTCCCGCGCGGAGCCCTCAGCCGGCCCCCGCGCCCCGACCTCACGCTCCGGTCTCGGCGATCGCTGCCTGCAGAGCGTGGGGGGCTGGGAGGCGGGGTACAGTAGCGTGGAAAAGTAACCGTGGCCGCCCAATTTCTTTTCTATCTAAACAGGAGTTCGGTTTTTCTTTCTTTCTTTTTAATTTTTTTTCTATTTACATTTACATGTGGCAAGGTTGTCTTTTAAAAAAAATCTTTCGAATTCCGGGCTTTTGCGGCCTAGGAGGTGAAGGGAGCATTTTTTTTTCTTAAAACCTAGAGGTTCTAGAGGGCGTTGAAATCCCCAGCAAGAAAATAGCATGGAAAGATAATCAGCGGAGTTGATTTATAGCACACCCCCCCAACACACCCGGAATTAAGAGCGAATGCGGGTCATGAAAAATGTGTAATTGATTTGTGATGGTACAGACCCTAACAGGTCAGGGTGGGGAAAACAAACATAAGTTTAACTGGAAGGGAAAGACTTCCAAAGAGAGGGCAAGGCAGTGGCTTCCTCACCCCTTACAGCCTGATGGCCCGGTGCCTTCCCTTTCCAGCCGTTCTGGAGCAGGCGTCTGGCAGCTCCGGGACACAGAGCGAGGAGGCGGCTGTTGACGGTGCGGACCTGGGCTCCTGTCTGTGTGCTCGGAGATGCCAGCGCGTTCCGGAGGCTTACTTCCCAGACCAGGGACCACGTTGCCCCACCAAGGATGGTGTGGCGTCCTCAGTCGGTTCCCAGCGGAGGGAGAGGAAAATGGGGGCAGATGCTTAGCCGACCCTGGGGCAGTGAGGCTAGGGTCCGTAGTGCCGCCTGCAGCAGCCGTGACCGCGGCAGCCGGGTACTCAGCGCCTGAGGAATGAAAAGGGAGTTATGGTCAGAACCAGGCAGCGAGAGCTACCAGGGCAGGGCAGGGCAGGGCAGGGCGTGTGTGTGTGTGTGTGTGTGTGTGTGTGTGTGTGTGTGTACGCGCGTGTGCGTGCGTGTGTGTGTGTGTGCGTGTGTGTGCAGTAGCTGTAGCCCCCACCCCATCTGCCCACCCTAGATTTAAAACAAACAAACCAATCCAAAGTAGAGAATCCTGCGCCCCCCCTCACCCCACCATATATAGACTCCACGCTTTGTCAGAGGCTCAGGAGAAAAGTCGTGCCCTCCCTCTCCGAAAGAATGTGCCAGCTGGGTGTCAGCAGTGCTGGAGACGAGTTCAGGTGTAAGTGTGACTGGAAGGGAGGGATCATAGTGGACAGAGGCACGTGGAACTTTGTCAGCATCTCCAGAAAAATAAACTAGTGGAGCCACCGCGGGGAAGGCGTGTGGGCATCGCTCCCGCATGTGGGAATGAGTAACTGGAAATGGGCATAAAAGAGCAGGGGCGTGAGTTAAGAAGGTTCTGGATCCCTGAGGCAGAGGGAGGAGAGAATGAAATTCGGCGGGGGTTGGACCGGGGGCGAGCTCCAAAGTCCCTCCACCCAGCTGGTTGGAGGGGCGGCTCTCTTTCTGATTAAAGTGAGCATCCTTCTTTAAACAAGGAAAGAGAAATCCAGGGCTCATTTCTCCTCAGCTTGGCTTTGGCGGCGCGGGAGGAGAGAGGTCAGAAATTGTTGCTTTGAAAGTTTAGGTAAATCGGCCTTCTGCAGCCTAGGAGGTGGAGACAGTTATTTAAACCTTCAGATTTTAATCCCTTCCTTGCCAGCAGACTTTAAGAGGTTTTCCAAGTGGGTTCCTGGGAAAGAAAATTTCCAGTCTTTCCGCTTAAGGGACAGAAGTGACTGCTGTCTAGGAAATGCTCGATGGCTCACGTGGGCTTTTTTTTTTTTTTTTTTAACTGAAACTCTAACAGCAGCGAGAGTGCTTGGCAGTGACAGTCCTGTTTAGGTTTTTCTTTAGGCATTTGACGTCTTGTGCTGGGTGCCTTTGTTTGTGGATAAAATGCATTGAAGTATAAAATTAAAAGAAGAAAGCTGCTCCCTTTAACTGTTGGGAGTGGAGGATGTGGTCGGGAGGGTTTTACAGCCTGAAGATGTGAAGCAAGGCGATCAAGCTTCTTCGAAGGTTCTAAGATGGGCTCCTTGCACTGTTAAGACTTTCCCCAAATTCTCATGTGGAGTGAAGTGGTTTTGTTTATGGTTTTGTCACCAAGAGCCCCACCCCCCCACCCCCAATCCCCCACACACCAGTTTTAGGATATGTTCATTTCGAGGTGTGTGTGGAATTGAACATAGCATTAAAAAGAGAAAGAAAAGACCGCCCTTTCTTGACTGGTCTGTAAAGGTGCTGTAAGTTTTGAAGCTCTCTGCCTCAGTCTGACATTTCCTTCAAAGGACTCCAGATTAAAGAAGACAGACCCGGCAGGTGCACAGTTTCGATAAAACATTTGAAAGGGAACAAGGCAAAGATGAATTCAAATGAGATGCCAGCCACCCATTTAGCCCTTCAGAATTGCAGAGGTCTGAGCTTGCCGATGGAGAGATATTGTTTGCCTTGCTGGAGGCAGGGGTGCAAAGAGACGTAGGTGTTTCCCAACAGAAAGTGAAAATTTCTAGGGTGACTTTAGGATGGAGGGGACCGTTTAGAAGTGGGGCTCTGTCATGTAAGTTCTGCCTCTTGTTGGCTTCAAGACGAGAGGGTACCATTCTAGCCACGTCAAGTCACTCTAAATATTCAGGACGTCTTTTATTTCTGGCCTACACTCTCTTAGTTTAATTCATAAGTTTCCTCTCCAACCATTTAGATTCTCTCTGGCAAGGGGCGCAGATACGCTGAGGTCGCAGTGGTCTAGACGTGAATTTGGTGTCCTTTGCTGCTGAAACGTTCTGTACCTCACACAATAGACATTGATGGAAGGAAAATAAGAATTGCTAAGTAATTTTTATAGTACTCTCTAATTTATGCAAACACTGAGTTCTCGTATTCTGGAAATGTGTATTTTCCCCCTCTGTGCTTTGATGGCTAACATTCTTTTTAATGACAGTCATTTCTGTAACAGGAAGATGTCTCCGTTTGTATTTACTTTTCAGCGCCACGCAATTATGCAGCCCTGCGCTTCAGTGGTGTCTCGGTACTTTGTGTCTCAAAAGAGAATTACAGTACTTAGAACAGGACTGCAATTTGAAGCAGGTGTTGTGTTTTACTGTTATGCAAAATAACAGTAAAATATAATTGTGTAGGAAATTAAGGAAACAGCTGCAAACTTAGGATGAAAACCGCTCCATTATGATTCGTAAGCAGTTCTTTATAGATACCTTCCATCCGCGGCGCAGGGCGAGACTTGACTTAGCTAATCCTACTCGCCAGAGCGCCTATCAACTGGTGCTTGTGGGAACCATACCTCCCATAACGTCAGGAAGAAGGAAGATAACCCAAGGCGACGTTTTGTTAAAAATGCCAGAACACCAGGCCTTCTTTCTTGGCTGTGGGGAATGTTCTGGGAACATAGGCCAGGTGGGTGTAACCTCGCTTGCTTTACTGATATGAAAAAAGCCACCATTTGAGTAGAACACTGTGGAATTTCTTAGCCCAGCTAGCATATGGAGGACTACAGGAGCCCCGGGTTGCAAAATAATAAAATAAATGGCCTATGGCAGGCCATCTGCCTTTTGTTCGATGGTTTAAGGTGTTTCATGCCAAATTTCAATCTAATCTTATTATTCTAAATATTTTTATTTGAGATAGCAGCTAAGATTTCTGGAGATTAATAGTGCACATGGCAAATGAATTCTGATCCAGAGTGTTTAGAAAAGAGTGCAGGTTAGCCAAGGGTTAGTCAAGGAGTATGTGGTACCTCCTACTTCCTCCAATTGATCATTGATCGCGACAGCTTCCATGCAAGGGCTTGCTTCCCTCAATCTTTGAACATCTGCTGGTAAAACAGATACTTTCATTTCTATACCCTATGCAGCAATTAATGCATTGACTTATGAGAAGAATCAGAACTGCTGAAAATCTCTTATAGAGACGAGACCAGCTAATAAGAATAATAAGGAAGGAGGTCACAGATGTCATGGCTGCCCTCCCTAAATGCTCCCATAGGGAGAGAAGAGGAAGGTCAGGGTCACAAAGTGACCGACCAATTCTGTGTGCCTCTGAGTAACTTGAGTAACTTGAGAATTGAAAGAAAGTGTGCCTTGGTTAGCCAGAGAGAAGTCAGTGTGTGTACCCGGCATAGTGTATTTAAGAAAGTGTCTTCAATACAAACTTACGTGTCACGTGTGCTTCACGTGCGTTCTGCAGCTCACGTGTCTGTTAATGGAGCACAGAACCTTGAGTTTGCGTTTGTCATGGTGTCCTGTGGATCATCGAAGCATCAAGATTTCAAGGGATTGTATAACGTGATACCAATTTTGTAAGAACCAAGTATGTCAATTAGCAGCGAAGACTTGGTGGCGTCTTCCAGCACAGACCATTTATAGCTAGACACCATGGCAACTGTGGATTTGGCCCTTCTGCAATTCATGTTAAGTGCCATAATTATAATTAGAGAGGAATTCTTAGTTTGAACTCCATTGAGACAATCCACTAACATCTAGTGATGCCGGAAAGGGTGTAGCGTCCACTCTGAGGGACATACAGACAGCAGTACACTACAGTTACACCCACAAGGAAATAGTTCCGATTCAGAGGTTTTTTTCCCGAGGCCATTTGATATCTAGATTCCAAACTTAATGTATTTTAGAGCTGCCTTACTCCTGGTTCTTCTTTTTAATTATATATGCACACATGCATGCCTATAATGTTTTGTTTTGCCTTTCTTCTAGAACGCACAGCAGTATTGATGAGCAGATCCTTGGATTCAGAGATTGGCTGAGACACACCATGACTGCTTCCAGCTTTTGCTCCAGAGAGTTGTGAATTGCTCATGCCTATAGGGAGGAAGGATGGCACATGGGATTCCTTCTCAAGGCAAAGTTACCATAACGGTGGATGAGTATAGCTCAAATCCCACCCAGGCATTCACACACTACAACATCAACCAGAGCAGATTCCAGCCTCCACATGTACATATGTAAGTATTTCTCACGAATGTTAAAAAGAAAAAAAATAATAACAATCAAGAAAAGAGAAGCAAAGTGAAAGAAAACTATTCTCTCACCATTTTGCTAGGGAGAGTGGAAGTCAGTGATTTCCGAAACAGATGGGTATCTGTGGTTTCCCATGCAGCCCAGAAGGCCCTTGCATCTGGGTAACTATTCAGATTTTTCCAGCACAATCAGCCACAAAAGCACCTTAGGTTTTCACAACTTCTGAAGGATTTGGATAACTTGTTCACATGTTATAGATAAGAACTCATTGGGTACGGTATTTTCCTAATGCCACACGGTGACTTTTGGCGATGTCTTCTCACCCTTAGTTCAGTTTGCTTTACCGTGTCTTCCTTACTTCATCCATCGTGAAATATTTCATGAAACTTTCTCCAATATTTTCTTACACTTCACCCCACTAAGCCTTCACATTCAGCTGGGGAAATATGCCTGATTGGCACTAATGGTCCAGCTACTGCTAAATCCATTGTCTTTCCTGTTGCTAGTGAATCATGGGTTGCATTATGTAAGACTTGAACAATATGGGGGAAAAGGCTTAAGGAGAGTGGAACAGCTAGTCCCGCGAATTGTATTTTCTTTTGCTCCCTGATACTATGGAATACACATGAAGCTTTAAGCTCTTTAAGGAGGAAGTACAGGAGAAACCCAGAGCGGCAGGGATGTCGCAGCCCCTGGTCACACCCCAACTTTTGTCTGGTCCTCCGCAGCAGAAGTGCCAGGTTTTCATGGAAGGGGCAGAAGGTCACCATCTCTCTTGTTTATTCAAGGCCTGGTGCCCATTCTTCATGAGACCCCTTCCGATGTCTAACTCTGGCCTTTCATGGTGGGACTGAATCTCTTTGAACACTATTGTGCAGTTGGGAGGGAGAGGAGGTTAGGATTTTGTTGACTGTTTTTATTCCTGGTAGAACTGAACCCAGGGCATGTCCAAGTTACAGACTCTTTCTTCCAGGACTGTTTTATGTTTTTTTTTTTTTTAAATAAAAGTAGCTCCTATGGCCTATACACACATGCACGCTTCTCCAATTCAGAAGCATTAACTGAACAAATGGTCTTTTCCTCAATTCCCTGAATATTAGTGTCAATAGTGGGATGATGTCCTATGAGAGTATGTTCTAGGAAGCTGCCCAAAGTACCTGTAAGGTTTTTGCATAGTAGGAAAACAAAAACAACAGGCTTAGAAAGCAAAAGGAAACAAACAAGCCAACAAAGAAAAAAAAAAGAACATAAACATCTTTGCAAATGATCGTGCTAAGCTGTTTCTAAGAGCTTCCCGCTGGCCTTCCGTGAGAATCTGCTTGTGATCAGGAGTTGCTGACATAGTGCAAGACTGACCCAGGTTTGTAGGTGAATATGTCTTCTCTTTGTTACCATCATAGGTTTTCTGAACAATATGTGTGCATTTGTTTCAAACACTCTTTTCATTGTTTCCGTTTCTTCCCCTTCTTTCAAACACGTCACGGGATTTGTGCATGGCGTGGTTTAGGGTCCTTTTAGCTTGCTTTGGCAGACTGATATTTGTATTAGCGGATCTCAGAGAACGCAGTGGATCCTGTTTCCAGTGAGACTGCGCTGCCCAGATTCCGTGGGAAATGACTGCGAAGCTCAGCCATTGCTCGGCTCTGCAGATTTCCTCTTATTTGCTCTTGCCCACAGGAGTCCTCTGGTAAACTGAACGCTGAGATAGTTTTTAAATCACATAAGCTTAGAACTGATCTTAGATCTAGCCGTGAAAACTTTGAAGGGTCAAATTAGGTATGTGTGTGTGTGCGTGTCTTTTTCTTGGAGGTAGAAAGGAAAAAAAAGCTCCCAACCAGGGCAACAAAAAAGAGGTTTGTAATGGCAACCTAGGCAGCTGTGCTGCGTGTCACTGGACTCCAGCCTGGGAGTGCAGGCCTCCTCCCAGGTGGCTCCATTGTGGATTTTCTCTTTCATTAACCACTCAGCTTGGCTTCCTCTCACCTGAGAGCCCTTGGGCCCTTCTGTCTCGGTGCCTTTGAGTTAGCTGTTTCTCACAGCTGTGACATTTTTCTTCTCTGATTATCATATGCTCTGAGCTGGTTTAGTTTCCTGCACCCACAGGACGCCTCCTGTCCTCTGTCTTGTTACTGCTTTCCCAATCTAGATGGATTCTGTCTGCTCCACATGACACCTCTCTTTCTTCCATTTCATAGATCTCTATTATCTATCTAATCTATCTATCTATCTATCTATCTATCTATCTATCTATCTTCTATTACTAACTTTTGCTATCTGTGTGTAACATCTATTATCCATTATTATTTTCCTACCATCTACCTACCCACCTATCATTTATTATATTTTATCTACTTATTTTGATTATGTAATTATTTATTCTTTTATTTATAATCAATATGTATTTATAGATGTATATATTTATGTAGATTTATTATTTTATTACGCTGACCAATATATATCACTTATTTTATCTATTAATTATCTGTTAATAATATTTTCTATCTATATTATTTTTCTGTCTATATTAACTATTACTATTTTTCTATCAATCATCTATCTCCATCTGTCTTCTGTCTGTCTACCTGCCTGTCTCTCTTCTGATCTATTGATTGGTTCAGTACATTTGATTATGTGTTGATAGGAGAAACCGGGATCACTCTGGAAGCGTGAAGGTGTGCTTTGTCAGGCGTGTGACTCACCATTGCCTCGGCCTTACCTAGTCATCGATGGGGCTGCTGTTGCTTTGCTGGTTGATGGCCTAGCGTTATGACAGCCCTTGGTAGGTTGTAGGAGCTTGGGTATCTTCCTTGACTGCAATATATTCTATTTTGGTTGCATTAAAAACACGTTACCCTTTGTCTAAATAGAAATTTAAAGTGACCCTGAAGTGTTTGTGAGATATTGAGCCTAAAATTTCCCTTGATTTGAAAAATTGCAACATGTCATGGCAGAGTTTTGCTGCATTCCTATGGCTAGTTTGTATTTCCTACTTGAAGCAGTACACATTTATTTTGCTCTGGATTTCCCAAGCATTCACTTTCTTTTCTCACTCCCATAAATCTGTGAAGACCTGTGATAGGTACTGGGGCTCTTTGCCTCCTTTCGTATGACCTACTGGTAGCAGTGGGTATTGTCTCACCTTAATTCAGGAATTCTTCCTTTCCCACTTAATGTGGTTAGTCTCAGCTTAGCTTTGTGACCAGCTCTTTTCCAGTTACCCCTTCTGATCAACTTCCCTTCCTCGGATATCAGTTTATTCATAGGTAAATAATTACACCGACTGACCGGTATTGTCTTTAAGTGTGACTAATTAAAGCAAAGCTTTGTTTGCAAGGTGCCACTGTGAGGGACAAAGATAAGCAAGAATCAGTTGCCCTCCTTTGAAGCCCACCTACTCCAGAGCTGGGTTCTACCCAGTGTGGCGAGGTTTAGATTTCGTCCTTATTTATAAACTCCAAGATCGCTACCAGACTTTCTAAGAAGCATCTCTTTGAATGTGCTTCTCACGTGGGATTTTCTTTTCTTTCCCTTTTTAAAAAAGTAATTCTATCTGACTTTAGAAAAGAAAAATCAAAGCACAGCTGGAGTTAGTAGACCAACATTTAGCCTAGAATAGGAGGCCTTTCTTGCTCAGACTCTTGATTATCCCGACGGATGAGATGACTGAAAACCAACAATTAGCGGGTCTTCATCTGTCCACAGCCCTTCATCTTTCTTGAACAGAATGTTGAAAAAGTTATTTAGTGTCTCTAATGATGATTAGAGAAGGCATTAAAAGAACCATTTTAGGTCTGGAAATGTCATAAAGACTTTGTGTTTTTAATGACGGGAGGCCTAATCAAATAAGTTGGTAAGGCATCCAGCCCCATCAGGGTTAGTACCGGAAATCCTACTTCGTGAGGGGTTCCCTGTTCCCTGAGAAACGGGATGGTTGGTCACCTACCAAGGTTAATTTTCTTTTTAAGGGTTGACAATGGGGAATGTGAACTCAATTCTTACTCCTGTTCAGGCACTTGTCCTTGACCACACCTCAGGGACTAAGGCCCCAGGATTTTCTTTCTCCCTTGCTCTTTATCAGAAAGTGGTATCAATTAGAGGCGGTCATCACCAGTGGAACCCTATCATCTGTAAAAGGCTATTCAAGTAAAGGAGTGCAGAAGAATTCTGAGTGGCCCCTGCGGTATGCTTACTGCCAGCTGTTATCAGGAATGCTTGTTTCATTGATTCCAAATTTGTGATTCTAAAGGGCCTTCATCCAGACGCTGATAAGTCTTGTCTGGTCTTCTTCAAGAAATCACTGGGGACACCGTGGAGGCTTTTCCTGGTGGGATTTGGGGTTGAATTTCCTGCATTGTCAACGTCAGCAGGAGATTTTGTGCCTGTCAGGATTGTAACCGGCAGGAAGATCTCTTCACCTTCAGATACACCAAGGGAGTAGCAGTTCCAATGGGTAGAAACCCTGTACCATGTAGCTGTTCAGTGAGGACCACCAAGGCTTTTCTTCTCTTGGGCTGGACCTGACTTCTGTGGCCCTGCCAATGCCTCAAGCTCTTCTACTGGTATCCTGGCTAAAACAGACATGTGCTAACTAGGATTGTCACGGACTACTGCAGCGGGAGCTGTGACATCTGACAGTTGGGCTTGTTACTGGTTTGCTGGAAAAATTATTTAGGGTCTTGGTATTGTCATCTATGAAGTAGGCTTAATGTCCGAAGGCTTGTTCACCCGAAATGAAACCCTTTCATTGCCCATGCCTCTGGTTCCCTGCACCCTTGGGATCAGGCAGGACCAGAAGTCAGTGCTTGGTACACAGAGGCGGTAGCAGCTGTGACTTTGTGCTAGTGATGGCTACAGGGTTAACACGTTTCTAAACTGCTTGGCCGTGTAAAACATGGCAAGGCGGCTTGCTCTTGTTGTACTGTTGCCTGAGGTAGCATCATTCATGTTGCCTGGCCATTGGTAATCAAAAAGTAATCATTTCACAACAGATTCATACAGTTTTTATAGAGACTTTACGTGGTCTGACGTTATATTCCTTTCCTGTTAGAGAATGAGGTAGGAAACATATAAATTTCAGGATTACATTGGGTGTCCATAGTTCAGAAAAGAGGAGAGTGAGGTGTGGCTGTGAAAGGCCCCTTGCATGCACTTGTCTGAAAACTTGGCTGCATGCAACTCGGGGCACTCTTTTGGGGGTGTCGGCCCTGTGGGATGTGGTACCTAGTGAAGCAAGGCCGCCACTGGAGGATGGTCCTTGAGGGTCGTAGCTCGGCCCAGCGTGTACTGCCTTTATTTCCTGGTCCCCAGTGGGTGGAGATGTGATCAGGCTCCCACTGGCCCACCTTCCCCATCGCAGTTGACTGAGTCTCACCAAACCATCAGTCAGAACCAGTCCTCCCTCTTCCAAGTGGCTTCTTGTTGAGTCTTTTGGTTGTGAGAACAATAAAAGTAGCTAATACAATTATTACATCAAAATGATGTTTGCTTTTGTATATGTATATAAAAGGGTGGGAAGGACAAACATTAGTTTTACTGATGATCACTTAGTTAACTACATCGTGCCATTTAATAGGTAGTGGAGACCTTGTATTTTATGTACTTCTATTTCACTGAAATTAACTTTATAAAACTGTGGTATCTTTATGCTAATTTTTCCAAAAGAATGATAATTTGTCTCTGTATCTGTATGTTAAAAGCTTACTTCGACATACATCTTCTCCTTTCATTGGGCCTTACTTAGATTCCTGGGCAACACTCTCTTCTAGTTTTTGATGCAGTCTAGGACTAAGCCAGAGGATATTCAACTTTTTCCCATGTTGGAGGATATCAGTCATACTGTCTCCTTCCTATATCTAGCAACAAAAGACTTTAAAAAATGTTTTGGCTATTTGCGGTATGTTTGTATATGTGTGTGTCTGTGCATGTGTGTGTGTGTATTGTGTGTGTGTATGTGTATGTATATGTGTGTGTACACACACACACACACACACACACACACACGACCAAGGTGCATGTGAGTGTGACATCAGAGAACAACCTTCAGGATCTGATGTTCCCTTTCCACCTTGTTGGAAGAGGGTCTCTACTGTTTCACTCTTCACTAGCCCATGAGCTTCTAGGGAATTCTTTTTTTCTGCTGAGCTTCTGTATCTCCCTTATTGTGGGTTCCAGAGATTGAGCTGCTGTTGTTGATCTGTTGTTGGGCTTGTGTGCCAAGGCAGACAATTTCCCAAGGTGAGCCATCTCACTCCTCCAGTGAGGAAAACAATTTAAGCAGTCTCTTAAGCCTATTTTGAGAAGACGGCAGAGAGTGTAGTCTCAACAGCTTGTTGGCATGCACACAGGCAGTGTTTCAGGGGACTTGAATTCTGGTCCTGTTGAGGTCACTAATTAGCTCTGCAATCTTCAGGGAACTAGACCTCTCTGAACTCTGGGCTGCTCACTAGCTACCAGGTTGCGAGAATATCCTCCCTCTTTTCTGGAATTTCTGTTTCTTACGCCTGTCCCTCCTTTTTTTGTCTATTTGAAATTAAGAACATAAACCCCCATCGTTAGTGATATTTTGTGGGGAAAGAATATTAGTGGGACATCGTGGAGATACTGTATAGGAAGAGAGAAGTGAGGTGGAACTCTCATGCGGGGCGGGGGCAAGGGGCAGGGGGCAGGGCAGGGAAGTAGTATCAGTGAATGAAATAATGTCTGGGGTTCAGCAAAATCTCTAACAAGGTAGATGTTTGTTCTTTACTCCAGGAGTGGACTATGTTAACTGTTTGTGCAAAATCTAAACATACACTTCTCTCAGAAAGCTGCATTCTCTTTCTTATTACGGATTTATCACTGGCCTGCACAATAGCATGACCGTAGTTTACAAAAGTATTTTCAATCTGAAGTTTACTTTGGAGATTCCGAATGGCCCTTTCAGTTTGTACTCATGCAAAAAACAGTTGCTTTCTTTTCTTTCCCTCTCTCCTTTTTGTTTTGTTTTTTAGAAGCATAAGTCCTTTCTCCACACCACCCACCCCCAGGGTACCATCTTGTGGTCTGTGACAATTGAACTTCATTTTGAGCTAACGTTCTCCCTCTTCTGCAGATCTCTTTATTTGCATTCAAGAGCTAGAGACAATCTAAATCTAAGATTAGGTATTTTGTCCCCAAGGACTTATTCTTAGAACCTCACTGTATGATTGTATAACTTGGCAGAAATCTTATGTCTTTCTTTGGCTACTGGGCTATCACAGAGGGAAAATAATTTAACAAATAAAACAGATCATATCTGAAATTAGATCTGTGTGTGTGTGTGTGTGTGTGAGGGAGAGAGAGAGAGAAAGAGAACACGTGTGTGTGATTGTTCACATACAAGTGTTCTTATGTGTGCTGGAGTGCATTCATGTGGTATGAGTGTTGGGGGAGCAGAAAGGAGCCAGGGCTGTGGCTATCATCATCAGGAACTGTGTCTCCTTGACACAGACCTCTTATTAATCAGCCATTGACAAATTCAGTTAAACTTGTTGGTCAGTGGGATCCTCCAGTCTCTGCTACCCAGTGCTGGGATTGCAGGCATGCGTCTCCATGCCTGGTAGGTAGTTTTGCATGGTCCCGGGGATCAACCTAAGCCCTAATGCTCGTGAGGCAAGCTCTTTACCACTGAGCCATCTCCCCAGCCCTGAATTCGTTAGTTGTCTTTGCTTTGTGAGACAGGCTTGTCATGTATCTCAGACTGACCCTATACTTCCCATCCTCCTGCCTCAGCTTCCAGAGTTCCAAAGTGCCGAGAGATCCAGTACTCAGACATATCTGGATTTCTATTCTGCATTTTGGAGATAGAGAAAGATGATAAAGAAAGTATGACCACAGTTAGTGGATAGACAGGTGCTTACTTCTGGAAGCTCTCAGCCACCCCTACGGGAGCTGTTTCTCCTGCTTGACATTCAGGCTTTCTTTAAACTTCTTTGTCTGAGATGCTCTGATTGAACAAGAGGATGAAGTTAGTATATATGAGACAGACTCAGCTTTCATTCTGATATTTTTGGAATTTATCTTTATAAAGATTTTAAGATGTAAAAGCAGAACTAATATCACTCAACCTACCATAGCTTGCTTAACCCACCAAGGGCTTGAACTGCTTCCTGAAAGAGACAAAGTTTACTGCATTCTGAAAGGTCTCTGTGTGAGCTTGAATCCTCCTAAGGACTTCCTCAGCTCTCTCCCTGCTATACTGAGTGCCCCTTTTGGACTTTCATAGCATACCGGTATGGTTAAGCTTTGCCATATCAGTATAGACACTTTGTTGACACCCATGCCAGCCTGGCTCTCTCTGTTTTAACATAAAAAGAATACTACAGGTGTGTGTCTGTGTGGCAGTACTAACTAGAGAAAATGCTCGGATTTGTTGACCCTTGCAGTATTTGGGTTCACATATTTGCATTGTTTGGCTTTGGAGATTTTTTCCTCCTTCAGTTTCTGACGATGAAGGAATGAAGCACATATGCATGTAAGAAAATGCATTTCTGCAGAGTTCTCAGTTTTTCCTTTCTTACCGGAAATCTGAAATATGTCCTGTTCTAGTTTATGTTTTGTTCCATTTGGTGTTATATGCTTTATAAAGGTAAGCAAAGGCAATAGGGCTCAGAGGGTAAAGGTGTTTGCCATCAAACCTGGTGACTTGAGCTTCATCCTCAGCACACGTGTGGCGGGCAGAGAAAACTGTAAAAGGAATGGCGGGCCGCTCCCCACTGTCCGCCCGGCTAGCTTTACCCAAAATAATTACACGGAAACTGTATTCATTTTAAACACTGCCTGGCCTATTATTTTCAGCCTCTTATTGGCTAACTTTTACATCTTGATTAACTCATTTCTAATAATCTGTGTAGCACCACGAGGTGGTGGCTTACCGGGAAGGATCTTAACCTGCGTCCATCTTGGAGAGGAGAGCTATAGCATCTGCCGCACTGCCTTCTTCCTCCCAGCATTCTGTTCGGTCTACTCCGCCTACCTAATTTTCTGTCCTGTCAAAGGGCCAAGGCAGTTTCTTTATTAACCAGTGAAAGTAACACATGGACAGATGACCCTCCTCCATCAGAAAACTGATTCTGCAGGCTGTCCTCACACTCCCACAAGCCTGCTATGGCAGAGATACACCCTACCCCACTCCCATTAAATTAATGAATAAAATGTAAGAGAAAAATGCATTGAGAACAAAGATGCCAACTAGCAGGAAGGTTTACTAAGGAAGCATAGTTCTAGCGTTGCACTTAGAGATCTCAGCGAGAGTGCGTTATCCATGTTCCTGGGTTGGCTTCCTTAAATGACAGCCGAATTCTAGTTCATAACATGGACTCTGCTCAAATCCATTTATTTCTTGTGCACACAGCTCATGAAATCTTCCAGTCCAAAGATTTGATAATTCTTGGATGAGGCAGATGCCTTTTTCCATCTTGCTGTGGGCTATTTTGGCATTGACACTGGCTGGCTTGGAGAGTGGTTTACGCTGACTTGGTTTTAGGAGTCAGTATCACAGTCCCGAGATTCAAACCTTTTACATGCTGTGTGCGTAGTTTAAAATGTGTTCTGCAGCAAGACATAAAGCTGAAATCAAGAAAAAATAACTTCCCCAGCTAAGCAGCCTGAACATGCTTTTCTAATTCCCTGAAAGATTTAGCCTTTGGCTGTGACACGGGCGTTTACCAACTCTGTGTAAGTCTTGAGTTTTGAAAAAAAAAATCCCCATTGTGTTTCAATTGCATTTGCTCTAACATTTAGAGATCACACGAAAGGATCAAACCACACTGTGTGTGTATGTGTGTGAATGGGACTGTAAGTGAATGTCTGCACTCATGTGGAGGTTGCAGGTCATCTCTGCAGTCTGTTCCTGTCCCTGGAGTTCACTGAGTGACTAGACTGGCCGGTCACTGAACTCCAGGGACCTGCCTTCCTTCACACCACAGTCCTGGCGTTGCAGACGTCTTTTGCTGTGCCCAGCTTTTACGTGGGAACTGTGGCTCAGAACTCAGATCCACACGCTTGAGAGGCAGCAAGCACTTTACTGAGCCACCTACCCACCCTGTATTTTATTTTACACAATTACAAAAATCCCCACTGCTTTCACCACCATGTGTTTAACATATTCTATTTTAAAAACTGACTCCGTGTTTGTGCATTGATCGTGCTTGGATCAACGTTGTGTATGATGTTTAAATATTTGTGTTTCTTCAAGATTTATATAGTGAAATTCTAGCCTCTAAATCATAGCATTAGGGGGTGGAGCCCATGGGTGGTGATTTGTCCCTGAGGATAGAGTTTCTAAAATTGGGATCTATGAGACCCTTGTTCTTCCATCATGTGAGGCTGTAGTAGAAAGGTGGTCATCTCTGAATCAGGAAATGGGCCTCCATCAGACATGCAGTCAGCCTTACCCTTGAACTTCCTGGAGAACACAGCAGATGTATTCAAAGATCAGAGCTCTTCCTGGCTGCTGCGATGCCCTGACCTTGGCTTCCACATTGGGAAAGGATCAGCACCATGAACTTTGGTCAGCAAGGGGTGAGACAAACCACATGGTACTGTAGCTTTACTGAGTTCACAGCGTGACTCAACATACCTGAAAGTCCACAAATGGTCAGGACAGAAGTTTTTGGTGTGTGGACCTATTTTGATCTCTGAGGTGGAATGAGTTCTTTTTAAAGGCCATTTTAGGTGATTCAAAACTTCATGTTTGGATTTCTTATTTTTTTTTAAGTCCATTTGACACATAGTGACCTACAAAATGGCTTTTGAGAAATATAGGAGGATTTGAAGCTGTGGGGTCCCAAGTTCACCATCTGATGTATCCAGGAGATGTAGCATCTGTCGGGACCCCAGCTCCGATTTCTCCAGGCTAGCTGGTTTTCATGTTGTACTTAACCTTACGTTTTGGGTCTGGCTGGTAGCACTGAACCCCATTTTGAGCTAGCTGTAAAAGGGAAGAATGGGAAGAGGTGAATGACTGTTTGGTGAGACTAGACTAGGAAGAGTGACTCCCTAAAGAATGTTACCTTCTGATTTTTTTTCTGTGCTGCAAGTCTGTCCTCCCATGTGAGACAGGAAGGCATGGATGTTCTCCCCGAACTCTGAACTCCATCAGTGCCCCCTGAGAATCCAGAAGGGAAACCATAACCCCTGGAGATGGTCTGCTCCACCCCCTGGCCCTTAATGATTGGTCGGGGATGGTTCCTCTCTCCATCTCTACCCCACCAGGATGTTAATGGCCATGGCACGCTTCGCTGTTTATCTTGGAATTTGATTCTATCATCTTGGCAACCAAACTGGGAACTTTATTGCTTGGATTGTTTGTCATTTGCTGTTAATTATCTGTTTCCATAAATTCTTCACTTCGAGAAAAAAGAGAATGTTTTGAAATATTTCCTCCGACGTGTAAGCAGGGCTTCGTTTGCCGTGGACAAAAGAGAAAAAACCGAGCTCTTTGGTAACTCAGAGCAATCAAGTGCCCTGGTTTTCTCCCTGCAGGCTCATGTAGATCCTGCTAATTCAACCAGGATTTGTACTGAAAGAGTCCCTGCGAATTCTGTATTAGTGAGAGGAACCCTGTTAGAAGGGGAGTGGGGCTAAGGGGGTGGGGGTGAAGAACAATTTAACTTTACATAAGGGCTTTGCTTTGGTTCCAAGCTTTTTATACCAGGACTCTGTTTTGTGTGTGCTGGGGTTGTCTGCTTTCAGCTGTTTCCCTGCTTCTGAAGGTTGAAGCTGAACAGCTCAGGGCGAGAGAGGCTTCTGCTTACCTGCCTTTACGAGGTGTTTATTTTGTCAAGTGTGGAAGGAAAATGAGTTTTCTGGCCATTAGTGCACATTAGTCATGAGCCCGCGCTGCATGGGGAGGGCTCGCCACATTATAAACACACAGCGCGGTTTCCTGAGGTGCTGGACCCCAGACTGCAGGAGCCATGCTTGGCTCCTTATCTTAATAAAGGGCTACTAAGTGGTGGGGGTGTGGGAACGTGAGCCTTGGGTGCTTTTGTTTTAAAGTGGGGAGCTTTAGAATGGTGTGATTGTTGCAGGGCAGAAATACGGGTGCAATTAATAGTATTTGTAAAAATGAAAACATTCGAGTTATTAGGCCAAAGTATAGCCAGACTATAGTCTATTACCCCTCCCTTGTGTGTGTTTGTCATGTTCTCTGCCACTGAAGGCTCATCTTTATAGAAAAAGTCCGTTTGTAAATGGTTAAGAGTTGGGGGAGGCCTGGAGAGAGGGAATGTGTGTGTGTGTGTGTGTGTGTGTGTGTGTGTTTGTTTACGGGCGCATGATACTGTGTGTTGTGTAGGTCAGAGAACAACTTGTGGGGGTCAGTTCTGCCCTTCTACCATGTAGATCCTGGGGGCTTGAACTCTGGTTCTTAGACTTGATAGTGAGCGCCTTCACCACCCGAGCCACCTCAAGCATGCCTGTGAGCATCTCAGTGTGCCCCCCAGAATAACTCGTAACAGGAGCAACAAAATGAGTAAGGATACTTGGGACCATGCCTGGGATCAGAGTTTGACCTTACAGACCCTGTGTGTCTATAGTCACACGTGCACCCATATGCACAAGTGAATGTAATTAATTTATTTTTCAATACTGTTGAAAATCCATGTGTGGTGTGGTGGCATGTTCCTGTAAGTCCAGCTCTCAGAAGGCAAAGGCAGGTAGATCTCTGCGTTTAAGGCCAGCTAAGGCAATGGAGTAAGACCTTGTATTTAAAAGAAACCTAGTATTGGGACATAGAGACAAATGAATGACTCCTCAGAGGGAGCCAGATAGCCTGGCTAAACTGAAGTTCAGTTCAATGAAAGACCTTATCTCAAGGCAGTGAGGTGGCCTGCACTTGTGTGCACACGGTTGCTAATCCTTTTCCTCAATCATGTTTATGTAACACACACATTATATAAAGCAATGCATATAAAAGTATAATATACATACATACACACACACACATATATATATATTTCTTTTAGAATTCAGTAAAAAAAACATAAACTAGGTAGTGCTGAGGTTCTTTTAGATGATGCATAGCTATTAGTGCAGTATGTAATGTTGTGCATGTAAAATGTATGCAGTTGCTGTTTATAATAATGTTACCATGATTGCTTCTGTAGCATCAGCATCTAAGCCTCAGGAACCTCCATAGCAGTAGCACACACATCACCATGGCTTTCTTCATGCTCTAACATTAGGTGTGTTGGGACATTTTTAGGGTTCTATTTTCTCCCAAGAGATCTGGAACCAGGATAAAGGGAATGAGTTTTGGTGACTTTACTGACAGATGTGGACACAGTAAACACCTTGTACCACTAGCCCGGTGTGTGTGTGTGTGTGTGTGTGTGTGTGTGTGTGTGTGTAGGAGGATGTAACCTGACTGTGCCTATCACTGGATTTGTGGAACTGCTTGGGTAAGGAGGTTTCCCCCAAAGTCTTAAGCAGTCATGATCAAGGTCTTGACCCTGGTGTCAGGCAGGGTGTAATCATTTTACTTTCATTATCCTCTTACTTGCTCTAACTGCAGTTTTGAAAGTATCACATATGAAAATCTTTAGGATTGAATAAGTATTCAACAATAATGATTTAGCAACTGTTTATTAGAATAGAAGATTGGGAGCTAGTGGGAATTGGGGAACAAACACCTTCTGATTGCTCTGGGGGAAGCTGGGAAAAGGATTTAACACTTCAGATTTTTTAGAAGCCATTAAAAGTCTGACGGGATCAGATGACTTGGCTGCACATCTGAAACATGAGACTCTTGCCCTAAACCGTGCAATTGAGTTAAGCTCAGAATCCAAGGCCTCCCTGTAAGCCCGGCCTCTGGGTGAGCCACATTCTTGATCACAAAATTATTTCCTTTGAGAAGAGCAAGACCACAGAGAGGTTTTCATGGCCAATTTAGTCTGTATGTTGGTGCCAGGCAGACATTTGGCAACAGTTAGTGCCAGCTTTGGTGAGATGTCCACCGACATTTCCCAAGGTCTTCAAAGCTGTCTGGATTCAGTGCTGACATTGAAGGGAAGCTGCGTTTGAATTCTAGCCCTCTAGACACTCTTCCCTCATTCCTGTTTCTTTAAGTGATGAGGTAGTGTGGTTGCAGGAGGTCAGCAAACTGGTCCTCTGCTCTCATCTGCAAGGCTCTGAGTGAGCGTGGGGTGCTGCTACCACTTTCTCCTTTTGCCACCTTTTATGAATATGTATGTATGTATGTATGTATGTATGTATGTATGTATGTATGTATTTTCCCTGGAGAAGGAGTAGGTTCTCATGTAGTCCAGGCTGGTCTTGCACCAGCTATGTAGCCAAGGATGACCTTGAACTCCTGATCCTCTTACCTCTACTTCTCAGACACTTGGAGCAAATGTTGAGCTCCCACACCTTGTTTGTGTGGTATTGTGGATCAAACCCAAGGCTTCGTGCATACTAAAGAAGAGGTCTACCAACTGAACTGCATTTCTCGCCCCTTCTGTCACTTTTTAGGGAAATCCTCTGCTCCTATCTGGTGCTGACAAGCGACATGTAAGGCTTTCCCTTGGTTACACATATCTGAAGTATATTTTCTTTTTAAAGATTAATTTTTATTTAGTGTGTGTGTGTAAATGATGTACAAGAGGACATCGGAGCCTTTGCAGCAGCTGAAGTTACAGAAAGTTATGAGCTGCCTGATGTGGGTGCTGGGATCCAAGCTTGAATTCTCAGGCACGGAAGGAAACACACCTTCTCTAACCACTGAACCAACTGTAGAGTCCCCAAAGTGTATCCCCAGGTGTGATATCCCCCCACTAGACTCTAATCTCTGAGGATAGCAGCTCTATTGATTTTTATGTTTTATTTTTTGTCATTTGTATCTTATTTCATGGTCTCAGTCGGAGTCTAGACAATCTGCGGATTCCTGTCCAAAGGAGTTGGGCTTTCAGGGAATCGAAGAACTAGTGTGTACTTCTCCAAGAAGTCCGTGTCACCTTGTAATGTCATCTTCACTCGGAGACCATGTATTTGTACCTGATGGTGTACTTGTCTATAAAAGATAGCAGGTCATTCCATTCTCTCACATGGTTTTTTAAGACGGACCTGAAAGATACTCAATATTTATGGAGTTCCTACACTAACACTACAATCTTACCTGCCTTCAGTTGACTCTAATTTTGATTGTAATAAATTTGCTTCTAACAAGAAAAGAATATTGAAGATTCACTTTCAACTAGACCAGTGGTTCTCAACCTTGCTAATGCTGCGGCCCTTTAACACAATTCCTTATGTTGTGGTGACCCCAACCATAACATTACTTTTGTTGTTACTTCATAACCGAGATTTTACTACTATTTTGAATCATAATATAAATATCTGATATGCAGCCCGAATGAGACCCTAAAGATTTGAGGTTCCCATGTTGTTTTGTAACCTTAAAGGGGAAGCCTTAGAAAGCATATTGTTTTAGCTCAGTTATTCCACGTGTATTGATCCTGTTGGAAGTCAGTGACTGTGGACTGAGGGTTGGCTGTATGAGATGAACTTAGATCTATCTATTCCAGCCCGCTTCCTAGGAGTCTGACGAACAACTCTCTACTCTGTGGAGTATACGTGAAGCCTGAGCAAGAAGATGGCTTATCTGTGAGAACAGGAGTCTTGCATTGTCTTTAAGGCAAACCACTTTTAGTCTGTATTTCTGTGCTTTTAGCAGCTCTGCTGTATTTTTTGAAATAGTAGACTCATTCTTTTGTTTCACAATATTTTTAGTAAGTTAGTAAACAAATTAATGGGTCTCAGTATGACATTTTCATATATATGTGTGTGTGTGTATATATATATATATACATATATATATGCATGCAATTATACTTTGTTCTTATACATGTCCCCTACACCCCTTTCCCTGCCTTATTGGTTCCTTTCTGTATTCTTAAAACTTTCATAGGTGGGTGTGGTGTGTGCATCTTTAATCCCAGCACTCAGGAGGCAGAGGCAGGTCTAGGCAGAGACTGGTCTCTGGGAGTTCAAGACCAGCCTGGCCATCTACAAGAGAAAAACAAAACAAACAACAAAACAACAAAAGCTCTTGCACAGCCACTGTTTGGACAGAGTCTGTGATTTGGGTTGGATACAGATAAAACTCTGATGACAACTTTCTTTGTTCTAGCAACTGGAAAGCCTTTAAGAGATGGACTTTAAGGAAAACCAAATAAAAGTCAGTAAGACTGCAGTAGATACCTAAGTAGGAGCCGCTAAACTCTAGACTCCTGTGATACCAGGTGGTTAGAAGAAAAGTCCCTAGGGGGAGCAAAAAGAGAAAACCCTGCTCTACAGTTTAGGTTTCAGAAGTTTTACCTGGGGCAGAGGCAGTCGAGGAGGAGAGAAGATAAGAAAGCCATCGATGTTGCACGGCAAGCCCTTGTGGGTAGGAAGTTTTTAATTTAGGCAATGGACTCCGGGGTTTTCTCCCCAGCTTTTCCTGTGGCTGTGGCTGCCCCGATGGGTTACGTAATTAGCCTTTCTGGAGATGCCCTTTGGTTGAAGGCCTAATTGAGTCTCTGGACTTACAAGCAGGGTTAGAGTTGGTGCAGCTTTCTGCCCTGCAGGTAGGAGGCCTTTGATAGACCCTGCCTCTTTTAAAAGTGCCTATAGCAACTGGCAGTGGCATTGTTTGGGTAAAGCAGGCTTTAGTAATTGAGGAGTCAGCGTCAGTCCTCTTTAGTATATGACAATCTCTAAGACAGAGAAGACACCAAAATTCACACGTGCAATTTAAATGAGCCCGTATTGTGCGTTATAAATATGCACCGGATGCCAAGGAGAAAACACCGGAACACTCTCGCAGGATGCTGTTAGGGCCAAGCGGAATCTCATTAGGGACAGCTTCAAAGATCAGTTCGTCGTGTCCATAAAAACAAGTGTAAATTATCTGGTGCGTGCCTGCTGTTAGTGGCTGTGGTGCTGCATTATGCATGACTCGAGATTGCACAGAGGCGGGGCTGCATGCAGCTCCACAATATATGATTTCTCCACTTTTTTTTTTTTTTTTTTTTTTTTGGTGCTGAGTCTACGTTTTGGAAATTTATTGGTGTGTTTCAGTTAATGGAGGATGCCATATATAACTGGTGCCTGCATTTTTGATGAATTGGAGTCAGTTCAGAGAGGCATGATAAGGTCTGAATTGTTTATCTGAACCGCCAATCTACTCGGATTTATGTTTCTTGTTTGCTCACACGTGGAATTGGGTGAGGACAGAGGAAGGTGGTCCCCGTACGCAGAATTCGGGGAATTGGTTTCAGACATGCTTTCTCTCTCTCTCTCTCTCCATCTCTGTCTCTCTCTGTGTCTTTTTTGAAGTGTGAGTATTCAGGGATTTAAGAAAGTGTAGTTAAGTTTGACATAAAAGGCATAATAAATAGTTTTGAAATAGATTTTGAGGTCTAGAATATGTTCCCAGCTCTACTGCTTGAGGAGCTGAACAGTCAACAGACTAGTGTCTGGCAGCACGGACTGTAGCAAGTGTGAGTTGGGTTCTGTCAGAGCAAGCGTGTGCTGCAGGTCTAGGTATGGACTCTGGAATATGGGAACATGCAGCACCAGGAGAAAACCCCCAGATAAAAGGAGCTTTTAAATATGTAAATGCTCCCCAGGAGACAGAGTCACTTGTGGCCCCAGGTTTTTTTGTTTGTTTTGTTTTTAACTCGGGTTTTGCTTGTGTGTCGATCCTATTGTGTGTGGTTTGGTGAAGCTAACTTTCCTGTTTCCTCACCTGTAAGTGGGGGGAGAGAGTTCTGTTCCTGCAGAGGCAGTGGGAAAGTTAAATGAGTTGATTTATCGATCATACCTCCATTTCCTGGGGTGTAATAAATTTGGATGTTATCACTGATAACTTGTTAGGAGGCATCAGGCTTCCAGTATGGCCAGGAATGTACAGGTGTACAACACTAGTGTGGTCAGGAACCTATAGGCGTGCAACACTGGTGTTGTCAGGGATGTATAGGTGTGCAACACCAGCGTGGCCAGGAATGCATAGGTGTGTAACACCAGTGTGACCAGGGATCTATAGGTGTGCAACACCAGTGTGGCCAGGAATGCATAGGTATGCAGCACCAGTGTGGCCAGGGATCTATAGGTGTGCAACACCAGTGTGATCAGGGATCTATAGGTGTGCAACACCCGTGTGGTCAGGAAGGTATAAATGTGCAACAGTAGTGTGGCCAGGAATGTATGCATGTGCAACACCGTTGTGGTCAGGAACATATAGGTGTGCAACACCAGTGTGGTCAGGAATGAATAGGTGTGAAACAGCAGTGTGGCTGGAAATGTGTAGGTTTACAACACCAGTGTGGCCAGGGAGCTATAGGTGTGCAACATCCTGAGCCTGTGTTTCCAAGCCTGTTATTGTGAGTGAGTATATACTCCTGCAGGCTGAGAGTAAACAACCTCCGGGAACCTTGGAGATACCAGGGAGATCACATTATGTATTTGTGGTCCATGTGATAGAGAGAGAGAGAACTATGAGATCTTGGGAAATGGTAAAGAAATAGCATCAGAGGCTGCTCTCCTTTCTCTTGGTGGGAGACGGTGTCTGTGTCTCCCCTTTGGGGTGTATGTGTATGTTTGTATGTGTTTGGAGCCTAGGCCCAGAGGAAAAAAAAACAAAACAACAACACCAACAAAAGCTCACTCCAGGACGGAAGAGCAAAAGAGCAGCTTTACTCGGCGTCACATGACTGAACCCCAAGACTGTTCATTCTGGCGCCAGTTACTTTTGGTTTTGAATTTACAACTTGGCAAAATCCCCCCTGATTATCCTGAATCTCAGCGTTCCCTGTCTAGAGCAGACGTTGTCTGCGGACAGGATGACTACCGGTTCATCTTGACTCCCCTGTGGCGCCCCTGAACCCATCATTATTAAATGCATCTCTCCCTTGTCACTGAAGTCTTCCGTGCTATTTCCTCTCTTATTTTGGCTTATAGCCATTTTTTTCTGAACCCCCATTTCTGAGAGATGCTCCCATATTAATATGCTCACTTAAGTACTCCTTTATTACTTACCTTGCTTGCTTTAGATTTTCTCCTTATAGTCTCCCTCCCGTTTCCTGCCACTTGCTCATCAGTGTGTTAAAGGGTGGCTTATTGGCCCCTCTCATATGGGGCGTTAAGTGACTGAGCTATGTTTGCATGCCACAGTCCTTGGTCACAACTCTTTTTGAACATGAAAAAGAGGAATTGTTTGGCTCCTTTAGGAATGATATTGAAATTGTCACAATTGTTCAGTTGGCAAGTACTTATTGAAAGCAGCATTGGGGAGCAAAGGTCATGCCTATTTTATCCATCCCTAGTGCACAGGACAGCACCTAATACACTAATAAACTGTTATTGAGAGATGAATGGGTTTAGCAGCAGAATAATACAGAACCCTAACCTACCCAGTCCTTGTCAATTATGAAGACAATCAAATATGTCATAATTAAATAACATTTGCTAAAGTCAACATACATTATTAGTAATATAATGTTAAGGTTAGGGGATACACACACACACACACACACACACACACACACACACACATTTACCTGTGAGGGAAATATGAATAGAGAATTTTACCTGTAGCTTATGAACAGCTCAGAGAGGTGGAGGTACCCACAGAGATCGCTGATTTTTTAGTACAGTATGTCCCTTTATGACTCCTCATGGGCTTTTGGTCCCTAGGGAACCTACCCTAGAGGCACACTGTATATGATGATTGACTCAGAGAATCAAGGGAGAATTTCTTTAAGAACACATCTAAAATAAGTCTTTTAAAGGCAGGCATCGAATTTGAGTCTACTCAATTTCCTGTCAATGTTCCAAAGTCTCCCCTGTAGACATGTACCAAGACTGTTAGTTAAAAGGGTCCCAAGTCTGATTCTTCTCCTAAACCTGAAGGAAGGGGCAAAGAAGGTGCCCTGTAGGAGGCACTGTGCAATGGAAAACTACTTTTTAAATAAGTAGCCGTTTTCTACATTGGAAGAGCGTGCTTTGTTTTCATTTTAGAACATTTCCTCCTGTTCCTGCCACTTTGTGCCCCTTTCTCCCTCTCAAGGCTGGCAGAATATCCTGGCCCCGTAGACTCTATAAACCACTGCCATTTCTTACACTGAGATTGTACACACTTGGACGGCAGTTGTATTTTTGCTAGGATGTGGGAGTTGAGAAGTGTGCAGCCATATGCCACAGGCTTGGATGATGACTTGCATTCCAAACAAGTTAGATGCTTTCTGGCCCACTGCTTGTACTGTGTGCAGATGAGCAAACCTGTGTGTTTCTAGGGCTCGCTGTCTGGAGACATGATGAGAGAAGGTGAAATGTGTCAACCCAGGACATCTTATAAAGTCCGCCTTGCATATAGTTCTGAGACCTGCGTTGGGTGGCATAGCTAAGATCAAGGGTAACTGGGACGTACTTCCTCTCTTGAGACAATTCCGGGGGTTATTGTTTGAACTGATGTCTCTACCCAGAAAGACATAGTTTCATTGCTCAGAAAATGTCTTCTGACCGTAGATGGTGTTGGCATCCCTTGTAGATTATTGAAGCGTGTCATTCTCATTAGGGTTTGAATAATCCTATGGCCACAAGTCACTCCCTCTCCAGGGAGCATTTTTAGACACATGCAATTTCCTTCTTCAAAAGTGCATTGTGGCAGGTGGGAGGCATCACATGAGACTTTTTCATGCTACGGTTGGGCCCAGGTTGACTCGGCAATGACCCTTTTTGTCTAGTGTGCTGACGGTTTAGCTGTCAGGCAGACCTGAGCCAGATGTTGAGGATATGGGTGCTGTGGCTGGTAGCTGGACATTGGTTTGTAGCTATGGGCAAGGGAGAACAATAGTATCTGCTCCCTCCTTTAAGACTTGAACATCACACACAGCAAATGGGCGGTTTCTGCCGGCTCCCGTGCTCTTCTGGGGAAGTCAGAGATGGCATACAGCAGGGACGGTCACATGCCGTGGAACTGGCTGAACATCTCATTCAATTTGACTGTTGAGCTTTAAAATAGAAAAATTATGAAAGCTCTTGGTTTTCAGTGATGATAGAAAAGAGGATCCCTGGAAGACCCAGCCTACTCCACAGAGTTCTCAAATATTCCCTATGAGGCATCCAACTAGTGAATGTATTTGTCGCAGCTGCCTTTATTTCACTGTAGAAATTATACATTACATTGTCTCTATGCAAATGTGCATACACATGCACAGCCACCCAGAGAAGTGAAGGCTTCAGATCAGACACACGTGTACTTCCTGAACAATTCTTTTGACATCTAAAAAACAAAATTACCATGGGGCAGTGTCCGCATTTGGGTCGAACACCTCAACCAGCAATCACTCATACAGTTGACCCTTTTATGGAGAGCGCTGGGAAGCCACGCTATCAAGCACACTGGGCCAACCTCGATTCACTTTACCGTCATTTTTCTTTCTGCTCACATGAAAGGTCCTCCGCCAGACTGGTTTCTTTTTGTTCTACACTGGCTGGTAGTGGTCGGGGAAAACATGTTTCTTGCATGTCTATGGGTCTGCTCTGGAAATGTGCAAATTCAAGGCCTTTGTTTTAAATGCAATCAGCAAGATTGCATTTGCATGGCGTGTAAGGGAATCACATAACTGAAATGGCGTCGCCTGCATCTCATTTGGTATCATAAAATGTTATGGGATGCAGGCTGTTTTTCTCCAGCTAAAGTGTCTCGCGTTAGTATTAGGGTGCTTGCTTTCATTTTCCTTTGTGGCCAGATTTGTTGCTTTGTTCAGAACTACGGCCGTTTTCACTTACGTTGGTTGGGAGAGAAATTCTCATTGGAGTCCTCTAGAATGAGCTAAGATATTGGTTCAGTAGGGGGTAAATGGGAGTTTTAAGACTATCTCATGGCGTGTAGCAAGTGATTGCTAATCACTTTCTGTCGCTAGTGACAACTGCTTACTAAGAGTAAATGCCAGTCAGTGTTGGTTGGGAGTATAAAGCAATTTGAAGCTCTTCAGGCAGTTGGCTACAGAGAGTAGTTTACATGATTGAAAAAAAAAAACCAAAAAAAAAGCCAGCTTAAGTCAATTACCATGTTTTTAGTGAACCCTTTGAAATATACATCTTTATTGGTTGTTTAAAGATATCCTTAAGGCATATGATTCAGAAGGCATTTTGAGATTCCCTTACATTTTTTCTTGAAAAAGAATTTGACACAACAGTTAATGGCTGCTGACTTCAAACGCCCCGGTAATAAACGAGCATGTCATCTTTCCTCTCCCTACCTCCTCTTTTCCTTCCCTCCTCCTTTAAGATGCAGTCTCTACACACAGAGTCCAGGTTGCCTTCTGGCTTGCCCTCCGCTGGCCTTAGCTCCCCAAGAGCCGACCTCACTGCTGTGTCCTTGGGGTTTTTGTAACTCATGGCTGTGAAAGTGGGAGCCTGTGGAAAGCGAGGCGTGAGATTCCTTAGGTTGTCTGCTTCAGTGTGCTTGCCCACCAAACCTCTTCATTAGTGACAGCATTGATTAAAGGGCACCTAAGCTCTGCAGCTCAGCATGAAGAACATTTTCTGAAGGAAAGGTAGCCAGTTACAGGGGGTCCCAGCCAAAGTGTAGACCCCTGTGGGCAAGGACCGTCTTTGGGATGGGGAGAAGTGTCGCAAACATTCTTCTGCATGTGGGTCCTACAGGAGAGAGAGCTAGGAAGAGTCGGATGCAGTGACTGAAAGCGACACCGTTGAGTAAGGTGCTTTTCAGTTAGGTAGTTTTCCTGTCAGAAGGGAAGACTTCAGGAGCTCATGTGAAAAACTAGCATTGACCTTCGGTTATTCTCAGCAAGACTCAGAAGTTGAGTCAGTTTCATGTTCCTAAGGCATTTTGAAAAAAATCTATCCAGGAGAAATTCATTTTATATAGCAGACTGAGCGTAGTGTCTTTTTGATTAGTAAACTCTTAATACCATACAAATAGGAAAAGGTTCAAGTTAAACGTGTTCTAGGCAGTAAATTCCTACATAGCAAAAATACTTGTGTGACCAGTTTCAGGCGTCGCTTTCAGGATCGTTTTGTTTGTCCTAGTTGGTAAAATAACATTATAAAGTCATAGGAATTTAAATGTTGTTGCTGTCTACGTTTTTTTTTTTTATTCACAAAATTTGTAAAGACCTTTGTTCAACTGCCGAGTGGTTCATGAAAAGATAAGTGCACGCTTTGAGGTCCCAGCGCCTCCCATAAAGTCCCCTGCAGCAGATCTGCTAGGGTGTAGGGTTACCGGACTGAGCCCTGGGGCTTTTAGCTGAGCCTGTCTCCGAGGCACAGTTTGCATTTGTAGTCTCTTACGATTTCCTAAGCATGGCTCTCTCTGTTTTAAAAAAAAAAAAATTATCTGGATAGTGTTTCCAAATTGATGGCCTTCTTGAGTTAAAACATTTCTTTTTAGTCTAGCTTTGCAGATATCTTTATTTTATATTCCATTCATCATCATTTTCTCATTGAAAAAATTAACCATGCTTTTCCCTCTTCAAATGAGCAGCTGCGCTTTGAAACCAGATCCATCTCTGGACTGTAATTGTCCAGCGAAGGAGACCAGGTTTGCTCCCTCTGAAAAGAATTGCTTCTGACTGTGAAGCCTTCTTACACTTTCTTCTTCTTCTTCTTCTTCTTCTTCTTCTTCTTCTTCTTCTTCTTCTTCTTCTTCTTCTTCTTCTTCTTTTTCTCCTTCTTCTTCTTCTTTTCCCTTCAAAATTTGGAGTCTTTCCAAGACATGAAATAAAAAGAAGAAAGGAAGGAGGGAGGAAGGGAGGGAAAGAGAAAGGGATTAAAGAAAGAAAAGACAAAGAAAAGGGCCCACAGCCGTATTTGGATACCTGGGAGCAAAGCATCCCTTCCCTTTGTCTTCAGAGAGGATGACTTGAGACCAAGGCAGGGTGGAGAAGCAGGGAGAAGGAGATGAGGCCCCTCACCCTGGAATCCAGCTGAAGCCTCAAAGAAACGAACAAAGCAGCAAGAACTGCAGTTCCATGTTAACTGCTTCAAGTTCTGGTCTCTTCCCTCTGTAAACCTGCAATTTTCTAGGACTCTCACCAGAAACCCCATGTACAGGAGGGAAGCACGCACCAACTCGCCTGTGTAGCCCTAGCGACTGCTGGTCTCACCGTGTCCGATTAGTATTCTACCCGAGGCATCTCCAGAGCCACCCCACTAGTCAAAAGAGGGGAAGAAGGAGGGAAAAGGGTTTCTTAGCACCTTTTTGAAATGTGGCTTGAAAGCCACCAAAATGGTGTATATGATTGATGGTTTGCGATTATTCTTGATTGTCCCCTGAGGAGCCAGCACCCACACTTGAGTATGTCTTACTTTCCCCAACTCTTTAAGAAGCTCACATTCAACTCTGCTGTATTACCTGACTAGTACTGAAATTATACTTAGTGTGAATGCCACACATCCCCATTCGGCTTGGATTGAGCTCCCTAAAAAGACTAGGGGCTCTCCTCTGGCTTCTGAGAGAGGCAGTGTGTAATTATGTCTCGGTCACATCACAGATGAGAGGTGATTCTCATAAGGCTGTTGACTTGGCTGTTTGTCACAGAGTTACGTTTTTCTCCATTTTAAAGTAAATTTGCCAGAATCAGTAGAGTAATTAACAAAGTATGTCCCACCTCTGCCCATGCCTGTTTCTGAGTCTGTGTGTTTGTATTTGTCCCGTTGGGTGTGTTATCCTCCCTCCGGTATTCCCGCACTCGAGAGGGCAGAAGCCAGCTCTGTGGGAGAGAACTGGTTTCTAAGAGCAGGTTTGTGGGCACTTAAAAGAGTCTGTCTCCATGTTCCTCAACCCCAGAAATTATATTCCCTCAAACAGTCCTGGTACTGGCAAAGCCCTTGCAACTCCTGCTCAGTCTGCCCAGGGACTAAATCTCCTGAGTGAGTTTTCACACTCTCCTTTCTCTGTCTGGGGACAAGGGTCTTTAGACTCACCAGGCCAAATGCCTTGGATTGGATCCATCATGGAAAGTTTTCATTTGCATATTGCCATAGCAACTTTCCACTTGTTCACAAAGGTACTGGACCGACTACTGGAAAGCTGATCTGGAAGTTGACCCCAGTGATCCTCTATAAATGGTAAATAGGGTTTATTAGCTTAGAGATAGAGATAATTGCATATTTTGCTGTTAAGAGCACCAAGACAAATAATTTAGAATGCTCACTGATAGGTTATTTAATGAGTACTCGTTTCTTAAAAACAAAGCAACAAGGAAAAAGCAGGGAACTAATCAGCATGGTAGACTTTCTGGCTATGTTTATTACACCTCATAATAACTAGAAAACAGCCTTTCCAAGTGACCACGAATGATAGCATTGTTTATTGTATTGGAAACTAATCATTTGTCTTGACCTAATAGCTGCTTTTGGGCTATCAGCAGCCATGAAAAAATAAAAAATACCCATACAACTCTAAATGGATATTTGACTTTTATGCTATACAAATTGTGCAATGTCTGGAAGAGAAAGTTGGAATGGTTACCTCTAGTTAAAATACACAGCTTCAAAACGTTTACCTTAGTTAGCCCTGTATAAACAGAATGGTGAGGCTGGGCGGTGGTAGCGCATGCCTTTAATCCCAGCACTCGGGAGGCAGAGGCAGGCAGATTCCTGTGAGTTCAAAGCCAGCCTGGTCTACAAGAACTAGTTCCAAGATGGGCTTATTCAGTGTAGCCCTTCTTTTATTCTTTCTCTCATTGGAATATTTATTGAAATCCTGCTATGTTGCCAGGCAGACAAATTACAAATCTAGAACTTTTTAACAAATTGAAATGAGAACCTCCCAAATTCAGTATGGGAAGAGTTGTTCACTGATGGTTTCTGTAAGTCTTCACACAGAATTTGCCATAACCTAGAGTTTAGAACTAACGCTTACTACTTGGGTTGTTTTTCTTCATATTATTATTTTATGCTGGTTAAACACTGCCTCTTCTCTTGCTTCTTCAGGACATCTTAAAATTTTGAACTACAGGGCTTACCTAGTCTAAGTTAGAATAATGGAGCAGTTAAAATGAGACAGACCAGTTGAGAAGAAGCCAGCCCCACAAAGGTAGTGTCGTGATGTTGATGGTGAAGTCAACATCCACCCCTATCTGTGCTTAGCCATGTGCTTATTACCCTAATAAAAGATTATTTTCATTGTCCCCACCTAGCTGGTAGTTCATTTTTGCGGACAAGAAAATCAATAAAAGGGGCCTTTTAAAAGTGACCCGGATTTCCAAGTTCTTCGGTGAAACAGGAGTTTGATGAATCTATGGGTTATGGGTACTGCTAGTCTCTTAAGGAGTCCTTGCCGTAGAGTCAAGATGTAGATTTGACTACTGTTTTTTTCCAAAACGCTGCTCATGATCAAACCATGTGGAACTGAGGTCACAAAGAAACATGAGGGGAATGTAATCCAGACTCACGGGCAGAATTTTGGGATGACTCCTCTTATGGAGGCTCTGGAGAGAAGCACGGCCTAGGATGACTTCTTTACTATGAAAATATAGACGGACTCAGTGGGGAAAGGCATGGAGAAAAGTGTATTGAGCGTCGACCAAATAGCTTAGGCCTCATTTGTCTTCTCTGTAAAATGAGGCTAGTATGGACTAGAGGCAGGATCTCCAAGGCTCCTTGCAATCTCCAGCATTCTAAGCTATCTGGACAATTATTGAGATAGCCTTATATTAGGTGCTGGACCTTCAAAAGCTACAGGGATTGCATGAGAATACAGTACAGAAGCCTTAGTGGAAGCGTCACACCTGTAAGTCATGGAATTACAGAGAGGCTGCTTCGGACTATTAGTTTATTCAGTGAACACCCAAACTGAATAGAAAATGATATATAAAAAGGAAGACTTTTCCCAACCTGGAGATATTCATGGGAATCAGTGAAAGAAATTTCTCAAGGGCCTTGTGGATACAGAGGCATTAAAAATGTGTGATTGGACCACTGCGGGACTGGAATAAAAAACTTGGGATTCGGTGTGAATATGTCAGGGCATTTTTGCTTTGGTTCATAAATACGTGTTTGTCCAAAACTATGAACACTGGTCCAAGCAACTGTCTGGGGAATTCTAGTGTCAGTATTGCTGTTGATTTACTTTTAATTCCAATATCTAACTCCCATTTTATTTACTACAAGAAGTAGTATGGGCCCCACTTTTTGGTTCTAGAACTCGAAATTAGCTGGTATGACTTTCTCACCTTGTGCTGAGTTTGGAGAGCATGGATTCTCATGGAGTACGGGTCATGGCTGTAACTGGTCTGAGAAGTGGTTGCTGTGAAGAAGATGAAGAAAAGCCACCATATACAAAATAGCCCCTCGCTGAATCGGGGCAGGGTGTGGAGTGGGTGTGGGAGGGAGTAGGTGATGCCTCTGCAGTCATAGGAACTGGAGTCTGGAAAATGGGAGGAGAGTCACGCCAGTGCAGAATGGCCTGGTTGTGGAATCCTGGAGACTGTTTCCTTTGAGGGTTGCTGTGAGCTGCCGTCTGGATCTGTGGAGCTCTGCGCTAGTAACTGAGGTCAGAGAAGTTGGCACGTAGCACCAGGACTAACTGTAGCAAAAGCAGGAATCTTCGAACCCGGGAAACTGAGAACCCCAGGTTCTCTAGAGGAACACAACCAATAGAATGAATATTTATTATGAAGAAATGTATTAGCGTGACTTATGAGATACGGCACGAGTAGCCCAACAATGGCCGCCTGCATACTAGAGAAGCTAAAAAGCTTGGAACGTCTCAGTCCGTGAGGTTGGACACCTCAGCAGTTCCATTCTGGCACTGGGAGGCCTACAGGGGTCCTGGAGAGCTGCTGGTTTTGCACTCCACGTTGGAAGGCTGAAGAAACGGGGGTCTGGTGGCTGCAAAGGCTTGCAGCCAACAGCAGGGTAGATGCGCTCACCAGCAAGAGATGAAAAAGGACAAGGATGTGACCCTGCTCTTCCCCTGCTCCTCTTTATATCTGGTTGCTGTCAGAAAGTGGAGTCTTCCTTCTTCAGCTAATCCTTCTTGGGGATGCCCTCCCAGACCAAGCCAGAGGTCTGTCTTAGTTGATTCCAGGTACAATCAAGTGACGACAAACGCTGACCGTCCCGCTCTACAGTGGGTAGCCGGACTCCTGAGCACATGTGGGGCTGTAGGGCAGAAGCATTAAAATCCAAGCCTTTCCTTCAAGGAGCAAGGCAAGAACAAATTGAGTGTAGTCTCTGGAGCTGACCCTGTGGCTCACAAATTAGCAACCGGTACTGAAGCGTCTTTTCTAAACTGAGGAGAGGCCAACAGGGAGTGAGGCTGGAGCGGCTTATCCCTTTGCCCTGCGAGGCTTGGATTAGGACTTCTTGAATGCCACCCACTGTCAAATTCGGTTCAGGAGCCTGAACTGAGCTTAGTGGTCAGGTTGCCTAAGCTTCCGGTAGGGGACTGACATAGGGCTTTGCAGTTGGGATGTTCACAGGCTTCAGAGGAGGTTCTAAATTGGGCATTCTAAATCGAGGCCATCTTAGGATAACTTGGGAAGTGTGTGCTTTTTTCCCTCATTCGTCATTACCCTTATGAAATGAAGAAGCCCTAGGCCCTTGAGATTACTTTTACAGTCATTTGCTTCCCTGAGTTTCTCATGCAGTTTGAGGGGCTGCCTGCTTCCTTCTTGCAGTGCTGGCTTTTCTGATTGTCTCCACTAATATTGCAAAGCCCTGTTCTCTATGAGGTGTCTGTCTGATGTCCCACATGCTGCTTGGCATTCTAGATGCCACATTAATACCCAAAGAACTTTCTGAAGTCGTGGGGTTTGGGTCATAGGGCTTGAATCAGATTTGTCACTGTTATGCCCAGATCTGCGAAGTCCCCCAAAAACCAACAAGGAGAGCGAGTCCCATAGTAAAAGCAAAGAGCCTCTATTTTATACAAGTTTGCAAACTCAGTCTCTCCATGTGTCCAATGTATTTGCATAATCGGAGAGCCCCAAGCTCAGTTAGAGTTGGGTTTTTACAGTAGTAAACGTGGTGCGTGGTGCGGGTGAAGGGTTTCTGAGGTTCAGGACCCCTGATTGGCTGACATTTGTCTAGGGGTGTCCTGGTGAATGTGTGCTGACAGGTGATCCTATCTACAATGTTTGGAACGTTAGGCATTTCCTTTGGATGGTCTGTTCTTGGGTGGTGCCTGGGTGATCTCAGTTTGTGGTCCTTCCTGCAACCAGGTATTGCCTCAGGATGAACTACTGAGACTCAGGCCTCCTTTAAGTTTATCAGGGCTGGGCCCAGCACTGGCAGGTGATAATGGTTGGAAGTTAAGAACTTCCTTTGGGTGGTCCGTTCCTATTGAGCTTATCATGACTGGCTTTTACAGTCGTGGCTTTTCTTGCTGTGTGTCCATCCTTTTCCATTAGATCATTCTAACTTCGAACTTGAGGCATTATAGTTCCAGAGTCTCGCTCTGGTGGTATCAAGAACAACGAAGATATTTCGGAGTTTCAGCGGCCGTGCCTGGGCCTGGAAATTTTAAAATGCCATCTTCTCTTTGTCTAACTTTTAATTGCATAAAGTAGGAATCTATGAGTGTTTGCTTGTTTTCGCTATGGGGAAAGAACTGGAGCTTACCTTTTGTTCTATCTCCACACCGCCCATGGCGGCTGGAAAGATTTGGCCTTGGATTTTGATCTTAAGATGAGAATCAGGCCTCGTAACACCTGAATGAGCTGAGCCTTGATAATGGTGTTTGCTGTCTGTCCCTCAGCCCTGTATATAATATATAACGAAGAGAAACACATCCACTATTGTTTTCTCTACCAAACTCTTGTCCTAACCCCTGAAAGAAAATAAAATGAGTGTGATACATTACATAAAACAGATTTTTTTATGGTACACTTGGTGGCCAGTGGTGTTGAGTGATGACGGAATAGTGATTTCAGAAATAAACGGAGTAGAGGGAGAAGAGAATAGAAACCATTCACGTCTGGGCTCCGGTTTGCACTGGACATGGGCTGCGAAGGTGGGAGGTGTTTACGATTCTCCCCGTTCCCACTGTGGGTGGTCAGAACTGCCAGGAGCATGATTTTATTTATCTTGGAGGAGTTGCTATAATTGTTGACCATAACTACTGGCATTTGGAGCTCACATATCGATGAATGCATGGTCTGTTGGCATTTGAGGAATATAGCCATGGTGTTTCTCACCCCAGGACTTAAGTTATATAGCTGCTTCCCCCCAGTGGCCTGGCTCAGGACCATGGGTATCTCCCAAAATCAGGGCTGTACACAGCGAATTGTGTCTGGGCTTTACAGTTTAAATGCTTTTGGGGGGAGTTCAGCAGAGGGAAGTGGCTAAGAAAATTGTGACAAAACCAACGGGCGTAATGTCCTGCAGCCAGTGCCAATGTTTGCAAGGAGCCGTTGGGAACATTCAACATGATATTATAGTGACAGAAACGGGACAGAAACACACATACACACAGAAGAAAAGCTAGAATATAAGATTTTGAGCACATAATGATCCCAGTTATGTTAAAAAAAATCATAGAAGAGGAAACGGAAACATACCAAAATGTTACTAGCAGCTATTTCTGGAAGGAAGAATTATGGGTCCTTTCTTTGCTTTTTATATATGTGCACTCTTAATTTTATAAAAGTGAGTTCTTCCTAATTTTAGGAAGCCTACATTTTTATAATTAAAGGAGCAAGTCTTTTTTTTTTTAAACAGTAAAGCATAATTTCTCATATTTTGGGAACTCTCTCCTTTGTGGACAGGGACATTAACTCATCCCCGGCCTCGCTGCCTTCTAGGGGGACTCCTGATTGACTGGATTAACACATTATCATGTGTAAAATAACACCTACTTGACAGGAGCACGAGGTGCCCTCGAAAACTTGACAGTTTTAATAGTACTGGGTGAATAATGAGTGTATGAGGTAGGGTTGCCTTAGGAGTTCCAAAGGGGCACGACTTCCCCAGCGAGGGCTTGGGTGCTGTGTCGTCTGTGTACCCCAAGACTGTATGTGGACAGCTCATCCAGGAGAGTTTGCAGGTTCCAGCACCCTGCTTCAATCAGGGCAGTCCCGAGGCAGGAATAGCAGAGAAACAATAATACTATAATTCGTGGCCCTCTGCCCCGCTCCTGGTGCCTTCAGTCCTTCTTCACAGGACCCGTCGGAAGCAAGTATTTTTGCCTACATGCCAGTTCAGCACTGGAGTAGGTTCAGCTCTGGCCTGCATTTCGGAGGCTGTCAGTTTGTGCATTTGAAATTTAAATCTGTGCCCATTTGCCTCCAGAACTCCTGTGCGCAGGAAGTTTTCTCGGGGGGCCCAGTAAACATCATGCAAGAATTTACAACAAACCGTTGGCTTTTCTTTCAAATGAAATAAGAGATGGAAGTCAATGACGTTTGGACTGGTTAAAAAAAACCACCTGACAGGAGGCAGAAATTTTTAGTTTTTCAAGCATTTTCTGTTTGGCAGTATCAGAGTTGTCAAAACTAGAATTTCAGAAGTTTATTAGGTACTTAGAAGTAATTTATTTGAAATCTGAAGAAAACCTGTCTTTCTCTCACTGAGTATTGGATTTCTCAGCGGAAGGGACGGGTCAGGGAGGCAGGAGTCCGACAGATTGCTGATGCTGTTGAGGCTTCATGCTGTATGGGGATTCTGACCTTTGGGAAATTACTTAACTTCCTAGCCTGGTATTTCTCATCTGTAAAATGGGATTAATAAACCCACCTCATAGACTTCGTGCGATGAATAGGCGAGGTCATGCTTGTAAGGCATCTGGCACGGTGCCTGGCCCATGGTTTCGGCGCTTGGTGATGGCAGCCATTATTTTTATTGCTGAGAATTGAGAAGCTTGGAGCCTGTACACGGTTCTCCTGTTGACTTTGGCTTGAAGAAAGTCCCTCAGCCCACTGGGCCTGAACCTCCCTGTGGAATAGTAACAGTGTTCTAGAAGGTAAAGAGGGGACGGACTTGCCTGTGAGAAAGTGTTTTCAAAGCGTGGGGGGGTCCAGCGATCCTTGCGGTAAACATGGAGGTGTGCGGCGGACAGCACAGAGGGAGCAAATCCATTAGTTCTTCGTGGGTTTAAGTCATTATTCTGGCTCTGCCAGGGGAGAACAGTCTGCATGGAACAGGCTGAGTGAGTTATACCCTGTCCCCTGGGCAGGAAAGCTTTCGCCCAGTACTGCGATGCTATTCTCCCATCTGCCTGATTTGTGGCCTCTTACCAAGGAAGAGCCGAGCCAGCCCATCTCGGCCTGAGCCATGGGAGAACTTAAGACGTCTTTCCCCAGGCTGTGCCTTCCAGTTAATAAGGAGTCTCCCGACAGGGCTATTACTGTTAGCACTTTCTCTCAGGAGCACCCGTGAGCTGTGCCAGCGTGAGGTAGGGATGGGGGAACACTAGACAGACACAGTGACTGGCTATCTTAGCTGCATCCCGAGCTCCCACCAGTGCTCAGCAAAGGTTTACCCTGGTAGGCTTGCATCAAATTTCCTGCCCCTTTTTGCTCTTTCCCTGAGTCTTTGAGTACTGACTGGTCCCAGTCTTGTAGTAACCATTTAAGAAGCAGAGCAAACAGAGGGAAATTATATTCTATTCCCGCTGCACCTGTAGCCACAAATTCAGCAGTGCCAATGTACTTCCGGCGTGGGGGATGAGAAAGACAGCAGGTTCTGTGGAATCCCCCTTGCTGGGGGAGAGCAATCTTTTTAGAGACTGTGTCTCAGTTCTCTCCAAATCTTAGGTCCCCATAGGACTTTCATTGTCTCCATAGAAGAGCCCCAGCCCCAGTCCTAACCACCCTCAGCAGAGTCTGCTTCCCTGTGGTGGACATTTGGGGGCATGGCCCACTCCAATGACTTCTTTTTCGTTTTCTTGGAAACTTCTCTGAAGCTGGATAGGGGAGCCACCATGTTTTATATTGCTGTGACTGTAGTAGTTGGAAAGATGCAGACTCAAATGCATGTCCCGTAAGCCACCCCTTCCCCAAAAGATGATTTCAAGCAGACCATGACCACAAAATTCGCAAGGCTAACTTTCTCATATGAAAGAGAAAAAAAATATTGCAATGCCCTTTAGCTAAGTACACTCACTTCAGCCTTTATGGATGGCGGCAGTCACGTGCTCACCTCTTCACGTGCTTGAAACTCTCGCGAGGCAGAACCCAGAGATGCGGCTGGGAGACTATTTGATACCACGGCACAGGCAGTACCCGGTAAAGGTAGCTTTTCTTCCCCCCGTGGAAATGTACGTTCCTGCGGGGGAAAAAAAAAGGCAGAATAGACTGAGCCCTTTGCACCTTATCCCCCAGTGTTAGAGCAGCAATCGCTGGCGTTTCCGAGTTTTCTAGAGACCGCAAGCTGTTTGACAGAGTCCGCATGCGAGGAGCATGCGCAGTTTAGCAGTCACGGGACTATAGAAGAAAGCAGAAAAGGACATACCGCTGAAGCTATGCAAACAGGGCGGATGAAGATCTGCTAGTAAGTCTTCAGCAAATGTTGACACAGAACTGAGGATTAGCTCAAGTTTGTTTCTCTGGCCAAAGTATCCCAAGAAGTGACTGACTGGGAGTAGAACAGGAACGATTTAGATGAGAACCATCGTGAGACCAATAAAGCGTGGAAATGACAGAGGACCAGGGATGGGAAAACTCATCTTCCTGAGAGTTAGATCAGGGTTTCTCGGGATTTGTGTGCAGTTTTAATGTGTACACATATAAGTGTGTGTACACGTGTGAGCTAGCTGTTGACTTCTGTTGTTTGATCAGTACAAACTTCGATCTGTCCTTCGGGTTCAGGAAGTTTCACTCGTGATTTCTGTTGCTTATAAAGTCTGAAATAAATTTTAAAAAGCCTACTTCATTCTTGACAGATACTGAATTAATTAGGTCTAACTGCAGTAAAGCTTAGTGCTTGGACGTTGTAAAGATTGATATTTGGGCAATCCATTCCTCTTGGGATCTAGAAATCTTGAGGTGGCAGTGAAGGAAAGGCACAAGCTTTCACGAGTGGAATCGTCCCCGTGCAAATGTGTCCACTGGAACATTCTTCTTTCTAAACTTGAACTCAAGACTCCGTCTCCCCTTACCTTCCCGTTTTCCTCTTTCAAACTTAAATACTGCTCCCTTTATGTCAAAGAAAACGTCACTCTGGTTCTCAGCTGATAAAATGCTGAATTCGCATGGAGCAGGTCCAAGAAAAGAAGCCCTCTGTAGTGTAGACCCGTTTCCAAATAATCCCCTTCATTCCCATGTCTCACGGAAGGACCTCAGCATTGATGCATAAAACGAACGGCTGTGACAGAAATACCCCATGCTCAGTTTTGTTTGTTGGCAAATCTGGGATCGAGCGAGATGTGTGCCTTTTTGCTTGTGTGATCCCAAGGCAGAAAGCAAGAAGGTGAGAGGTGGAGAGAGTGAGCAAGAGGTGGCCGAACTTGCTTTAGGAATAAACTCCCTCGCTGGTGAAGAGTCACTGTGAAGGTGACAGTCCTGTTAATCCATCAGCAGGCAAGGGTGCCACCTCTGAACCCTGCTGTGTTAATTTTCAATGCATGCAGTTTGTGGGGAACCCACAGGAGCTGTACCAGCTCAGTGGCTCTGTCTTTGCTCAGCCTTAAAGGCAAGCCTTATTATCAGCCCCATTTAACAGATGGAAGAACTGAGGCTTAGACAGGTTTAGTCACTTTAGTCCAGAGAAGCTGGGATCAGTTACTAGCATCTGAATAGCGACTCACATCCATCTATAACTTCATATCCAGGGTGTTTACAACCTCTCTGGCCGCCTTGGATACTTGGACTCACATAGACATATCATACACCAAACACACACACACATAAATAAAGATAAAATAAATCCTAAACTAATAAAATTTAATGTCTGTTGGGTGACTGAGTCCCGACGTGATGAACCTTGCTGTTGACGCTCTGACGGTGCCACCATAAATATGATACCCTCGCTATATTTTGTGCTGAGTCACGCGGGAAATAGCAACTCCTCAAGAGGTTTTCTCCGAGTTTTGCCTCTCAACGTAAAGACAGTTCCTTCCTGTCCTCGCTGCCCTTCCTGGAAGTGTCATTAAGCAATGATATTTGAATGCTGCCATAAAAGAGAAGATCTGTGGACAAACTTAACACAGCTATTCCGCCTCCTGTTCTTCCCAAGGACCCATGCTTCCTTTCCAAAAGAGCACCCTGGCGTAAGTTCTCATCGCCCCTGCCTCCTTTCCCGTAGGAAGGCAGCATAGAAGGGGCCAGGTCTCGCTGCTTTTGGAGTGTTTGCTTTTCTGTGAGTGCACGTGTGTGTGTGTGTGTGTGTGTGTGTGTGTGTGTGTGTGTATGACTTGTTCTTTAAAGGTCCACATAGTAAATATTTTAGGCTTTCCAGGCCATATGGTATTAGTTCCAACTATAAAACTCTGCCCTAGTGTACTGAAAGCAGTCGTAGACAATAGTTAAACCAATGAATGTGTTTGTTTGCCAGTAAAATGTTACAAAAACAGGCACGGGGCTGGATTTCCCAGATGGGCTAAGGTTTGTAACCGCTAGACTAAATAGAGAGACTAATTGAACAGGATGGGGAGGACCGACTGCCCAGCATTCTTACTGGTAGGCCTCCTCAGTGTCCTGCAAGAGGAAAGCCCAGGCATAGCTTGGGCAGTGCGCACAGAGGTTGTAATATAACATGATAGGCGGCCTCGCCAGTGGTGTTGACAGAAGTAAATAGAGGACTGGGGTGCCAGTCAGACCTACAACCCAGCAGCTAGCTGCCTGGCCACAGTCCCCCACCTTTAGTAACTCGCTCGTAGCACTCTTGGACAGAATGTGCTGTGAGGAACTCTACCTTGGCAGCCCCTCCCGCTCCCCAGAGTGGGGAGAAGGTGACCTCCGTGGACTGTGTGTGTGGATGCAGTTTTTTGCCACCCATCAGTTAGTTAACGATTTCAGTTGGGGGTAAAAGGAAAGATAAGAGTCTTCATCATCGCAGAACAGCCTCCAGAGACGTAACTGTTAAGTGCAAAAATCATCAAGACGGATTATAAAGTAGTTAAATGTTAGAACCGTGTTAAACATCTTAGAATTGCTCATTCTTCTCGAAACATGCTATGTGATTTTCCGTATTTGGGTAAAAATTGTGTTTTTGCCTTAAGCATGACGAGTTTTGTCACTCTATCAACTAATCAAAAGTTGGGAAAAGAAAACCAATAGTGACCATTAAAGCCTGTTGAAGTGACCCTGCTCTTCCTTTTTTTTAAAGTACATTGTATAGTGCCCAGCTTCTAAAAATACTGCTCTCATTCATTAACATTGCCAAGGTGATAGTGTATCAGTGTTTTTTTTTTTTGTTTAGTTTTGTTTGTTTATTTTCGAGACAGGGTTTCTTTGGATCCAGCTCTTGTTGACCAGGCTGTCCTTGAACTCACAGAGGTCCTCCTGCCTCTGCCTTCCATGTGCTGGGATTAAAAGCGCATACCACCACCACCCAGCCTGTATCAGTATTCTGTATCAGAGTATGGTAAAAAAAAAAATGGGTGTGAGACAGAGCTGTGGGAGGCTGCTTATGCATACTCCTTGATGTCTGTGTAAGTATGAGTGTGATAGAGTGTAATAGTTTGTGTGACATCATCACTCCCCTAGAGCCTATTGATGGTATGTCTGTATAAGTATGAGTGTGATGGAGTGTGATAATCCGTGTGTGACGACGTCATCACGCCCCTAGTGCCTAGTGATGGTGTGTCTGTGTAAGTATGAGTGTGATGGAGTGTGGTAGCCGTGGATAATGTCATCATTCCCCTATTGCCTATTGATGGTATGTCTAAGAATGAGTGTGATGGGGTGTGGTAGCCGTGGATGACGTCATCACTTCCCTATTGCCTTTCCTTCTTGCTCTCAGCCCTGCTTTCCCTTTTGACTCAACTTGACTCCATCACCGGACGTACAGGGATTTTGCAGGCTGTTCTGAGCTGACCTTTCCTCTTTTGCTCTCCTCTTTTCTTCCCCTGTGTGGAGCCAGGTCAGCTTTTCTAAAATTAAGAGCCCTTTGAAGCTGTGAGGCTCCAGCTTCATAGTTGGGCTCTGTGGCTCAGCCTTCCTCGAGTTTCACTTGGGCTTCAAAACTTCTACTTCTCACTGTCACGGGGACACTCCTCCAGACACGCCAGCTTATGCACACGCCCCTAACAGCCTAGGTAGCTCTGCGCTCTTACTCCCTGCACAACATTATTTCTTCCTATATTAAAGTTCTATGTTTGCTTTTATCCAACATCAAATTCCAGCTTTGGATCATTCTTGAGTCTCATCTTTCTGACTCCTTAAACTAGACGGAACATGCCCCCCGCCGTGCACATGACATTGACACATTCACTGCCCTATATTCTGAGCCCTCTGGAATGCCCCGTCCCCACTACCCACACACAGGCAGTGCCACCTATGTTCTCCTTTGTCCCACACCCAACAAAATCCTCCACTATAATACTTGCCTGTGGTTTCCCAGATCCTACATTCACAAGCCACACGGGGCATCTCAGGGCTGCTTGCAGCTGCCTCCACCACACCCCATGTAATCCGTGGGCTGCAGGAGGTGCTCAATGAGTCCTGGTGAAATAACCAAATGACCACGATGCCTGCCAATCGCCTTTCCTTAAATAGTGAACTGACTAGTGTAGAGTCCTGAAGAGTCTGTGCCCTCCTAGCGCCTGTGCGGTTCCTGGCACACAGACGAATAAGAGGTGAAGAAATGGTTGTTGAACGACTTGTCTGTCCAGCTGATGTGTGGGAGAATGTGGACGCTGAGGAGAGTGTTAGGCGCCACCTTTTCACAAGTGTAGGGTCCTTATCCAGAATTTTAGGGAACACAGCTGTCACATTAGCGTAGACTCAGACATTTGACCCTGAACAAGGTCTTCTCAGGGGGTGACTTATACGTGGTGCTGTGCCATCTGAGACTGCCGTGGCCGATTGGGTAGCCAGCCTGACAGGATACAATAGGATCCATACACCTGGCATGCCGCCACACTTGTAGGACGGTGAATTCGCATCTCATGCAGCGCCCCACGATTTCAATGGTTACCACTTAATGTTCACCGAACATCGTTGGTACTGTACTTTCGTACTCAAATTAAAAAAAGAAAAAATAGAGGTGGCACGCTCTTATGCAGCGGGCTTTGTTCGCTGTAATTAGTTGGTGATAGAATGGTGTTGATACAGCGCCTCAGCGGTTCCAGGGAAGCAGTGCCCTCAGAGCAAATGGGAATAGATTTATACTCCCGGTTCTGCTCGGCACACTCCTTCAGTTCGGTGGCGGTTCTGGGGTGTGGTGGCCCAAACCAGGCATCCTTCATCAGCACTTAGTCTCAGGGAGGAGAGAGCAGCTCGTTTTGGAAGCATGTTAGCTAGACTGGACATCTTTTCCTTTGGTTTTGTGTGGTCTCTGGAATCCCGGCCTCTTTGTTCCCTTTGGCAGCAGGTACTCCTCGAAGCTCTGCCTGGAGGCTGGAATTGCCACTTTGTCCATCTTCTTCAGACCCCCACTGGTTAGCTCTGGGTGGATCTGGGCTGCAGTTAACTTTGCTGGGGAAGCAGCATGGGAAGTTGAAACAGGAAAGACAGTTTAAGAGACATTAGCTCCCAGGCATGATGATGCTTGCTCACAGCCCTAGCACTAGGGAGGAAGAGAAGGGAGTTTAAAGATTTAGCACTAGCCTTGCCTATGCAACAACACATTCAAGGTTGACCTGGGTCACATTAGACCCTGTTTGAGAAAGAGAGGCAGAGGAATGGGGGTGGGGTGGGGTGAATTATTTTTCTGGAGCCCTGTAGCTGTTGGAGCCGGCCCTCTTTCTATACAGGAGGAAAGGAGGAAGACTGGCCACATTCTCACAGCACAGATGCGGTAACAGCACATGTCCCTAGTCAGGGCCTCTTGACTTGTCAGTGGAATTAGCCCCTCTCTCCGCAGACGCACATTTGAAATCACAAGTTTGTGCTTATGACTTAAAATCTTTACAAAGAAAAGCCACTGATGTCCAGTAACATTTTAAAAATCAAACTTTTATGTTGTTTCTTCTTTTGGTGCACTCTAATGTGCCTGTTCAGATTTTAAGAGACTTACTATGGTGGTAAATTTTATTAGAATTGAGGGTCTCTTTAAATTTTATTGGCTGACAAGAGTTTAGGGGTTTGAATTACTGGCATCTTATCATTAATTTTTTATTGCATTTTATTTAGTTGTTTGTGTGTGTGCATGCACACACATGCATGTGTGCTTGCGTTTGTGTGTGTGTGTGTGTGTGTGTGTGTGTGTGTGTGTGTAGTGTGGCACACGTGTGTAGATGTGGAGGCAGAGGACAGCTTTCAGGAGTCAGTTCTCTCCCTCTGAGATGCGTGTCACATGGACTGAGTTCTAGCTGCCAGGCCTAGCACTGAGCGCCTTCATCTGAGCCATCTCTCTGGCCCACATCTCGTCATTGGAAAAGTCACTGTATTCTTCAGGTTCAGGTGACTTCCAAAGCAAAGTGGATGCGAAGAGAAGCGAACCGAGAGCTCCAGAACCTGGATGCTGGCTCTGGTTCTGACTCCTTAGGGAAACACGAATCATTTTACATCAATCAGTGTTTCGCAAGGTGCCAGATACGTTATTATTGCTATTGGGCGAGATGTGTTAAGAGTGGCCAAAGCTTAGATAAAAAAATTATTTTAATGTGTAATTGGAAAATATGACAAACATGATATCATAGATACTACTCTTCAGGTACAAACTAAAAAGTAAATTCCTGTGAGACTGTAAGACCCTTAAAAATTTGAACAATAAAAGGGAAGAAGGCAAGTAAAGTGGATGCTGCAGAAAAGACAGGTTTGGTCGAGCTTGAGTCTTTTCCACTCTAAAATCTCTGTAATTCTTAATCTAGTTCTTATTTGTTTGTTTTCCTGCTAGCTTTAAAATTATTTTTATGTGTATGGGCGTATTGTTTGTATGCCTATCTGGCTACCATGTGCATGTCTGATGTCCAAGGAGGCCAGAAGGGGCCTCGGAGCCCCTTGAACTAGAGTTGCAGGTGACTGAGCTGCCGTGTGGGTGCTGGAAATTGAACCCCAGTCTTCTAGAAGAGCAACAAGTGCTCTTAACTGCGAAGCCCTCTTTCTAGCCCCACCCCTTATGTGTTTTTATTGTTATTCTTGCAGGTTTGCATTGTCCTTATCAAGCAGAATGTCTAGTTCTGATGGCATAACGGCACATGTATAGTTTTAGCTTTCATGGGATCTGAAATATTTTATATTAAAAACGAACACTTTAATGTCACATCGGAAGGCTTTTGAAGATAAAATCAGCACATTACATAAACGTGATATGATGGGCTTGGAGTGTAAGAGGAGACGATAAAGACATTGAGATCCGGTAAAAGTGCTTGATAAGGGTGACACTACGCTCTCACACTGATGAGAGGCTAATTGTGTACACAAGGGCTCATGGTCCAAAGAATAAATCCATACCATGTGATAAGGAGTTTTCCTAAAGATTTATCAATGAGGCTTGCAGTACTGTATGAATTCGTTATTAGGAGAAAATACAGATATGGTCAGAAGACGTAATGAAAGCAGTGCTATTACGGTATGAAGGGTGGTGGTAGAAAACCCCAAAGTGCCAGTATAACATAATGGAATACTTCATCTGCTTGAATGTACAGCATTTGGTTGAGCTTTAGAAATAACACTTGAGACTTGGCACAAAATGAGTATGGGCTGGGGCTAGAGAGATGTGCAACAGTTAAGAAAGAGTATTTACTACTCTTATAGAGGATCTAGGTGTAACATGAGGGGGCCTGCTTGTTTGTGTTTCTGTCCTGTTCTGTTCCCCCAGCTGTTTAGTCCCAGAGAAAAATCAATCACACAGAGGACTCTATAAGTTATAATGCTGATTGACCCATTAGGTCAGGCTACTTATTAGCTAACTCTTACATCTTGATTAACCCATTTATCTGATCTATGTTAGCCATGTGGCTCAGTACCTTTTTCAGTGGGGCAGCTCACATCCTGCTGCTTCGGTGGCCTGGGCAGTAGTGTGAGGAATCAGTTTCCTCCTCTCCAGAATTCTCCTGCTCTCCTTGCATCATTTCCACTTCCTGTCTGGTTTTCCCACCTACACCTCCTGTCTGGCCAATCAGCGTTTATTTAAAACATGATTGACAGAATACAGACAATTCTCCCGCACCACCTACATTCTGTTTCCAGCACCCACATGGCAATTTGCCTTCTTCTTCTGTTCTCAGAGGCCACCAGACAGACATGTAGTGAACAAACATATGCAAAGGCAAAACACTCATACATAGAAAACAAGACAAAGCTAGGCAATGTTGATGCATGCCATTTAATCTTCCCAAGTACAGTACTTGGGAAGCAGAGGCAGGCCGATCTCTGTGAGTTGGAGGCCAGCCTGGTCTACAGAGTGCATTCCAGGGCAGGTTCCAAAGCTACACAGAGAAACCCTGTCTCAAAAAAAGCAAAAGAAAGCAAAACAAAGCAAAAAACAAACAAAAACAAGACGATGAAGTGGGGAATTACTGGGAGAGAGCTTGAGATGTTTACTTGCACCTCTCCCTGGTCTGGAGTGGCGCTTGCTTTCCAGAAGCGGCGCCCTGTCCTATGAACTCACCCACACCATGAGTTTGACACTACAAATGGAGGTTCTCCAACCAATGTATTTGCACCTAGGACAGGTTCTCCAGGGTTCTAAGGTCGCTAGGTTCCCTGGCACATGCAGGAAAACAGGATAAACTGGCCACTCAACCAGAGTAGGGATTACAGGGTATCACAGAATATGTTTTCAAATATTTGGAGAACTGATGCGTGGAGAAGCAACTGGTTTCTTAATCTCTTATCATTTCAGAACATAGAATGAGGATCAAGAAACACTGACACCAGGAAAAACATTTTCTGAGTGGATTCTGTTTTCATTATTATGGTGTATGTAGTGTGTGAGGGAGATCCTTTTAATTTCCTATGTATGTGCTTATTGTATACGTTTGAACATATGTGTGGTAATGGGCACCATTATATTCCCTTTTTTCTAGATAAAGGAACCCAAACAAAGGTTAAGTCTCTAATCATGATTTTTCACCATGTATGGTTTGAATCTGAAATGTCTCAAAGGCCATTTGCTTTGTTCAAAGTTAGTTTGCCTGCCTGTGGTACATCTGTAGGAGGTGTACCCTATTGAAAGGAAGGGAGACCAGGGGAGGCATATCCTTGAAATAGTGAGACCCTGTACCCTTCTCTCCGTCACTGTTAGTCACCGTATTATACTCCCTGCCATGATGTCTGGCCTTAACACAAGCCCATAGCAACAGGCCCGTGAACTGAAACCCCTGCGGTTTTGAGGCACAGGAAACTTTCTCCCATTTCAAGTTACTCATTGACCGTGTGCTGACACACACTCTCGTACCTGTGGAGTGGGATTCAGAGCCCTGTCGTCTGGCTCCAGAGCCACACTTACTTCCCTCGTGATTCTGCCTCGGACTTGACAGTTCATATTTTCGCAGCAGCATAGCAAATTAGGCATTGGTATTCTCATTTCATAGCTGGGGAGAAACAAAGCTCGGAGGAATTCAGAAACTTGCCCACAACAAATGACTCCATTAGGGTTGCAATTCAGTAGCATCCCTGAGCCATGCACCTTTCCCTAGAGATGCAGAATCTGGAGCTAAAATCTTTTATGGGGGGAGTAATTTTTTTTTTTATTCTTTGAACATTCGATACATTTGTACCATGTTCATTGTACATATCTATCCAACACTGCTTCCCTTGGGCCTCCCCCGTCAGCCTTACTATCCTTTTTTATTTTTACTTTTTGTAATTAATAATCTCCTGAGTTCCATTATTGCTTCCCACATACACATTGGTGTCCAGTGTTTCACTGAAGCATGAACAACCTAACAGTGGTCACATCGCCAAAGGAGGGTAACTCTTTCTCCTGCAGCTGCCATAGGCTGCCAGGAGCTCCTCCAGTAGGGAAAGACCTCTACCATCCAGGCTAGAATCTTAACTGGTTTGCTCTTAAACAGGTCTTGTGTGGTTAGCCATAGCTGCTGTGAGGTGGTGTGTGTAGCAGCCAGATCATGTCTGGAAGTCAGCATTTCACAGCTCTCTGGACAGTCTGCCTGTTCTGAAGTTCTTTAAGCTCCCTCTACCTTGAAGTTCCCAAGCCACGAATGGTGAGGGCTTGAAGAGACGGCCTATCCATAGTCGAGTATTATCGATACTCAGCACATTGACTAGTTACAAGTTTCTGCATTAATCACCATCCACCACAAAAGAGGCTTCTATGACCAAAGTTAAGAGCAGCGCAAATATATAGGTAGAACTACTGTAGTTTGTCTGAATGGAACCAAAACTACCCAAAGAATAGAATTCAGCAACACTGGGAGAAGAGAGCGGGCTTGAGAGCTCCCTTTCCTTTGGGATGGAAATTTATGTTAGCCAGGCAGGGAATGAACAGAGAGTATTTAATATACTTTATTATATTAGTATATATATTAGTATGTATATATATATAAGTATATATAATATAAAGTATTAATATACTTTATATATTATAAAGTATTTAATATACTTTAAATACTTTATATTTAATATAAAGTATTGAACGAGATACTTCCGTAAGATCTTGCCCTGTCTTGGAGTTTTAAGAGACTGTGGGATTTGGGGTTGTGTCTTGTGTGTCTTGTTGTTTTGTTTTGTTTTCGTCTCTCTATGTCATCTTGTTTTCCCCTGGGAGTACAAAGAAATATGTGCAAATCTCACTCTGATATCTAAATCTGGCCCTGGGGCTTCCAGGGCATTTGGTAAAATACTCACTTCCTCAGATACTTGACACAATGCTCTAGGGAAAATGTCGGGTCATCTGAGAAGTCAGTAGCACAAGCAGTAAGTGGCAAAGCTGTTGAGTACAGAGGAAAACGGAGTGTGTATCTTCCCACGAGTGGGTCTGCCTCCGGCAGAGGTCCCTGTGGACATTCTTTGTAGCAAAAGTGTCTGTCTGTCTTGACTTGCCTTCTCAAAGCATTCATCAGATGCCCAGTTGGGAAGCACCATTTCCCCTCAGGATTGTCTCAACCTTAGTTACTGCCCCAGGCATCTTATTGTCAATTTTGGAGTCTGTGGGTGGAGATACCTTCCTGTCCCTGACTCCCAGGTGATATTTATCAAGGTGTAGAGGGTGTAGCCGTGGCATGGTGCCCTGTCCTGTCTTCTGCAGCCATCTCCTGCTTTGAACTTGATGTTGTAGGAAAGGACCCGAGGGTCTCCAGGTCAGAGTGTGTGTATCCGTTTTGTATTTGTTTTTATCTTTCCCACGACCCCAACCCCTTTTTTCAATCATTCCTCTATGTATCCCCCAAATGTGTGCCATTTCTCTCAGATAATGCCACGCCCATAATGTCCATGGGTGAGGTGTCTCTGCGTGTCTTTCTGTCTGATTTGGCCTCTTCATCTCGTTCTGGTTCAAAGTGGAGGTGAGGAACTTTCTCTCTTTTACTTGTCCCCACCCCCATTTTTATTGCCTTGGATTCCATGCATTAATTCTGGGCATGCACATGTTTCTCTGCAGGATGTGGGAGGGTGCAGAAGAAGGGTGAAGTGACTTGAAAAGTGAGTGTCATTTCCCATGGTTTCACAGAGGTCACTGTCCAACATGTAGTCAAGACAAGAGAAATGATCTGTGCAGTTATTGGGTGTGTTCATGCTTGCATAGAATAAAGGGGTCTCTTCACAATGGCATGTGCTACCTTCTGTCTACCTAGTTCAAAATGATGTCGTTGATGACCCCCTGATATACTGAAGTGGACTTCCAAGTATTTTGACGCAGTGCCCTCGCCTGTATCTTGGCAGAACTACAGAGGAGGGCCGTGTCTGGTATGTTGATTAGATAAGCCCTGGGAAAGAAAGATATGTGCGCACAGACCTGTACACACTCCCAACATTTAGCTTATTTCTAATGACCCAATAATAAAGTCTCCTTCAAATGGCAGTCGAATGGGTCTGGATGCAGCAGTTCCGTTAGAGTGAGCCGCTGAATTTTCTGTCTAGGAACCATACCTGTCCCTTCCAGAGGGAAAGACAGTCGGCTACAGTGGAACAGTCACCCATCCTCTGGGAGAGCTACTTCCACAGACAGGAGATGGTGCTAAGACAGGAACCACTGAGCCTGAGAGAGAGAGTTGCAGTGCCGGAAAGAAGACTGTATTCTTTCCTGTGTTAAAAGATACAACAGCCTTGAATATAATAAGAAGGCTAGCAGGCGAGATCAGTGGGCTAGGAAACTTGCTCCGTGGTAGCAACATAGTCTCTTATAGCCTTTACAGGAAGAATACAATGTATTTACAATGTACTTTACCCGAGTTAAACTGTTTGGGGGTTTCTGATTGGCTTGACTCGGATAACTGCAACCCAGCTCCTGATTCCCTCTTGTTCTTCTCCTTCTTACTCTCCTTTCTTCTTTACTTTGCTTCTTTGACCGAGATGAAAAGATTAAGCTCACATGGAAGAAATTTAAGGACTCTCCTGGCTGCATGCGAATGTCTTTATTTTCTTACCGCAATTACCTTGTTAAATTGTTTCTTTAAAAAGACAGAGAAAGAGAAAGACATTAAACAAACCCTGCAGAGGCATTCTGCATCAGAGGTTTGCATGTGTTTCCCCGTGTTCTCTGATGCTGTCCGACTCTCGAGGGTGGGGCTGTGATGTAAAACACGGGGTTCCTTATTTAATGTCTTACACTCCAGTTCCCACCGTGCCTGGCTGCTTCTCTGGTGACCTTCTCTTTGCCTTTATCACTGCTGCTCTTCCTCTGTGGTCCAGCAATAAGTGCGCATGGCTATAGAGAAATTAAAGGACACTGTCAGCGGAGAGTTGATACAGTTAAACCATCCTTAACATAGAGACAGACCTCTTAAATAATTAAAACTGTTTGCTCTGAGAATCAGATTTGCATTTCTTTACCAAGTTTATGAAGCACACTTTGTTACACTCAAACAAAAGTGTTCTGTTTCATTTTCTTTGCTTTGGGTTGCTCTCTTTGCCTTTGGTTCTCATGTCCCTTGTGTAATTTCACAGTGGGGCTGGAGAGATGGCTCAGTGGTTAAGAGCACCGCCTGCTCTTCCAAAGGTCCTGAGTTCAATTCCCGGCAACCACGTGGTGGCTCACAACCATCTGTAATGAGGTCTGGTGCCCTCTTCTGGCCTGCAGACATACTCACAGACAGAATATTGTATACATAATAAATAAATAAATATTTTTTAAAAAAATTTCACAGTGCTTGGGTCTCTGGAACGATACACCTATTAATGCATACAGAGATGTGTCCAAATCTGTTAGAGGACATGCTGTCTGTACTAAAGAGAATCTGTGCCCAGGGTATCTGAGGGTCCTTGTAACCTAAAGTGTAACCTGGGCTACAGGTAGTTCCTGGTGGTAAAGACTTCACAAAGTTCTTCTAGCCTGCATTATGTTAAAATCCCTGTTAGGAGCATTCCTTTGCCTCTCTACAGCTTGAGCAGCAAACCTCTTAGCGAAAATCTGAAGACTTGGGTGCTGGACGAGTGAGGAAAGGAAACGGAACAAACTGTGCTGTCTCCGCACCTCAGCTGACAGCACACGCAGGCTGCTCCCTGGAAATTAATTCCTTGCTTAAGCTGTGCATGTTTAAGGACGAATAAACGAGTTGCCCACTTCCTAATGAGCGGTGGGATCAGTAGAAACATGATGAGAGAGAAAAGGCAGAATTTCGCTTCCTCAGTTGGGGCTCAATATCCAGAAACTTCAGTATTAATCACTATCAGTTGCTTGGGTTTTTTTTTTTTCTGGCTTTCCTTTTAATTTTCCTACCAGGTAAGTAACACATTTTGGATTCCCCTAGTGGGACTGTGCACGAGGAATGCTGTCTTCTTCCCATCCCCCGGGGCCCTTCTGTCCTTAGGTGGATTGTTTGGGTATGTGCACAACGACAGTCGATATGTATGTGTGATGGCTATCACGAGGGTTCTAACATGTTTAACTGTTACGGGATCTGTTATGTCTACTTCAGGGTCGACCCCATCCCATATGACACTCCAAAACCAGCGGGCCACACGCGGTTTGTCTGCATCTCAGACACACACTCCAGAACAGATGGTATCCAGATGCCTTATGGGGACATCCTTCTCCACACAGGCGATTTCACCGAGCTGGGACTGCCCTCAGAGGTTAAGAAGTTTAATGACTGGTTAGGTAAGGAATGATTGCGTTCTGGCGGCCCCAATTAACCTTTCCCGGTCTGAGTGTCACTCACTGCGTCCTAATTGAATTAGAGCACTTGGAAGCCAGCTCAGCCGTTTCTTGTATGATATGCCGTGGTGTCTAGCTTTAATCCAATTTTGTTAATTAAAGATGAATTTTTAGATATTTAATTTTACTGTGCATCTTTCAGTGCCTGGCCTCGGCAGCTCTGGGGCAAAGAGATGGGAAGCTTTGAAACCGATCTCCGTTCCCTCATCTTGCTTTAATGAGGACGTTCCTTGGCACACACAAGGCCTAGAATCATGTTTTTAATTCACTGGCTCTAGTCTTTCCAAGGTATTATGATCAAAGATGTACAAATGGCCTAGCAGTAAGAGAATACTTCTCGGTAACTAGAATACGTCTAGAGGTTGTGAAAGTCCCTCCCGGGAGCCCAGTCCCTCCTGAGCTCTGCCCTGCCCAGCAGTAACTCTCTACGGTGCCCTGCACCCTGGCCAGGACTTTGCAGACATCCTCTGCCCCAGCATAATTCCCGAAACAGAATCTTAGACTTTCCTGAACACTGGGAATGGGCCCTTAGGTTCACAGTTCAGCAAAACACTGGGTCCTGGGAGAGCAGCTGCCAGATATTAGCACGGTAAGGCCACCTTGGAGGTATTCACACCTGTGTGAGAAGAAAGATCTAGGGCTCGGGCGCAGCCCAGTGGTAGAGTACCCACCTACCACCTGTTCATCTGCAAGCTGCTGGGCTCAGTCCCTATGCCATAAAGGATATAAATAAAAAACATAAATAAAACAAACAACAAAGAAGGGTAGTGAATTTCTGAAGACATGAAAGAAGTATGTATTGTTTCAAGCAAAAGCTCTTTCCAGAAGAATGATGTCATGAATATTATGTGGGCAATGAAAATGACTCAGGGGATTTAGGCAGAAACTTATTTGTTTGTTTGTTTGTTTGTTTATTATCAAATGTAAGCAAGGTATGGGAAAGTTCTAAGTTGTTGGAGATGATAAATTATGTATGATAATTGATAAATAATGCTTAGAATGTTTAAAATATTTTAAGAATGAATAATAAGCTTAACTATGAGCAGTTTGCTTTGTCTGGTGTTCATGCATGCATATCAGCTTGTACATAACTGTCGTCAGAGTACAAACCTCCATCATTCTTGGCTACTTTCATTGGACACTATTGGCAAGACTAAACATTTTAGCGTAATTTCCGTATTTATCCCTTTGAAGGACAGCATAGCACATTAATTATACTTTTTATTTGGTAAGACATGTATTTACAAACAAGCATTTAAATAGATAGCCGTATCACCTTGGGCAGCAAGAGCTAAAATGTCTGTTTTCTCATGTGTATGTCTTTTTGTTTCTACTGACTTATTTCTAAGGACAAAACTTATGGTTAAAGTCTCGAGCCGGCACTGCACAGCTCTGCTCTGCTGCTGACCGCCGTCACGTTCTTGGGCGGCAGCTGCGCTTCTGTAGCGATGAAGGATGCGCCAGGCTATGGTGGTCTCAGCATCCGATTTGGGAGCTTTTATGTTTTCTGCCCTTTCAGTAGGTGCTCAGTCGTATTTAAAGCAGATAGATATTTTAGAAGTCATTTAGCATAATTATCTCATTTTTATAGGTGGCAGAGATGCAAAGAAGTTCAGAGGATTCTGAGTCGCACTGTGGCAGAATTGGGTGTCATCCAAATTGTTACGCTTTTTTTTCTTGCCTTGGTAAACTTTTCTTTCAAGTATTATCTCTTTTTAACTACTCTTTTTAAAGGCTCTCTCTCTCTCTCTCTCTCTCTCTCTCTCTCTCTCTCTCTCTCTCTGTGTGTGTGTGTGTGTGTGTGTACGTACAGTGCCCAAGGCAATCTCTCCAGCCCCCATTTTAGCCACTCTTATCAATGACCTCCTTGCAACTAAAGTGAGGTATTGAGCATGCTTTTGGTTTTTGTTTTGTTTCCAGGAAGGGCACAGCCAGGGGGAGGTAGTCACAGAAATACAGACAGATTAGGTCCTGGTTATAATCTAGTGGAGCTGCTGACCTTGGGCGTCTGAGTTCACCCCTTTCCCCCTTGGTTTCCCTCAGCAGATCTAAGGATTAATACTACCTGTCTTTCTGGATTGCTGTGCAGATTAATCAGTAAATGATTGCTGGTAGTGGGTTTTGTGGGCCATTAATAATGGAATGGGGAATGTGGTGAGTGAACCATCAAGAGATATTTAAAGGGTAAAAGCAAGAAGAGGTCAGGGGGATTATTTAGTAGATTAGAAATAAACACTTGGAGATTTTATAAGGGAAAGTGCTCCATAAATGGAAATGTGCCGTAACTAAGGAAATAAAATGATAAGGAAATCAAAAGCTGAGGCCCTGCTGCACGCCAGTTCCTTTTCCTTCTCTTCCCTCTAACCCCCACCCTGATCTAGCCAGGCACCAGGGAGAGGTCTCAAGAAGGGGTGTAGCACAAGAGACCAACCGGAGCCCATGGGGAATGGGGAGAGAAGCTGGGTTCCCATAGAGAAGGCTGAGAATAGCTCACTGTTACCAGGGCAACTCAGGGTGCTCAGAGGGTGAGAGATGGTGTGTGATTACTCTGCCACTTGGTTCAGGCAGGAACTTCTCCCCTGGAAAGGGCGCTTCCAGCCCTTCCTGCCAGGTAGAGGTCAAGGTGATGAGGGCCTTTGCTACAATTGGACTTTCAACTCTCACCAGCTCTGGTCATACAAGTCCAGTGGCCTCTGACTGATTTTTGTGTTTCCTCTCTACTATCCTGATCTTTGCAAACAACATCGCCTTCTCTCATGCTCTGTTTCTCTGTCGCCGGATTGATCTGGTTCAGCGACAGGCTGGGCACTCTACACCTGCTTGCCGAGGTTACTCCCATTTTACAGATAACTTCTCCAAGGTCATTTAGTAGATGAGAAAATTCAAAGTAGCTCGTGAGACGCCATAACAGATGAGGCCACCTTGCCGCCAAGTGTAATGACCTCACTCCTATTTCTAGGTCCCACATGGTAGAGGGAGAGAGCTGACCTCCACAAGCTGCCACCTGACTTCCACCACATGCCCGGTCACACGCGTGTTTACACATGTTTACACATATACACTATAAATAGATAGATAAATGCATTAATACATAAAGCTCCGGAGGAGCTAAGTGATCTCCACAGGTCCGCTCATGGGGTGAACACGAGGCTGCGTGACTGAGGAGCGTGACTTCGAGAGTCACTTATGAGCTTGTGAGCTTGGGAAAAGCCGAGGCTTTATCGGCAGCTTCACCTGGAAGTCTGATAGCTGCTTGTCCAGATGCTAATAGTGCACGTATTTGAAAGCTGGCCTTCATCTGACGGTCCTGCTCATCTTGACTGTCACCCTGACCCACCAGCTATAAGCCCTAAGAATCCCTAATGAGCTCCGTGTTGGTTCAGAGATGGCAGGCCCTCATTAGTATGGCCATATGCCACAGGGCAGGTGTAACAGGAAAGTTATTAATATGGAGTAATTCATGAGATGAGCTGCTGTGACCACTGAGCTAAAACTAAATCTAGTGACAGCCCAAGGGTGGAAGAGTGAGAAGCTTGTTGACGTTCTAAGCAGTCGAGGACACCTAGTTTTTGATTTGCTGTTTTTGATACATGTTTAACCTCCTGACTCTTGGGAACCATCTTTGGTAAGACGGGAAATAATAAAAATATTACTTAATGCTTGTTGTGAGGCATCCTAGTTAGGGTTCCTGTTGCTGTGATGAAACATGACCAAAAGCAAGCTGGGAGGAAAAGGTTTATTTGGCTTGGATTTCCACAGAGTCCATCACTGAGGGAAGTCAGGAACTCAAACAGGACAGGATCTAGAGGCAGGAGCTGATGCAGAGGCCATGAAGGGGTGCTGCTTACTGGCTTCTTCAGCCTGCTTTCTTATAGAACCCCAAGACTGCCGACTGCCAGCCCAGGGATGGCACCCCCCCACAGTGGGCTGGGCCCTCCCCCATTGAACATTAATTAAGAAAAAGCCCTACATCCTGATTTATGGAGGCATTTTATCAGTAGAGGTTTCCTCTTTTCAGATAACCCTAGTTTGTGTGTCAAGTTGACGTTAGACCACACATGAGGGTGTGCTCTGACTCAGCTTGTGACGTTCTGGTGTGTGACAGTGTGACGGTTACTGTCACCTTGACAGAATCGAGAATCACCTGGGAGACGTGCACCTGGGCAAGACCTTGGGGGCTGTCTTGATTGCCTTAGCTAATGAAGGAAGACCCATCCATTATGGGCATCAATATTCCCTGGCTGGGATCCAAGAATAGAGAAAGGAGACAGAGAAGCAATGGGCATCCATTGCCTTTTGCTTCCTGATTGCAGGTTCAATGGGACTGACTGCTTCAGGCTCCCGCTGCCTTCACTTCCTCTCTATGATGTGTAGGAGGCGAGCCGCTTGTTTGTCCCGGCCTCCTAGCTAGCTTAGCCTCGAAATAACCACACAGAAATTGTACTAATTAAATCACTGCTTGGCCCATTAACTCTAGCTTCTTATTGGCTAACTCTTACATTAATTTAACCCATTTCTATTAATCTGTGTATCACCACGTGGAAGTAGCTTACTGGCAAAGATTTGGCATGTCTGTCTCTGGCGGCTCCAGTGTCTCTCCCTCTGTCTTCCTCCACCCAACATTCCATTTAGTTTTCCCCGCCTAGCTCTGTTCCCCTACAGCTCTGCTATAGGCCCAAAGCAGTTCTTTTATTAACCAATGAAAGCAACACATAGACAGAAGGACCTCCTATACCAATGATGGACTGTACTTCTCATAAGACAGAATACATCCTTACTTTACTATTGTGGGAGTGTTTTATCACGGCTACAGAAAAGAAACTGAGACAGCTGTCCACAGTTACTGCAGAGCTGAAGCTAAGAGAGTCTGCAGCACAGGCTTCAAGATGCAAAAACTGAAAGTGACTGACCCAGGAGAATAAGACAGTTTGGAGCGAAACCTCCCTCTCCACATTGACACAGTGTTCAGACTGGAAGAGCCCTCAGACACCTCCTTATTTAGATGCTTTCTTATTCAATGGAAGTAGGAACTGGAGAAGTCAAATGAATTGCCCAGGGTCACTCAGTAAATGGCCAGATTGGGGCTAGAACTTTGGAAGTGGCAGGTGGGGAAACACATCTTCTCTATGAAGAGTAAGTTTCTCAGGCTAGCCCCGTTCCTGTATCGTTCCATGCAGTCCTCTGGGTAACTTGTCGGGGCAGTAAGAACCAAGGTATCATTAGCTAGTTAAGTGCATACAACTAGGAAGTGACCTTAGGTTTGAATCTGAATCTGTTAGACTCCAAGGTCCAGCTGGCTGACCACCACCCCCATGTGCTGTCTTTACAGAGAAAAACTGCCTCTCGCTCTACCTAGCTGCTGTCTTCTAGGGAACCAGCCCAGGGTTAGAAAGACAAGTGCTGTCTAGGGCCAAAGAGCGAATGTAGAATTGTGGGAAAGAGACATAGAGACATCTTTCTTTCCCAGTTTAAAAAGGAATGATAGTTAAATGATGTAGCACGAATAATAAAAACCTGGAGGCAGACACTGGTTCAAGCTGAAGATCAGCAAAGCAGAACAGCTGGCCGCTAGAGCAGTCCTACCTCTACCAAGGCTGGGCAACTGCAGACGGAGCCCTGAGCCTCTGTCTCCTCCCATCTTATAGTCCCCTTTAGTGCTGGGATTAAAGGCCTGTGACTCCCTAGTAATGGGATGACCCAGGACTGGGATGATCCAGGTGTGAGCCACCACCACCTGGATCTGTTTCTGCATTGGTCTTGTGTAGCCCAGGGCGGCCTTGAACTCACAGAGATCCATCTGCCTCTGTCTCCCAAATCCTGGGATGAAAGTTGTCTGCCACCACGCTGCCTGGCCTCTAGTGACTTAGTTTTTCTCTCTGATCTTCAGGCACGCTTTATTTATTAAGACATTAATGATATACCACTATAAAACAATATAGTCCTAATATAGTCCTGTCAGGAGCAGGCAGATAACCACGCAGCTGAGCCAGGGCTCTGCCACCCAAACACAACAGTTCCTTTTGCCACCCCGGCAAAAAATGAATCCCCAGTCACAGCTTTGGGTTAAACTTGTTAACGACAAAGTAGCTGTCAGTTAAAATGTGATTATTTTTATTGCTTTTTCTTAAATTCTGAACATCAGCGGCCTCTAATCCCACCTTCCCTGGAGGCACGTTTTATGAGGTGCCCTTTCGCGTTGCTGTCGGCCGTGTCTTCTCCCCATCAATGCCTGTTTACTGGCACTCATCCCTGTTCACTTGATTTCTTCTGGGCTGGCTTCTTGTTCTCTGCATATGTCTGGAAGGCCTCTTGTTTATTGTACACAGGCTGGTAGCGGCTGTACCAGCGGTCTTCAGGGGTTCTTATTTGATTGCTTAGCCCCTTGTCATAGCCAACTTTCAGGGACTCCCCCAATCTAGTTCCTTCCCACTCCTCACATGCAGCACGCCGCCTCCCAGCTCTCTGCTTTGTAAACCCTGTTTCTGATTATTTATAGAACCGTCTTAGAAGAGCTCACTCATCCCTCATGACGGTTGAATGGTTGCTTCTTAACTTAACACAGTAGCTCTACATCTGTAGAAGCCATCCTGTGGCTGAAACAGAATCATTTGCCTGTGTTTCACTCTGTTGGACAATGGTGTGCCCCAATGGGCTCTTCAAACACCGCGTGTACACAGACGTTTGTTGATTCACTGAAGTAATGAACATAAAGTATAAGACTTTTTGTCCTGTACTTTGGCCCAAACATTAAAATCACATAAGCGTATGTCCAGCCTTTGTCTCCCCCTCCCATCTCTGTTCTTCTTCTCCTAAAGCCTTTCCTATCATCCATTTCCTTGGTGCTATAGTGGCTGGCATTCTGTGCAGAAGTATTTAAGAAGTGTTTGCTTCTGCTGCTGCTGTTTGCCTTCCGACACAATAAATTGTGAATACAAAGGGTTTGTGGTCTATTCTTAGGGCTGAAAGTTCATACGTAATAATTGAGTTAGTCAGAGAGCTCCTCTAACATAGTACCGATCCCGTGAACTCAGAATAGGGCTTTTCTTTGGCTTCGATTATCACTGAATACCTCTGACCTTCAGTTCCTCTAGGACCAAGAGGGAGAACGCAGACGTTTCCAGGACAGTTTTGGGAATGTTCCGTTTGTAGGCGCATCGTAGGAAGAATGATTTCAACTGTGAGTCTGTAACCAGCATCCCAGCTGTAGGCACAGATCGATTTTGCTCCACTCCAAAGACCGTGTTCCCTTTCCTGTGATCTTGCTGTTGGTACAACAGGAAAGGCCCTCACAAGCTCAGCTGTTAATCCTCATCTATGTCTTTCATGTGTTCATACTTATAGTTTAGAAAGCAGAGATTGTGGTAGGAAGGAAACAACACCCGTGAAGAGACATCACCGCATGAATCTTAATATGAGTCCTCAGGGAACGTTTTCTTTTTCTGCTCTTCTTCAACACCAACACTCACACACACTTGCACACACACACACACACTTGCACACACACACACTTGCACACTCACACACACTTGCACACACACTCACACACACTTGCACGCACACACTCACACACACTTGCACACACACTTGCACACACACTTGCACACACACACACACACACACACACACGAAAACATCCATGCTGTTTTGTAGCTGTTCCTTAACAAAATATAAACAACTTTCACATCAAGCAGGATGCCTTGAATATCTTCCCCGGAGAATGCTTTGATAATAAGAGACACGTATGTTAATTTTAGAAGTCCAAATATGTGAACATGCACAAAGTTGAAAATACATGTGTCTCTGCAGTGCCATCTCCAGAGTAATTATAGTTGGCAGACATCGTCTTGGAAATGTTTCTACTTTCATTTCTGTTTTGAACACCCTTAGTAACAAGACATCTACGCTATCTGAGGACTTTAATGACAATTTAAAAAAGAAAGGCTTAACAGAGCTGTACTTGTTAATTTGTAACTTAAAAAACGTAACCTGCCAGGCTGTGCTTGTGGCAGTGTGGCACTCTGCTGAATGGGTGCTCTGTCATTTGTTAGTCCTATCTCTACCACCGGACACCTAAGGCGTCCCCAGCCTTTCGTTACCATGGGCACTGTCCTGGTGAGCATCCTTCTTGCTTTGCCCTGAAAATATCATTTGTAGGGTTTATCCCTAGGCATAGAATGGTCCTTCAAATGACATATGTTGCTTAAAAAATGCTTTTATTATGTGTTACCACATTTCCCGTGTGAAGACTGCTGTGTCTCTTTAATATTCTTGGTCTTTGAGAAGCTGTGGCACATGACTGTGAATGACCTTATTGGAAGCAAATCTTCAACCTTTAAGTGCTTTTAGGAAGTGATCGCATGGCATTTTTGTTTCTATTTTGAGAGCTTAGGTGGTAGTACTTGGAATTTTCTTTGGGCTGCCAACCAGCTCCCAAATAAAGACATGGAGACTTATTAATTATGAATGTTCGACCTTAGGTTAGACTTGTCCCACTAGCTCTTTTAACTTAATTGAATTGGTTTCTATTTATCTACATTTTGCCTCAGGGGCTTTTTACCTCTCTTTCATTCTGTATGTCCTACTTTCGTGCTTCCTCTGTGTCTGTCTGGTCCCTGGCATGCCCCTGTTTTTTGTTTTTTTTCTTTTTTTTCTTTCTTTCTTCAAGCCTAAATTCCTCCTCCTACTTACTCTCCTTTCCCAGAAGTTCCACCTATACCTCCTTCCTGGCTATTGGCTTTTCAGCTTTTTATTAGATCAGTCAGGTGCCTTAGGCAGGCAAGGTGAAACAGCAACACATCTTTATATAATTAAATAAATGCAACACATTTTAACATAGTTAAACAAATGCAACACATATTTACATAGTTAAATGCAACACATCGTTACATAGTTAACAAGTGCAACACATCTTTACATAGTTAAACAAATGTAACACATCTTTAAATAGTTAAACAAATGCAATACATATTTATATAAGCAAATGTAACACATCTTTGCATAGTTAAACAACTATTCCACAACAGGTCTTTGTTTTTAAAAGGTTAAAAAAATGATACAGAAAAAAATTGAGATTGACAGTACATACCATAACAAGTACATACCATAACAAGGCTGTGCATGCTGTGTTGTGGCATGTGTGTACCTATGTCTTGTCATATAAAGAGTATGCTATCAGGAACAGTGTGAATATTGAGTGTAATCTGCCTGTGTTTAAATTCTGCTTTAACCTTGTTAATCATGTGATCTTCGATCCATTCATCTGTGAAAGGAGAAATATTACTAGTTAGCAAAGCTGACCACAAGGATTGTTATGAGATTAAGTAAGATAAAGCATGCCCAACACATTAAGGTAGTGTCCTAGCTTGCCGTCTATTGCTGTGATCAAACATTCTTTCGAAAAGCAACTTGAGGACAGGGTTTATTTGGCTTCTACTTCCCTGTTAGAGTCCACGACTGTGACACAATTGCTGAGGGAGGTCAGGCAAAGCTAGAGGCAGGAACTGATACAGAGGCCGTGAAAGAGCGCGGCTCACTGGCTTGTTCTTCATGCTTCGCCTACTACTTTATACAACCTAGAACCCCCTTCTCTGGGGTGGTGCCTCCTGCAGTGGCCTGGGCCCTCCCCCATCAGTCATTAACTAAGAAACTGCCTCATAGACTTCCCTACAGGCCAATCTGATAGAGGTACTTTCTCAACTGAAGTTCCCTCTTCCCAGATGACTCCAGCAGTGACAAGTTGATAAACAAACCAGGTAGAAAATGATGGAGAAAGGTGACCTGCCACTTCAATGTTTCCAAAATGTGCCTCGTATCCTTCCTACCTTATTGCTACATCTTTCCTGTTCCTTGGGAGGGCATAAGAGGAAAGGAATTGAGGACAACAGGACTTATGAGGAAGTGAAGTTGTAGACCCCTGTGCTACACTGCCTCTGGCTCACTTCCTCCTCTCACAGAGAAACAGTGAGTTCTCTGGTTCTGCCTACCCATCAGAGGCCTGCCACCGCCCACCCTGTAAGCATGTCACACCAGACACACATGGCATCCCAGGTTCTGGCTGATTTCTGACCCCCTGGTACAGGGGTCCCCTCTCCATCTCCTACCATCTCTCTTCCATTCCTTATCTTTTTCTCATCACTTGCTTTCTCCTCCACACTCCCCATTCCTCCTTCCAGAATGATCCTTACAATTCCAGCCAGGTTATCAGGCACAGGGTTCAATTCATGTCTAGAGTCTCCGTATGCTTCCGAGGCATGGCATGGTTGTTCAAGGCTTTTGAGTATTTTTAGACAGCTGGAATTGTTAGGAAGTGGAATTGGTGGACCGAGCAGGTTGCAGTCGGCCATTGTGAGGGAAAACGTGGCAAAGTGAGGTCTGCTCACTAGGGAGGCGCTTGGCACATGCCAAAGAGGAGAGCCCAGCGTGCATGAGGTGTGCAACCTCGCAACAGCATCCAGTCACAGTAGCTATATGACCACTGATTCGTTAGACCTGATAGAGAAGTAAAGAGAGGCATTTCTAAGATGAGACATGAGTGCTTCTCCCTGTGATTTCCAGAGGAACCTGGACCAGAGTCCCATAAATCTGCTCCTTATATGGGGTGTTTAATACCTACAACACTTCTTACTGTTTTTTCAAAGATGTAGTATCGGCCATGCTATCCTTTTCAGTTTTTGAGTCATATTTGTTTTTCCTAGTTATACTCCTAGAGTTATAATTTATTATTTCAAGCGATTTAGGCTTTCATATTTGTGTGTGTGTGTGTGTGTGTGTGTGTGTGTGTGTGTGTGTGTGTGTTGGATTACAGTGTAGCTGCGTATTTATAACGTGTGCACCTGCTCTAAAGGTCGGAATCTGGCACTGGGTGCTTCTCTCAGTCCCTATTCACTGAAGCAGAGTTTCACTGAACCTGGAGCTCACCAGGTTTTGACTGGTCTGACTAACCAGCTTGTCCTGGAGCTTCCCGGTCTCCAAGTCCCAGCTCCTCCTTGCCTGTCTAACTTTATTTGGGTTCTTGGGAGCTGACCTCCAGTTCTCATTCTTGTACAGTGCTGTAGTTTCACTTCCTGTTACTGTGGCCAGATCCCCTCTGCCTAGGGAATGGCACCACCCATAGTAGGCTAGGTCCTCCCACTCATCAAGAGCGCCCTTCACAGCCTTACGCACAGGCACAGCCTATTTACACAACCCCTCATTGACAGCCCCTTCCTAGGTGATTCTAGATTATATCAAGTCACAGTTAATACGAACATCCTCGGCAAGTGTTTTTTCCACTGAGATCTCGGGTCAGTCTGGTTTGTTGTTGTTTGGTTTTGTTTTCATTGTCTGAAAATCTAGAGTTTCATCAGGTTCTCATGATCAGCCTACATAGTCTCTCCTGTGGCCATCATACATCTTGTATTCCTGCCTGTAATAATGTCAGAAAAGAGGGTTTGCTTAGTCCCAATAACAATTGATTCCTGCTCACGATCTAATTGTCTATGCTGAAGAGCTTTTGCTTTAGAAATGAATTATTTTATGATTTTTTCTAATTCATATATCAGTACATTTTCTTAGTAAAGACAAACTTAAAGTGTGGTTCAGGATGTGTGTAGAATTAAGTTAAATTCCTTGGAAAGAAACTGAAGCTAAACACTTTCTAAAATGAGCAGCTTTGGGTTTCATCCCATTAGACGGGCTCCTTGGTGACCCAAGGGCACGGTGACAGGTCTTCTGTGATCCATGTGAACCTGTCCCTCTGTGTTCTGGGTAGCCATTTTCTTAAATTACATTAATTATAGTGCCTGTAATTTATATGACAGCTTTTATACAAAGAACTCAAAGTATCTTTGGATGTATTAGCTCATTAATGCTCTATAATGGTCCGGGGAGGTTGATGTGAGCAGACAACATTAGCTCTGTCTTACTGACAGATGGATGGAGACTCAGAGAGGTGGGAGGGCAGCCTGGGGTCACACGGCAGCCAGTGCAGGAGCTGGGCAAGAGCCAAAGTTACAGGACTTCTAGCTATGCTTCTGGCTCTGGACTCTAAAACTCAGTGCGTTTTCCCTTCCTGAGAGAGCTATACTCCGCGAGGCAAGAGGCAGACATATACTCCTCACTACACCAGCTTAAGAGAAAAAGACAGGTCAAAATTTCCCTTGAAAAGGGTGGGCTATTAAAGCATTTTATTGTTTTTAAATTGTGTTGTTAGAATAAAAATGAAACTCTTTAGAACCACCACCTTTCCAAAAGCCCAACCAACTTCTCCAAACCATTCAATCCAAAATAGAAATGTGAGGCCCCCTCCATCCCGATTCTCAATCTTAGAGCAGGGTCCTTGTATCTGGAACTTGTAGGGAGAGGCCAGGCATGGGGGCACAGGCATGTAATCGCAACACTCAGGAGATGGAGATGGAAGGACTGTGAACTGAAGCCATCCTGGGCGACAAAGTAAGACCTCATTAAGGGAAAGGTAGAGGGGAGAATGAGAGAATGAATAAATAAAAGGCTGTGTCTCTTGTTCCAAAACTCATGGTGTTGAGACAGGAGGATCATCATGAGTTCTGGATTGCATAGAAAAAAAAACTGTTCAAAAAATAAGTAAACAGAAAATAAAATAACACAAAAAACATTTAATCCTTAGAAAAGTATTTGCAGGCATTCTAAAAGGGAAGGTCTGGGAGGAGTTGGGGGAGAGGAGATGGATAAATATTATATAAAATTCTCGAAGAACTAATAAAATAATTTAAAGACTGTACTTTGTCTTGTCCTCCAGCTTTTGTGGTTGACAGCACCATGCCTTGGCAGAATCAGTACTCAGTAAACTGAATAATAAATATTTGTTCATGTTGGTTCCACTACCTAAAAACATTCTCATCCTCTTTCTTCTGGGAACTCTGTTCACTCTTTAACGCCCACTTCAAAAGTTCCCTCTGTTTTGAACCCTCTCTCTGGCCTTCCTGTCTTCTTTTCCCCCATCCTGTGTTCAGATCTCAGGCGTGCCAACTGTTATGGCTTCTGGGCTCCTGTCTCGATGGAGTCACTAGTGAGGTCTTTAGGAATTAATAGCCTTTCCATCAATGCCTACTTTTCTCCACATCCTTCTTATGCTTACCTGCATGAGGGGTGTGGCTTCCCTTCCCAACCTCTTCTTTATGTGAAAGAGAGGTCTTCCCAGACCTGGGTGAAGTTGAAGGGCCATCCTTGGGAGATGACCAGTGTCATGCAAATGTTAGAGATGACTGTCATTTGCTTGTTAGCATCCCTTCCTATCATCGTCCTACATCAGAGACATCCAGATGCATTCCCAGAATGCGGTGAAGTTCTTCGATGAGGACTGAAATCTCATAGCCTTTGCTTTGGCTTTGAACTTGCTGTTGCTGCAGAGATCACGTCCATTTTAATCCCCCCCCGCCTTTCCCAGTCTGTCTGCCTATTGTTTCCAGGAGTCTTGATTCCGTCTGTCCCCTGGGTTTTTGAATGGCATTTCTCTGGCCTTTCTAGCTCTGTAGAGACTCGGTTCTGCTTCTAGTATATCACTCGACTCCCTGATTCTTGTCATCTCCCCTCCGCACCTTTGACTGATAAATTTTCATTATTGGTTTTACGTGAACCTCTTCAGGGTTCCACGCTGCCTGACCCCTGTGGTCACTTAGTGATTACACGCGCCAGCTGAGGTAATTTATTCACTTTGTTTTGGTGTGAACATGTCCCATGGGGCTTGTAACTGTTGTAATCACTTGACCCTGGTGACTGTTAAATGCTTTAAACACAGTTATTTTAAATTTATAATTGTTTTCATTAAAAATCCCTTCTAGTAACATCACTGACCTTGCTGTCAGCATGGCATTATGTGCAGGAAGAAGAAATGAAAATATTATGATGCACATAATACAGTGGTCATCAGAGATGCGTGGCAAATCATTAGCTTATTCTCTACATTCTCACTCGGAGTCCTGCAAGGCAGATGAAAGGGAAGGCCATAATTACAGCAGTCTCCCTGTAATTCAATATGGCTGTTCTCACATGCAGGCCAGGCTAGCAGCCTAGGATCTGGCAAGTGCCCTGGAGTCTGAGGTGAAGTACCAGGAGGGCCCCATGAGGTCAGACTCATTGCCTGGGCAGACAGTACTTCTCACACTAGTGGGTAGGCCTGATGAATTTTGTTTTTTTAATTCACTTTTTTTTTTAGTTTTCAATTTGAAATATTTTCAAGTGTCATATAAGTGGCAGGAATACTGTAGTGAACTCCCATGTGTATTTCACGTGGATTTTCCAATGTGGATGCATTTGCTCCTCTCTCTCACCCTCCCGTGTTCTCAATGGCTGGATCCTCCTGATATATGCAGACGTCTGGGCCATACGTACTGCAGTGAGTTCAAAGAACAGGAGTGTTAATTTGCATGGACTCATTACACTGATCAAAGTCAAGAAGTATGAATTGATATAATTCTATTTGCACACCTTTTCCAAATATTGATGGCTGTCATGCTAATACAGTTCGTGTGTGTGTGTGTGTGTGTGTGTGTGTGCGCGCGCGTGCCTGCGTGTGTATCAGTGTGAGAGAACACATCTGTGGGTATGTGGAAGTCAGAGGACAATGGTCCTCATCGTCCACATTGGGACGGGATCTCTCTTGTTCACTGCTGCCTACTCCAGGGGAGCTGGCCGTGCCCATCTGAAGCTTTCATGTCTGCTCCCATCTCACTCACCACAGGAGGCTGAGATTAAAAGCGGGCACTGCCATGCCCCACTTTACTTTGGTTCTGAGGATTTTAACTCAGGTCCTCATGCTGCTATAGCTACTGAACCAACTCTCCAGCTCCAACACTGTTCTTTATAGTAACTTTGTTTTATATTTGCTGTGTCAGGATCTAGTTCAGAACCACAAATTGCAGTTGGCTCTAGAAATCCAACTAAACCAAGTAACGGTTTCTCGCCTTCTTTTCTTAAGGAAAAGGCTGGTATAATGGACAACTTAGCCTATGAAAGTGTTATATAGTTTAAAATAATAGGTTTAAGTATTTCTGGGTAGTAAATGACAAGGAAAGGATACTGGTGGCTATTTTATAAATATACTTATTTCATTTGAGCCTCCTAAATGCCAGTCATTCTTGATCAGTAGCGACAGTGGGAACAGTTTCGAGAGGTGACTGTGTTCTGGGTCTGAGACACAGTGTGCTCCCAACTCTGCGCTTTGTAGCATGCAGGAAGGATGCGGGTGGGACTCTAGACTCTCAGGACCGGAATGGAAAGAGGCTGCACTTGTCTCATTTCTAGCATCTGCTTTGACCTGGCAAAGACTAGAAAACATGGGTGTAGTTCAGTTACCTGTCCTTTTTGACTCCCAAAGATGCTACCTGGTGTCTCAATTATAAAATTTGTGAAAATTAGTAACAACATATCATACAAAGTTTGAAAGAAGGCTTCCAGACTTCTGCCCAACATATGGTAACTGTGAAAATTGAAGGTCCTTGCTAATGTGTCTGGTAGTCCTTTAAGCCTGAGAACTCACATACAGTGTGTGTTCCTGGCCTGGCTGAGTCAGTCCCTGAGGAAAATTGAAGATACATCTAGGCTTGTGAATTTAAAAGATATTACAACAAAAGTCTTTTTTTTTTTAGTTGAAACTTTACTGTAAAGAACTTGCAGATTAAAAAAAAAATCACAGCAAGGTTAGCCAGACCCCAATTCTACATACCTCAGTGAACTTCTGTCCAATTAGAACAACCACACAGAAACTCTGGAGCTTCGCCCTGGGTCTTACTTACATGATTACTGAGAATCTCTGAGGGACATTCAGAACTCTACTCAGATGAGAAAAGTTTGTCTCAGAACACACAATTGGAGTCTTGTATTTGTTTTTACTTATTTTTCTTTCCTTTTTGTTCCATGAGTAAGCGAAAAAAGCTGAGGTAGTTTTGCATGTCAGTTTAAAATGATCTGCTGTTTTCCTAGTATGTTATTCCTGGTCAGGGATGCTGGTTGTCTAGAAATCCCTACTGTGCAGAGTGTGAAGGGTCATCCCGCGGGCCCTGTGGACCCATACTTTGTTGGTGGCAGACAGTATCACTAATGCCACAGTGCGCCGAGAACTCTAGTCTTCTCTGTTGATAGATGTGTCCCCAATGAATATGCATTTTGTTTGCTGGGTCTGTGCCACCGCATTTTATTGCCTCTGCTTGGTGAGTGTCTTTGTGCCGGCATTTGCTCTTCTCATCCTCCTACCTTTTGTGTGTCATGTTCATGTGTAGTATTTTAAAGCAAGGGATGTTTAAAGCATTTGGGGTTTAGTGTTTTAGTAGCCTATAAAACATGCATACTTATAAATATATGAATTTTATCAATCAAAATGTCTTTAAATTGAGATATTTAGGTAAATTTTTTAACGATGTGCCAAAAAAGAATATCATTTGGGGGGAAATAAGTGTTGGTGTTGGTCATCTTGCTTGCATGTCTCAGCTTTGTTTACATTTGCAGCCTGTATTAGAACAGCATTTGCTACAAACAGAGTAAATAATTAAGCAGCTATCACATGCATTATTGATCTACAAGACTTAGATGTTATTGTGACAAATTTCATATGCATTATGAAACTGAAGCAAACTTTTTTCCCCACAGGGTTTTTTTTTTAACTCTGCTCAAATTTTGGAATTAGGGAACAAAACTGACCATCCAAAAACACAGCAAACAAAGAAAAAATTGCATTTTTCCCCTTTTAATTTCCAAATGCAGTTGTCTAGGTAAACTGCGCTGTCTTTCTTCTCCTGGTCACGTGCGTGGTTCTTAGTTAGCTTTTGTGCTTCTCTTCTCGGTTTGGGAATAGGGGAGACAGTTGGCTCTCCCTTGTTTTGAAGAGACCGTATAGCAGAGGACCTCTGGGCTGGGAGTCCTCTGTAAAATACATCAAGAGTGAAATGATCTTGGTTCTATTTCCTGACTCTGTTGCTGGCGTTACTCAGTTGCCTGGGATTCAGAGTGTACAGCGCTCTGGGCTCTTCTTCCCCTCTGTCACTTGAATTTGCAGCTGACAGCCAGCCAGCCATTGGCTCAGTCAGTACTTGTGCTGGTGACGGCATGGGTAACGGTGGTTCCCTTTCATGAGCTGAAGAGCTTAGCCAGTTAGAAATGCAACTAGAGCAGGAAGCCCTAGTTAATAATAACCACATAATAACGGGATTTGAACCTGAGGGCCACAGAGGTGCGTGCCGTGGCAGGCAAGCTTCCCCTGTGAATGCGAATACAGTGTTCAAAGTTTAGTCCTGTCTTCCTTCGGCTTATGTTTGCCATTTTGCTCTTTGGGTTTATTTCTTGGTTAGTGGGGCTGCAAAGATACCAATGAAACAATCAAATCATGGAATCTTTCACTTTTAGGATTTTTAAGTCATTACACCATATTACATTATTATGCAGCCAAGTTCACCTAGTATAAACCAGTCTGGAGAGAGTTGTCAGGGGTCTGTGTGCAGGGAGCGGCCATGCACCGTTGGCTACTAGGAATGACTGCTGGCTCTCCCCAGTCTGAACACTGTTATTGGACACTGGGAAGCAATCAGTGTGTCTCAGAGGGTCTGCTGACTCTCATCTAATAGTGTAGATTAGAACCAGAAAGGTCCCTTGTATGGGTCTTTCTAGTTTTTCTCCATGCAGCTCCTTATTGTTGGCCATTATCACCTCAGTTTGCAGATGTAAGCTTTCAGCTTGGCCTTGCCTGGGGTGCAGTTCAGGGATGATGAGCATGAATTTACTGCTCACAAGTCATCTGTACGAGCGTGTCTTTGACTCTTTTTATAAGACACAGTGCAGTGCAGCCTGCATTCACAATACAGTAGTGTAAACTGTCAAGATGGAGCTTGCGGACTGGTGACAGGGCTCGGCGGGTGAATCTCTACTTCCTGTCCATCCTGACAACCTGATTTCCATCCCTGGGACCCACATGCCAGAAGGAAAAAATTGACTCCCAAAAGTCATCCAGTATCCAGTTGCTCTCTGACTTCACACACACACACACTCACTCACACACACACTTTTCTCTTCACCACAAATAATAAATGAATAAGAAAAGATATAAAGTAGCATGCATGCTTATTAGGAAGGGTCACAGGGCTGGAGAGATGGCTCTACAGTTAAGAGCTCTGACTGTTCTTCAAGAGGACCCAGGTTCAATTCCCAGCACCCCTATGACAACTAACAGCTGTCTGTAGCCCCAGGATCTGACATCCTCACACAGACATACGTGCTGCCACAACACCAATGCAAATAAAATAAAAATAAATAAATTATTAAAAAAAAAGAAGGGTCACTCCTCTCAGTAATAGTTCAGACATGGTTGCCCTTGGGCACACGTGGAGACTTCCTCTCCTTTTACAGCAGGAGGAAAGAAGAAGAAACTTGCCTCAGATGTCCTTGCCTTCCTTTCTTAGTTCTTATTTTTATCAGAGGTGGAGATTCAGGACTGATATTGCCCCTGCCCTTAGATAAAGGTCTTTCCTTTCTCATCAATAATCTTTCCGTCACCCACAGAGTGTGAAAAGCCTGCCAACTGGGCAAGGGCACACCCCAGACATGCAGGTTCATTCTCCAGCAGGGCTCCTGTCACTTTTAGACTTGGAAAATCTGGAGTTTCTGCTGTAGTTGCTTCATTGAACATCAAGCCTGCAGCTCACAGCATCCATCTTCAAAATCGAGCATCTCTCCTCCGTGCTACTCGAGCCCGTGTGCGTGTTTGATTCTATCCTTTTTTGGGGAAAAAAAAGTGCTTACGGTATTAGGAAAATATGTCTGGTATTCATAATATCGTTTCCTTGTGCTCTCGTGTGAAATATAGATACACACCAACTAACAATGGCTATAAAAATGAAATCTTGCACAGAATCATACCCTCCCTCCCCACGCAGCGGGAATAATGCTTTTGGGGTTGGAGATGAGCGATCTTAATGATAAGGTAGGAGGGGAGGCAGTAGGGGGTGGGTCATAGCAGCTCAAGAAGTGGGGAGGGGCACGCGCTGCAAATTTTAGTATAATGCATAATGTTGGAAGACATCTTACCCCATCATAAAGATTAGCAGGCTGTGTAATTCAATTTAAAATTGGTTGGCGTGGCCTGCCTATTACAAAGCTCTTCTTTTCTGTTTTATCTTCATCGCATTATTTTATGTCTTACCCCACTAGAGGATGGAGCATATAGTGAAATCATACAGAATCCCCTTCCAGTGGTTCCACCTCTTGGAGAAATTGTTGATGGGTGGAAGAGATTACCTTAAAATGAGTTAAGAAAATGCTTGCTCAATTGAGTGCTTCCTTGTTTTATTTTTTTCCCTTTCTCTCTTTTTTAAATGCAAAATGAATTTCTTCTGAGCAAGCAGCTGTTAAGAGTGAAATTCTTTAAAAGCCTTTGCTGGACACAGGGCTTGGTTCTCAGAATTCCAGCGTTAGCAATTATCTCCAGTATTGCTTGCATTGCTGTGCTATTGCAAACTCAAAACGCAGTAACTTATGTTAATACAAAACTGACAGACCCCTGTCTGATGGCAGTTACCCACACTGGGGGTTAATAAATGTGCTTAGGATTGCTGTCTTGATTTTCTTTATTACAAGAAAAGTGGGCTGCTTCCTAAACAATGTCTCCTGCTTCTTGCGAGCAGCCTCAATGACTTGCTAGCCAGCGGTTTTGGTTCTAGTGTCTCATGAGCTCTTCTCAGTTAGGAATTCTTATTAGAGAAATGCCAAGCCTGTTGGCCAAATTAGCATGTGCACCAGCACACACACACGTGAGTACACACACAAACACACACACACACACACACACACACACTCTCTCTCTCTTAAAAGAAATTTGGCAAATAGTGGTAACAAGCCTGTATGCAAGAGAAGAGGACTTGGAATATGAGCAGGCACCGCTTTCTCACCACCTCCTCACCACCCCTTTAGAGTTTGGGGAGATCTGAACCCATTTTCTTCATGTTCAGAGATAAAGAAACAATGAAGAGTTCATCCCATTGGCTAACTCTGACTCTCTTTGTTGAGAAGTAACCTCGTGTCTATCCAGAATCAGTGGAAGAGATTATGATTGATCAGCAATGTGTGCCACGCTGTAGGACAGGGGCACAACTATTCACATACTGTATCTTTACTAGTTTTGGTTTCATGGCCTTCATCTTAGGTCATGTGATGTGCGTGATCTCTGACTGTGATAGGAAGTTGACAAGCTTAAAAGGTATGTCGGCTTTTTTTTCTACTATTTATGGAGAGTCTACCATTTCAAAGTCCTTATCAGAAGGCTCCTGAAGTAGCTGCAATTTTGGCCTGGTAATATTGTCAAATCTCCTGTACATAGTAGGGTGTTCATGCATATTGTGTTCCGTGTCTGGCGGTGGTGGTTCTCAGCAGGTCTGTGAGGTAACCCAAGGCTAGTGAATAAGTAAGGCTTGCAAGAAGATGAGAGAAAAATGCAGCTTCTCTGATAGAATACAGGAAGCAAACTAACTTTAGTTTATGATCCTAAATATTTAAATAATTACGGTTGTAACCAGTCTGATGGTTACTGATTTTGGAAGTGCTTTGAATCCCTATTTAGTCAGGCAGCAGGAGATCTGGAGAAGCTAGTCAGTTTCATTTACCCGGTTAGATTTTCCACAGCTGAGGCAGCTCAAACCCCCTAACCTTTTCTATTCATGACAGACTTTCAGGCAAGTGGTTCAAAATTCTTACTTTTTGAGACTAGTTTATTTTTGTTAAATCGCACTGTCTACTCTGGGGTCCTAAAAACTGGAGCTGTGATGGGATTTCCTCGGCTAGATCATGCCCTTGGTCACGACCACATGGTCTCTCGAGTTAGTGAGGCATTCTGCAGTCCCTGGTTGGCATTCACCAGGCGATTCTCTGCCATACTCTTCTTCATGACCTCTGTGGACCCCACTTGCCTTGTCCGTAAAACAGATAGCGGCTGTTACTTTAAAAGGTTATAATTGAGATTAGTCAGGTTGGTGTGTAAAGAGTTTCTGGGTGGTACCTGGTGGAGGGTAGGTGCTGTATGTGTTGGCTCTTAACCTCACAATTGCCATCCTCATTTAATGTCATTTACACAGACTCTTAATATCTTGCCAGAGGCAGAAAATCAAACTAGAATCTAACCAGGCTTTTGCAGTAAAGGCTAGAAGAGAGACAAGGAAGTGTTTGATTGAAATACATTAACTGAGTGTACGGAAGTGTAAGCACAAGTCAGGTAGGAGGCTTTGACATAAGCGCTATGAGATGTCCTGTTCCACAGAACAAATCCGCAAAGGATTTTTGAGGGTCTGGCAAGTCAGGGCTTCAGTGTTAGTCAGGGAAATCGGGTTATTTCTCTCCGTTTTTCTCTCACCTCTCCTCATGTACCAAAGGATGGAGAGTTGATCGACAATCTCCCTATATAGTATACCATGACAAGTGTTTGGTGGAAGAAGAGTCATTCCCTTTCACAGACTCCTTTGTGTAGGCGATGAATGTCTCCAGAGTCCTCCCTTCAGGAGACTTTCCCTGTGTCTCCTTGGACGGACGCCACGTGTACTCTTTAAACAGCCACAGGTGATGGGAGTAGACGGAATGACTAATCACGATCCACGGTTCCTGGAGCTGTGGCTTCCCAGAAGGAGATGCAAACAGGGTCAAAACTAGGAGGACTACGGCGTTATGGATCACAGTAGCCATGAGCAGTGCGTCCATGTGTCTATAAATGCTGCTGTGTAGCATCTTTAGGAGAGCAGCAGCCTACTGTTTTCCTAAAATGGAGCTCATTTGGTGTAGCTTCCTCTAATATATTATCCTGCATGACATGGCTTGGCTATGGCAGCCTTAGGTGACATTTTAAGACATATACCTGATTGCCATATTCTATCTATCTATCTATCTATCTATCTATCTATCTATCTATCTATCTATCATCTATCTATCTATCTCTTGCATCTATTTATTTGCTGTTTGCATGCTTGTGTGTGCGCTCCATGCATGTGGAAGTCAGAAGGCATCTTTTGGGAGTTGGTTCTTTCCTTCCACCTCGTGGATTCAGAAGATGGAACCCAGGTTGTCAGACTTGGCAGGAAGAGCCTTTTACCAGCTGAGCCATTTTGCCGGCTCTTCCTCTCTTATTCTTTCTCCCCTTTCCTTTCTATCTTTTCTTCCTTTCTTCTGTTTTACCTCTTGCCAGTTCCGTAAGCAATCTATAGGATCCTTCTGATCGACAGTGGGTGAGGTTTTTCCACCACAAATGCATCCAGAGGGAAGATTCCAGGATATGTTGTGAGGCTGGCCTCCAGAGATCTGAGAGGGAGAGCCCATCTTTGAGCATCATTATATGGCCTTCTTGTTTGAGATGCTTAACCTGCCTTCTTTTTGCCAATCTGACATTGGCATATTGAGATTCCTGAAGGCAGCCTGGGAGGCATCCTTTTGATAATTCAAGTTAATCTGTTTGTTGCCATTGCTGATTATCAAGTGATGATGGAAAGACAGGTTTCTTTGGGACTGGAACCCACTGGTACAGCGTGGTAAGCATCCCTCGTTGGGCTTGCAGGTAGAGAGAGCAGCCCCGGCTCACGTTGCTGCTCTTTTCCAGCTTTGTGAACCCACTCTCATTGGAGCTGGACTGTGCAGTGCTGTGACTAGACTGGCCTTTGCCTAGGGTCAGACTGAGCATGGGACAAGAGGCTTCTCTCCCAGCCCCTTGCCAGGGCACTTTTAGCCACAGAGATCTTATCCAATTTCTGGAGAAACTGGAAGTGAGGATAGACAATGTTTTCCCTTAAGGTCATGACCCACTCAGGCCTGGAAAATCAGAATCTCCTCAGCTGGAAACTGGAATCTGACCTGAAAGGGAAAGGAATGGGGAGGGGGAAAGATTCCTTACATAATTCTGCAGAGCAGCAGATTGAGGAGGAACTGGATGAAGAGGCTGTGGATCTCTGGCCATACAGTGACTTAAAGGTTTGTATGGTTCAGCTCCCAGGGTAGTGCTTTTTCAACTGTGTTCCAAGGACTTTAGGAGAGAGAAATTGGTGCGTACCTCAGGCCACCCATTTTCCTATCTGCAACCTGCCTTCAACCACAGCAAACTATTTTTTTCTTTAAGTTTCCGAGTGAATTTTTTTTTCAACAAAAATTTCCCAGAATCCTCTCGTGTGTTCCACCATCCTAACAAAAATACTCTGGGGCAAGACACAGGCTTGAACAACTTCTAAGTTCTGTTACCATGTCGTCTTTGAACTAAGAGAAGAGTTCCGTCAAGGCCCCCTGAGTGTCTGGGCTTTCAGGAGCTGGCTGGGGAAAGTCTCTGGTGGACAAGTGGAATAACCGTGGAGATGAGCCGGGGAGTAGCCCCAGGAGCTCCTGAGGACCCAGCGTCGGCACTGACCTTACAGGGCTGGGCATGCTGCACATCAGATGTTCTCTTCAGCCAGTGTTATGACAACCTCGACGGTAGGACTTGAGTTAGTGTTGTTGAAGGGATTCGGGCCCCCATGGAGAACCTTACACGGATGGGACAGCCTTCCCGTGGGTTTTCTGTTTCCAAACCATTGTCTCAATAGCAGGGCTTCACGGTGCTGTCCTCACAGAGGCAGAGTTATGAATAAACACATTTTTAGAAATACGATTGACTACAAGAGCAGGATTTTCAAATCCAGCCAGCAAACCAGAGAAGAGTGCTGTATCTGAGGGTTTCTATGGAACCAGATCATGAGGAGCTAAATGCTTGAGATTTAACAAGCATTTAGATGTTTTAACATCTCTTTGGTGTGTGGATGGACAGGGGTGTGCTTCCTGCCGCCTTCCATTGTGCTACACAGAACTGGGGATGTAATCCCGTGTGAATCTCTACTAAAAGGGTCAGCAGGCAAAAGAAAATATGTTGATTGATTTCCTTCAAAGGGTCCTTACTCGATTGCCATATCTCAGTAATTTCCCATATGCGGGTTCATATAACTTGATGGCTTCTTTCCGAGCATGGGCTCAAACCTCTCAGATAGAAGATAGTTTGTTTACTTCTCGGGGTGTCTGTTGGCCCCACCTGAGCATAAGTCCACTGAGGGCAGGTATACTCTGCCATCTTCCACTCCATTCTTCCAGCCATCACTCAGTGTACAGCCTGTCAAATCCTAAAACCCCGGAAATGTTAGTTGAATGTTGTAGGAAGATTGAGATTGTTCCTTGAACACACGGAGACCCTATTTAATTGTGAAACCTCATCTTGACTTTCATGAGGGTCAGGGAGCTCGTTGGATTTAATGGGATCTGGTGAGATTTCCTTCCTAAAAAGGGGCTAGATTTGGAAAACAGGTTGAGACCTGACTTTTCAGGAGCCTTTGCATAAACTAAATAGAAAAATAAGGATAAAGAAAAGCAGGGGTCGGGAGATGGGCGCTTACTGCCCAGAAATGCTGGCTTGGATCCCAGCACCGTGTAAGAGGCAGGCATGAAGGAGCATGGCTGCAATCCCAGTGCTGACACGGAGCTGTGTGGATTCCGAGGCTTCCAGACCAATCATTCTAGCCAACCAGGGAGCTCAAGGTTTGTTGAGAGACTCTGGCTCCAAAAATAAGGTGGAGAGTGTCATAGCAACACAGCAATGCTACCCCGTGGCCTTCACACACAGACACACACATGCGGGTAAGGATACCCCACATAGGAACACAGCAATGCTACCCCGTGGCCTTCACACACAGACACACACATGCGGGTAAGGATACCCCACATAGGAACACAGCAATGCTACCCCGTGGCCTTCACACACAGACACACACATGCGGGTAAGGATACCCCACATAGGAACACAGCAATGCTACCCCGTGGCCTTCACACACAGACACACACATGCAGGTAAGCATACCCCCACATAGGAACACAGCAATACTGCCCTGTGGCCTACACACACACACACACACACACACAGGCACACAGGTAAGCATACCCCAGTGTAGGACCACAACGCTACCCTGTGACCTCCACACACACAGACATATAGGTAAGTATACCCCCAAGTAGGAACGTAGACAAAGCCACAAAAAGGATGAAAAGGAGACTTTAGTCACAAAGTGAGAGCATCCGAGAATTAGAATTGAAAATGAAATTTTATGCAACAGAATTAAAAAGTAAAAAACAGTTTAGCTCAAACTACTGTACTCCATTCATGTTAGAGGTTTTGGATGGCTTCGAAGACAAGTTTTTAAATCCCAGGTGTTAAAGCTGGAGCCTGCAAAAAGCATGTTGTCTTCCTTCAGTGCGCCTGATTGTCATAACACACTGGGAGAGTTCAATTTAAAATAAAAATGAAAGTTTATGATCAAAACACATTGTATGAAGCTTGAAATTCTCCAAGAACTAATGAAAATAAATAAATAAATAAAACTTCTTTTCAGAGAAACTTCTGTTCTCCATTTTCAACATTTACAAGCCAATAATCTTGGCTCTTGTTCAAGGATAAAATGCAGGTCTCTATGAGGAGAATAATCCCAGTTAAAAAACAGTAAAGACTGGCGTTTTAGAGCTATGAGGAGATGCAGCTATCATCATAGTAGGCTGTGTATTATAACAATTTAGGACATTTATCCTCCAGACCGTTGACAAACCTCTTTCTTATTTGGGAGGAAGTGGAGGTGCCTTATTGGTTGAGTGAAATCAATGTAGCCCTTTAGCTATTGATACATAAAAGGACAATTGAGATACTGCTATCCCAATACTGGTATTCTGAATTTTATTGAGTATGTTTCATGAATTGTATTGGAGGAGAAAGTAAAATTTGGAAGAACTGTGGCTGTCTGAGGGAGGTGGCTTCTGTCACTTTAACTTACTTTGATACAAACTCACAGTTAAAATGGTCAAACAGATGCTTTCTATGAAAGACAATGGCTAGGAACCATAATAGAAGGGGTTAAAAGAGGAGAGTGGAGAGTGTCAGTCAGGCTGTTACCACTGTGACAGACTTGAGGGAAACATGTTGGAGGAGGGAAGACTTTGGTCCCTGATCTCAGGTCCTTGTCTTACAGCTCCATTACTTTGGGTGAGAGCCAGGTAAAATCAGAGCACGAAAGTCACGGCAGTCAGAGCACATGGAGGAGGAAATTTGTCCAACTCACGTGGCCTGGGAGCATAAGACGAGAAAGGAAGTAGTAGGGACAAGCTATAGCTTTCCGGGACAAATCCCAGCGAGCCACTTCTCCCAGCCGTGGCCTACCTCTCAATAACAGCATCTTATTGCAGCTTCATTAAGAGATTAGTCCATTATCAGGTCAGTGCCTAGAGGATCCAGTCCCTCACCAAAGGCCCACCAGTCGGCAACCAAGTCTCTAACGTCTGAGCCTTTAGGAAATAACCTTAGATTCAGATCAAAATAGATAGAGTATCCCCAGCATGAAATCTGAGTTCCCTTCAGTGTCTGAGAGAAAAGATTATTCTGCATATCTTGTTTATTATTTGATGTTGCCTACAGAAAGCAATGGGTTTTAATTTTAGGAATTCACCCTTGTGGTTATAGAATGATGATATTGCTCAGAAAAGCCTCTCAGTTCCTCCAAAAAGAAATCTTCTGATGTGTAACACAAGCCACAATAATTACCTAGACTCAAACTGCCCTTGCCCCTGTGTGGCTCAGTGGAGGAGGAAAGGGTTGGTCTGCAGAATCAGGCACCACCCCCCTCTCCCGTTGCAACTGCATCACTGACTGAACTTAGTGGAGTCAAGTCTCCTTACAAGGTTTCAGCTTCCCATCCCACAGAAGGAAGGACTCTGATGGCTGAGGTCTCCGCCCGCTGGGAATTCAGTCGGCCTGGACTCTGCCGAGGAGATCAGCAGCACCCCGCTGCCCCTTGATTTTTCTCCTGGAAGCCAAAGGGAAGAGCTGGGCCTGCACATAAATTAGTACAGATTCTTTCATCTGACCCAGTGGCTTGGGGGCCTGAGAGGAGGCACACACGTGTCCTGGATGGACTCAGGCACTGGTTCGTTTATGAACAGTGACCTCTCCAAAGCCAGCTGTCAAAACAGCCGTGACTTGCCTGGGAGGCCTAGAGGTGAAAGCATTCAGATGTAGAGATGCCACGAAGGCAGACACCTCCCTTACATAGTAAGTGGCTACACTATTGAGTCCATCTATTGATCCCACATCCTGGGAACAAAGGATGGGAGATTTTCTGAATGAATAATATTAAAGAGCAGGACCAGTTCCCTCTCTCTCGGGATGACAGTGCATTGGTGGTGGGATCTGTTCTTTCATTCAGCTGCTCGTCTGTTCATTGTTCACTCATTCAGTAAAATCCAGTTTTCACTACACCAACCCCCTCTGCCTCACTCTTACCACCAAAAAGGCTCACCTTACAGCACACTTTGAAAATCAGATTGAGCTGGGATGCTGACAAGATGTCTGGGTCCATAAAAAAGCTTGCTGTCCAAGGATGAGGACCCGAGTTCGGATCCCCAGCGTCCGTGTAGAAGCTGTGTCATCATGTGGTGTCCTTGTGATTCTGTCCTTGAGTGGGAGGGGCCGAAGTGGAGGACAGCTACTCTGGGCTTTCTGGTCAACCAGCCTAACCATCGGTGAACTTTGCCTAGAATGAGAGACACTGACTAAATAAATAAATAAGATGGAGAGCAGAGGGAAGACACTGGCTGTCGACCTCTGCTCTCCACTAGTGTGTGCACACACTCAACATGGGTATGCACACTTACAGACATGACACACTCACGCCATACACAAACGTACACAGAGATCTAGCTGGGTATGGTAGCATAAGTGTAATCTCCACTCCTGGCAGGCTGAAGCAGAAGGATGATGTGTTAAGGGCCAGCCTGGTCTACATGCTTGAGACCCCATTTCAGGAAGAAGTGGGGGATTTAGTTTCTCAGTCACAAATGATTCATATATCTCAGGATAAATATTATATAATTATATGTATATAGGTATAATTACATATGTTATATATAATTGCTGGCATTCTAGAGTGAAATATAAGTAGGATTTTTAACACTTTAAGGCCATGTTGAATACAAAATTGAGGTGCAAACCTGTTATATCTGGATGATTCCTAGTCAAGATAGAAGTATTCTTTACTTAATCATTCTTCATTCATAACATAGATGCTATTCCAGTTGGATAAAGGCCCACTCTGATGTCCTCCTTACAGTCCTTATGGTAATGTTGAGGTACGCAGGGTAAAGGCCTCCTCATGTGAATTTGGGAGGGACAGTTTGGCCCATCACAGAAATGAGCCAAAGTCTGGGAGACTTTCATACCGTCTAAAGAGGGTATGTAGCAAAAGGGGAGGGATGCATACGGTAAGGGATAGAAAGTGATATGCATTGTGGTATACAGTTCAAGGCAAAGGCAGGTTGTATTCACTTCACTTCAAATGTCCACGAGCAGGGACCCTGGCAGGATGAGAACCACCCTGCTTTGTGCTCATTGAAGAGAACCAGTGGGAGCTGCTCTCCGTAGACCACACACTCTGCACTGCAGACAACCCTTAAACTATTGTGAATTGTGTAAAGCAGAGCTTTAGAGAACACTTTATATTCTATACATCCCACTTAAGACAAGGCATGGGCTCCAGAAGACACCGTGGGAACTTCGCCTCTTTTCGCTGTTGCTTAAGGCTGCTGGCAGCTGGGTGCTCCAGACACCGGGCAACAATGAGAACAAAAGAAGACAGGGACCTGACGGAGGCCTGCAAACTCCATATCCAGACGCACGGGCCTCGGGAGACATGACAGACTTTTCTAGAAGTACTTTACCACTTAAGAATACACATTGTGTAATTCCGGAAGGGTGTTGTGGCATCAGAACACAGAGTGTATCTAGGACACCCTACTATACCAAGGGAACCAAAGTTCATCTCTGGAAGTCTCCTTATTTACTCTGATTGCATGCTGTTCCTCCTTGTAAGTAATTGGTGCCAGCAGAGAGATGAGGCAGAGAAACCCTGGGAGAGGAAATAGATGCAGTCTCATCTTCCCTATCTTATCACTGCCACCATTGATCAAAACACCCTCTCCTGCGGGCTTTCCTTGTGAATCTTTTCCGTGCAGTGCTTGAGTTATAAAAGGGGAAAAGTCAATTTTATTGGATCCTAAATTTTACTCAAAGCAACTTCCTGTCCAGAGTGCAGATTATTAAAATTGACGTAGGATGTGTGTGCGAAGTAATATCCCCTTTCGTAGGCCTTTCTCTAAATTTCAAGATACTCTGCAGAGTGGATTAGATTTAAAGGGTATGGGGACTCTGAAAAGAAAATAGAATTGTGTATTGATGCCTTCAGAAATATTATTTGATGGCAATAAAATATTCCCCGAAATTCCCTTAAGAGGGGAGAAAATGGAGTTTGTTTTCCGTAATTGCATTTTCTAGCATTTGCTCTCACACTTTCCAATATAAGTCAATTGCAACCTGTGATTTGGTTTTGCTTATTGGCAAAAGTACCATGTAAATTGATCTGTGATGCATTTAAAGAAGATGCCTTGAAAGTTTGGAAATTGAGATGGCTTTTGCTGATTAGATTCCAAGAGTATTAGGGTTCATTTCTATATTTTAGTCTAATGCAATATTAGCCAAATATGTTCTTTTTCAATTTAGTTTTAATCAAGTTCTAGAAGACCATTTTCATCTAGCCCCAGTGGTGCTGTTAAGGCAGAGATTGTATTTCTGCTGTCAGCCCTCTGCTCTGGCTTCTGCAGTCCAGCCCCAGCGAAGCCCTGCAAGCTGAAACCCCACATCCACGGGCCTCCATGTTACTTGAACACCCAAGGACAGCAGTGATTTCAAAGGGAGTTTTTTTAAATTTCTATTTGCAAGGTTAAGGAGGAGGGAATTTAAAAAGCTTCTAAAATAGTTATTTCTCTTAAAAGATACGGCCTTTATGCCTTGTGTTATTTTTATTTAATTTGGTCTTCACCATGCTTAATGATGTAAAATGCAAACACACGAGATTTGCATTTGTTCCCCTAATTATTCAGGAGAATAATTGCCACTTATTTTATAATCATCGCTGGGAGGAACACCTTCCTCTCACTTGCCTTTGAAAGGCTTTGTGGGGGAAAAGATCCAACGTATTTGTCAGCTCATCATAGAACCTTGTCATAGGCTCCTCTCTGCTAATAAAGAAATGTACTGAGCCCTGTCTTAAAGGGGCAGGAGGCTGGCTGCTTATCCCACATGAAGTCACCGTGCGAAATGAAATGTAGCACAGAGCCACAAGAGTGGTCCTTGCCTTCTGTGTGTCGGGTGTTGTGTCCAGTCTGTGCCTACTTGTCTAATTTCCATGCCCGCTTTGTAGGTTAGATCACATAATTTTCCTTCAGATGGGTAATATTAGGTTAAAGAGGATGCTTTAGATTTGAGTTTTGAAGGATGCAGTGATGGAACTGGGTGCTTGATCTGGGGTCTGTGTGATTCCAATGCCTGTGCTCTTTCCTCCGTGCCCAACAGTCATATTCTCCCCTCTGCTCAGGGATATAAACACACACATAGCCGACTGAGGTGACGATCGACAGTGTCTTTGCCGATTTGCCTTGGTGCTGGCTCATGAAACCCTGACTTCGATCCACCCCTCTGGAGATAGCGCGGAGGGTCATCAGAAGGCAATCCATTCAGATCAAATTTGCTACACGCTCTTCTAAACAAGCCAAGGCTCTTATCTGTAAGGAAGAGGTTGGATGAAATAAACAGTGGAATCCACTGCTCTTGACTACGGTTGTTCAGACAGATGGTGGCTTATATGACCGAGCGATCTTCAGTCAGACGGGTGCCCTTATAACCAGAGAGCACAATAGCTTCGCAGGTGCCGCACAACATGTAGGCCTGGTGGCAACTTAGAGATAGTCAGTTGAGAATAAGGAGGTGTTTAGTCATTGTGTTTATGACCTCATGGTGTCTGTGCAAACATATGAGTGTGGATTGTGTATGCGTGCGTGCGTGCATGTGTGTGTGTGTGTGTGTGTGTGTGTGTGTGTGTGTGTGTAAGTTATGGTTGAGACCGGAATGCATATAAACAAGAAGTCGCTGGGGGACAAGAACAGCATCTCTGAAATGTCTTTATGGTCTCTAAAATGTAGTGAGCATAATGGCTGCCCTCTCCGGGTTTGGCTCTTCTCAGTTTTGCCACTCATCATTGGTGAAGAGCACTTTGGGGCAGTAGGACGATGGGGTAGACTCTTGTCTCTTCTGTGTGGAACTGTACTTGTGGCGTCTCTGGTCCCGTAGCAGTCTCGTTGTGAAGGAGACTGGAGAAGATGAGGAAGCTTTCCTGCTGTCTTTGTACGCTCCCCATAATCCCTGACATGGACTGTCCGTCTTTCGCTCAGCATTCCTTCCCTCTCCGGGGAGTCTGGCTCGGCCCTGACATTATTGTAATCTAGTTTTCTGTGTTTAATATTTCTTAGACTTGGGTTCCCATTGCAAGCATGGAAGAAACCCTAATGCATGAGTTTCAGAGGAGAAGGTAGCAGTCTGAACCTGCCGTGTGGCTCCATCAGCAAGTGTGAGTATTCACGTGAGAGCTGTCAGGGCTTGTGAAAAGTAATGGAGCCTGACGGGGGACAGACTGAGGTCAGAGACAGAGCTTGCCCTGACTGAATGTTTCTGATGGTTTTGCAGCTGAGGCAAGCGAGTGGAAAGGTGGAGCCAAGAGGGATTCCTGGAGGTCTGTGCATCTATTTAACGCTTAGGCAGTAGGCTCCAAGAACCAGAGTCTTTTCTGCGCCCAGGGTGGCCTCTGCCTCCTTGAGGCTAACAGTGCTCCCTTCTTGCTTCAGGCTGGACTCAGCCTTCTTTACAGCCCTCACCCAGAGATCACCAAGTGAAGAATTGAGAAGAGAGGTCTCCCTAGGCTGTCCCTAGGCCCCATTTCCTCTATCCTCTTAACCACTGCTGTGATTTTTTTTTCTCTCCTTTCATTTTTCTTCTGCTTGGTCAGTTTTCTGTCTTGACTTGTCCTTCCTCATTCCTCAGGAGAATAGTCTTCAGGGCTTTGGACATTTTCTGTGGTCCTTCTCCACATTATCAAAAATATAATGTGAATTTTAAGCAGAGAGATTTTCTTATTCTTCTCTGTCTTCGGGGTGTCACAGGGTCCCTTACATTGCTGGTGTCTGGCACCGGTGTTCTTAAACATCCTGCCCCTGCTGCGGGAAGGCTGAAGGTCTCAGGTAGATGACTGGATAGCAGTCTATCCGTTGCTCTTATTTTGTTTAGAAATGATGCAATGATAATCGTAGTGAATTCAGTATTAACTGGGCTCTTTGTGGTTCTACAAAGTGAGGTCGCTCTCCAGCACGTTAGAATGGGAGGTGAGCCTGAAGGCCGTGCTTCTGAGGCTGATTTTCCTGAGCACCTGGCAGAGAGCACATTCTTCTGTTCTGACCCCGCCTCTCTATTTCTTCTCTTCTTGCTACAGAATAAGCCTTGCTTACTGACAGTCTTTTGACACCAATAACCTCGGTTTCTTCACACGTTTTCAAAATCTCTAATTTGGGATAATGGACAGAAGTGTCTGTAGGAATCAAAGGTCTTAAATTTTGCTCCAGAACTAGGTTTTCGTCTATAGATGAAACCTAGAGAGCCATGTTGACTTTGGATGCTTTCTCTGCTGTGTGCTGGGGGTTTGTTTCCCCATGGCTTTAGCGTACGAAAATAAGAGATCACAATCAAGTAGTCTTATTTACCAGTTTCTTGATTTAAAATATAGGCCATGGGGAAGATTAGCTACAAACTAATGAGCCATTTTGGTCACCCTATTTCCCATAATCCCTACTCAGGAGGAATGAAAAGTGTCAGACAAGCTCGTGTGGAAGGCAGATGCCCCGGAAGAGCGAATTGTTGGAATACCTTCTATAATGATTTATGGCAGGAAAATAGGCTGCAGTTATATGATACTTAATTTTGAGGCACATTAATTTTTATTGAAGGAGTGGCGCAAGCTGTCCTGGGAATCTTTATCCAGAGCAGCACTTGTGTATGAGCATTTGAAAATGATGTGCTGGTACCCCATTTCTGACTCCCCTCTATTAATTTCCCAGCTACTTCCGTTCACGGGATTATCCCAGCCCTCTCCCGCTCCCATAGGTGTCGAGTTTATCACCTTGGACTTCCTTTCTTCTGTCTAAGCTTTGTCCTATTTCTTATGATATAACCAACACATTAAGTCTAGGGCTAGACATTAAATTGACCCCCTTCCCTTCCCTCCCCTCCCTCCCCTCCCCTCCTCTCCTCTCCCCTTCCCTCCTCTCCCCTCCCCTCCCCTCCTCTCCTCTCCCCTCCCCTCCTCTCCCCTCCTCTCCCCTCCCCTCCCCTCCTCTCCCCTTCCCTTCCATTTTCAGAGATGGTTCTCAGATTCCCCTGGGAGGTAGTGGACAAGAAAATCATGCCAACAGCTGCAGTAGAATTCAGGGAATGCCTTAAGTGAGCCAAGCTATGTGTTGTCATAGCGTGAGGCTGACACTGCCCCTCGTGCTTCTTGTAGGAGAAGCCCGTGACATAGCTAGAGAAACATCTAGAATGGAAAACTCTGCTTCATGGTACAAATGAAAAGGGACATATTGTCTAGCACTAGAGAAAAGTTCCCCAGGGATGGAACTCCGGTGACAGAGGAACCTTAGCCAGGCATTATGAGGTTCTAGCAAATTAGGCCTTATAGGATAAAAAGTTTAGCTTGGGAGGGAAGATCTAGAGTCTAGTTCCGCTTGTGCTACCCATGTGGCCAATAACCGCATGGCAAACAGCGGCATCTCTCTAGTACTGGGTTTCTATATCCATAGAATGGAGTTGGGCAAATCGCGTTGTTGATTTTTACATTTTTAAATCATTTTATTAAAAGGCATTTCCAACTGTAACCTTTCCTCAGATTGCAAATTCGAAGAACACAGAGCTGTTCTGGTAAACGTGGGAGCAAGTCCCTCTCCTCAGCCTTGTGCTTTTTTTCCTGAGTCTTGCCCTAGCTCTGAGGAGACCTCAGACTGGTGTGCCTGTCTACCTTGGCACATTCTCCTGCCTCCATGCTGTGATTAGCTGAGGCCACTTGAGTCCAGGATGCTGTGACCAGGGACAAGGTCCCTTTGTTTACTTTAGAGTGAGGACCGACACCTGACCTGCACATAGCTGAGGGTATCTGCCCACACTGGGTGCTGCTGCTACCTTGTTCTTTGCTATGCACATCAAGAAAGGGAACCCACCAGGCTCTAGGAAGAACCAGAGACATTTCAAGGAAGTAAAAGCTACTAAAAGGAAGGGAATCTGGATAGCCTCCATATTAGTCCTTTGTGAACGAAAGGCCAAGAGTTGGGCTCCACAAGAGGGGGATAGAAGTGGCATGCTTATGATGATTCTATGGAAGGTCTGCTTACCAGTGGGCACAAGCTGGAGCCTACCGGGCTTTCTCTCTTTATCTTTATCCCAGTGGCCTCGTTGGTTCTGATGACACTCCTTGCTTAAGGGTGTATTTCATCACTGCCAGATACTGCCAGTTTTCAGAGGTTTCTTTTCCATCGTCTGCCGCAGGTCGTCCGAGGGAGGTGCTGTTGTGTGTGGCATCAGGGAGGGATGTGCTCTGTGGATGAAGTGCTGGCTTCCTGAGTGGCAGATGGGGGGCGGGGCTAGTCTCCACCATCGTCTCAAGCCACAGCACAGCTTGTGTCTACTGAAGGACCAGCGTGTCAGAAGTTGTTTAGGATCCCGTTTAATCCCACGAAAGCTCTTTTTGTCTTTCTGTTCCGTATTCCTACCTATCCTTGAAGAAAGTAGCATTTGGAAGGTGTGGACTGAACTTAGCCGGTAGACCAGATGTTGGAGCGACACTATGTAGGACGCTTTATGGAAGCGTAAACTTGAAAGGAAATGTGATGTTGAGTTCCATTTTGTCATGGCCTAGTGTGCCAAGCCGAGTTTCTGGAGTCTAAGGAGCTTTTGAGCACCCTTGGGCGTGCTCATTCATTGTTTCACTAAGCAAATACGAGTTCTGTGCTTATCACGGGGAAGTATTGAACTGAGTTCTCTGAGTCAAACAAGCAACCACAGCTATGGCCCCTGCCTTTTGTCAAAAGGGAGTTGAGTTACCCATGAAAAGCAAAGCTAAAACCTGGAGTGCCAGTCGTGACCATGTTTACTCTGACATGCATGCGCTTCTGAAGCTTTAGATCATGCCGCTGTTGCCGTCGTCACCCTGAAAACAAAAGGCAACTGTGCAGAGTCCTGCAGCTAATACACGGCACAGCCTGCAGAGCCCCGACTCTTAACCCTGTGCTCCCCTGCAGCCCAGTAGTACTGGTTTAGAATTAACTCTTAAGAGCGGAAACTTGGAAGGCATGGCAAGACAGCACTCTGTAACATCTGAAGATGTACGGATGGGGAGGGTGTCACGGATGGGGAGGGTGTCACGGAATGGGACGGGATGCAAAGACGCCTGAGGAAGGAGAGAGAGGTGGTGCTAGACGGGACAAAGGGACTCTGAAGAGCAGAGCATCAGGACCAAAGGGGGTGGATATCTGTAAAAGCAGTGAGGTCGCTGTGGTCAGCTCAGCCCAGGTGAAAACGGAGAAACTCTACTTTGTCCCTCGGACAGTTATTAGGGACGTTCCAGGAAAGCGTTTGGAGAACAATAAAAACAGAAACTGAACTGCCTTGGGTTGTGTGTTATTTGGTGTAAAACTGCAGTGGCCGGTGAGGCAGAGCCAGTGTGGGCCAAGCAGAAGCAACGGTGGGAGTGGGAAGGCCTGCAGGATTTGTGAACTTTGCTGAATGGTTTTCAGTTTTCCAAGAGAGGTGGGCAGCTCTGAAAAGTGTGCGTGCGTGTGTGTGTGTGTGTGTGTGTGTGTGTGTGTGTGCGTGTATCTTCTGCTTTCTCAATGTTAGTTCATTTTTTCAAAGTAGCATTCAGTGAAGAACTCAACTTAACATATCTGTAGGTTGAACTTATCATACCTGGATGCCTCCCAGGGGTTTCGGAACAAAGTGTTGAAGCATCTTGAGCCATTCAGTATCATGGGTGCAGCAGGCACACCTGTTTACTTGCCAGTGGTTACTTACTCTTACGTAATCGGGATGGGTAAATATGAACTCACAACAAAAGAAGATTCCATTAATAAAAAACTGATGCTCAAGAGGGAAGACATTCGAAAACCAAGGCAAGGTGTATGCAGGCATGGCAGGAGTGGCTTAAGAATCTGGTGGGTAGAAGTATAAGTTGTGACCAAGATGGACTAAGGAGAACGCGAAGGCGAAGAAGCAAGGAGACCCTTCCTCCTCCTTTGTCCACATGGTTGGCAGTCCTGGGAGTTGAAGAGAAACCCGGAAACATGTTATGGTGCCTGCTCTGGAGGCTCGCAGGTGACAGGAGCGTGTAGCCCCCCAGACTGCACAGGGGCAGTCAATCTTCATATCGTCCCTCTCTGTTACTTTGGAAAGGACAGGGTCTCACCCTGTAGCCTAGGTTGGCCTGGAACTACGTAGCTGAGGCTGAAACTGAATTAGTGGCCATTCTCCAGACCCAGCCTCCTGAATGCTGGACTTATAGGCCCGAGCTAACAGGCTCAGCTGTGGGACAGAATAAACCATCTCTGCTCGCTCATCTGCCCATGCAGAATCTTTAGCTGTCCCCTGAATTGATGGTTGGGTTCCCATGTTTCATTCATTTCTTTGCTACCATTGTGGCCTTGTTGCTATACCTGTAACTTACCTGTGCTGTTTATTCAAAAGTGTTCTGACAGTTACATATGTATTTTATTACACACACATATACATATATATGTGCATATTACATATGTATTTTTGTTGCATATACGAAAATAATGCTATAAATCACACTCACTTTAGCTTTCCAACTGTGCATTTAAAAATATGCTAACTCCGTAAGACTTTTGTCGAGGGTTCCTCTCCTTTCTACCTAGAATAATCCTGTCTTTCGTTCCCAGGACGCGCTGCCTAATTCCACTGGGTGGTTCTTCAGGTCCCGCAGAGCAGGGATTTCTTCTGTGTGAAGAAAGTAGAGTATGGTCCTGCTTTTTATTCAAGTGGGTTGGCCTAGATGGCCTGATCTGAATAAAATGGATAAAGGCAGGCACCTCTTTGTCTGACAATTTGAAAGTGATGCTGTTTGAATACCAAGAAGCTTGAAGCTTGACTGCGCAGCCTTCCAAATTAATCTAGTCTTGTGGGAAAGAAAAAAAAAAAAGAAAGAAAGAAAATGCCATCAAGTAGCAGGAGATTTGTCAGCTGCCCTGCTTACACTTTTCATATAAAACAGAAAGGTTGGCAGATTATAGATGAAAGGTCAGCTCAGCAAAAAAGAAAATCTGTCAGACAATCTCATAACACAGGCAACCCAGGGCGGAACCTGGAAACCGCTATTGGATTCTCAGGGTGAGAGGAGTGTGTTGGCGGCGTGTAAATATCATCACCGCTCCGCGGCTGCTCATTTCGGGGCTTCATGCTTTAGCGGACTCTCTCAAACCTGACTCAGAAGATGCCAAGGATACTTACTTTCCCGGGAAGGATTTCCTTCGCAGAAGTTTCCCCTTTTGCTTTTGGTTGGTTTATTTTGAACAGTTAAAGCGGGGGTATGGTGGGGGAGCACTTCTCTTGTCCTGTGTCTTAATCTCTCAATCGTGCTGAACCAAATATCCAAAATGGGGGCATAGTGAGAATCCTGCGCCTCTCGTGAAAGCAGTGGTGACTACTGAGTGAGATTCCAGCGAGCCCATCATCAGCGACAAAGGAGACAGAGGGCCACCGTGTGGGCTGGGCCAGTAGCTAAGGCCCACTCAGGCAAGAGCAGTCTCAGAACAGATCGATGCTCACGACAACACGTCTAGTCTGTTCCGACTTGAAGAACCTAGGTGAATCTGTGGGTGCATTATCTAACTGCAGAGCTGTGATAGCAGAATTGTGGGGCCTCATAGCTTCAGTGCAGGCAGTGCTGGGAATTTGAGGCCTCATTAATCCATCTTTCATCTGTGCATCAAGTGTAGGAATCGCGCAAAACAGCCGCACCATCCTAAGGCATTTGCAACACACATCGCGCCCCTAATTGCCCAACTTGCGTAAGCTTGCCTCTGAGAGTGTCTTCCCACTTCTCTTGCACTCATCTCTGCAGCCCTGCAAATAACTGATGCCAGAGGTGTGTCACACAGCTGTGTGCGGGGAGGGGGGTCATCAGGTGTCCCTTGACTCCTGGCCTCCGTGTTTCTTCTCCCACCTCTTGTAGCATCATTTCCTGTCGCTGCTTTCACCCTTCTCTCGAGCCTTTCCGCTATAGCACATGCTGTGTATACGATCCTATTACCCGTAGAAACTGCAAATCAAGAGCTGAAGAAAACGACCCTGTTATAAAACATCACCACTGTCTTAGGAAACGCTTGTGCTAGCCATTGCCCGTGCTTCGGGCTGCCGGCAAGTTCGGGCTGCCGGCAAGGCAAGGAGGGCTCTGTGTGCAGTCTTTACAGATTACTCTGCCGAAATTCAAGCACCAATGCCAGAAGTTACTACGGCTCCCCATGAAAAGTCTGTCCCACTAAGCTTCCTTAATGAAATCATCAACTCTGGCTTGCTAGTAAGGATCAATTCTTACAAGGGTATTCTGTTTCCTACTCAGGGTAACCTTAATTCTTCCCACAATAGCAGGCAACATTAATTTTGCATTGGACCCAGGAGTCAAGGTGGAATTATATGGGCCACTGTCCCACCCTTTCTTCCACTCCAAAATAAAATAAAATGAGCAATAGCCCAGTGGTGAGTTTTGAGGGATGGGTAGAGACAGAGCAGCAAAAAAAAAAAAAGGCATTAATCTCAGGAAGGGGTTGGCTGCCGGGTTCTATCTCCCCTCGGAATTTCGGTCCTTACTGCATCACAGTGAGTTATTAATATGTATGACCTGTACTTTATTCAAACATTATAAATCTATGCAGAAGTCTGGTGTTTGGGTTTTCCTTTATAGCTTTCATTCTTCTTCCCAGAATTATCTCATTTCGATCGGGAAACTTTTGCATAAAAAGCACACACCAAGAACTCACATTTCCATAGCATAAATATTAAAAGGGGGTTAAGCTTTACAGTTTCCTCTCCCATCCCAATGGGAGGAAAGTTGGCCTTCCAATCACGGGCCCTTAATAATGTTCTGTTTACTCGGAAGCCAAAAGGTAAATGTAAAATGAGACTTGCAATCTGACATTGGAGGCTCCTTATCTGGACGTAGGATGCATTATAGAATACTTAGATCTGCCGCTTCTTTTGTTTGAAGGGTGTATTAAATCTAGCATTTATGCAAGCTGTTAAAGATACTTGGTTGTGTTATTTTCTGAGAGCCAGACTGAGTCCAAGCCTTCTCTTCAGGATCATGGTCAGTCTCTATAAGACAAAACAAAGTAAAAATTGGATAATTGTTTTGTGTAGAATCATCACAGTGGATCTGTAAAATCTAGAGAGAAATGGAGCTGAAACCTCGATGCCTTCTTAATGGCTTATTCATTCCTCATAGCTCCCTATCTCTCTGGTTTATTGTCAGTTTTTGGTAGCATAAAAGAATAGCCATAAATTTTGATTTACATGGAAATAGAAGGAAACGTATGAGCATTTCATTCGGGTGAGCCGTCTGCTAATCACAGTCTTGGCTGTTTTATTTTGTGATGGGAAATGAATGTGCTAATTGGTGCTTTTTTCTCTCTCCATCTTCTTGTTATTACAGGAAACCTGCCATATGAATATAAAATTGTGATTGCTGGGAATCATGAACTGACATTTGATAAGGAATTCATGGCAGACCTCGTTAAACAGGACTACTACCGTTTCCCCTCGGTGTCCAAATTGAAACCAGAGGACTTTGACAATGTCCAGTCCCTCCTGACAAACAGTATTTACTTGCAAGATTCAGAGGTAACCGTGAAGGGATTCAGGATATACGGCGCACCTTGGTAAGTGCTTGCTCAAACAGGTTGGGAACCAAGAAACCATGTTTGCTTCTTGACCGCTTTAATGGCAAGGCCTAGGATGGAAGGAAAGGTTATTGGTTCGACAAAACACATCATCTGCCACTGCTTGAAAGCCACAGTATTAGCTCTTCTCACCACCAGCCAGACTCCTTTAGGTGAGAAGAAAGAGAGTAAGGCTTAGTAGAAACGTGGGTCGTTATGGAATGGGGCTCTCCGTGTGTCTGTGTAACATAGAAAGATTTGCGAATCCCTGTTGCTCTTGGCAGATTTAGCTACTCTGAACATTTCATGAGTGCATTCCCTTTTCCCTTATACTGGAAGCAGTCATGAAATGCCTTGCATGTAGATCAAGGTTCCTCAAGGCCCTTTATGCATCAGACTGGCCAGCTCTGTAGAGATAGCTTTTGAAATTCTAAGTCTCAAAGACTCCCTGATTCTCCTCTCTTCAAGAAACAAAAAACAAAACAAACAGAAAACAGAAAAACGAAACTGTTTTTAAAGGGTCTGCAGATGAGATGCATGCTCGGGTGATTTGGAGAGTGCTGTGACAGACAGCACGGTACTAGGAGTCTAGACCTGTGCTCTGGATTGCGTGCGTCAGGTGCATGTCCTTGGGGCCTCACAGGGGGACTCTGGATCTTGGTTCTGCTGGTTTTCCTTGCCAGGTTTGAGCCTTAGTGTAACATGAGGGCCGGCTTGTTGGGGTATCTGTTCCCGCCCGGTACCCCACAACCGGCAAGTCCCAGAGAAAATCAATCACACAGAGATCTCTATAAGTTATAAAGCTGATTGGCCCATTAGGTCAGGCTACTTATTAGCTCTTATAACTTATGTTATCCCATTATCCTTATCTATGTTAGCCACATGGCTCAGTACCTTTTCTAGCAGGGCAGCTTACATCTTTCCTCTCCGATGGTCTGGGCAGAACTGCGGAGGGAGCTTCCTGCTTTCCAGAATACTCCCAGTCTCTTTGCTCCACCTCTACTTCCTGTCTGGCTTTCCCGCCTATACTGCCTGCCTGGCCAATCAGCGTTTTATTAAAATATGATTGACAGAATACAGACAATTCTCCCACACCACCTTAGATCCTGTATCTTTAAAATTGTGAAAACAAGTAGTACCTTTTATCCAGACGTCAGAAGATGATGGAGGTAGCACTATGCAGTGGATTTAGAAGACAGCCTGGTAATTGACTTAGAATAACAATTACCATTTTCTTCCTGTTCTTGGCTTTGCCATTGTGTTTTGGGGCAGACTTGGGCAAGTCCCTCAGCCCAAACCAATGTTTTCATCTCTAAAATGAGAATGTTGGACTGGAGTCATCTGCATCAGACAATTCCAGGGTCATCTGTGTATATTGAGCAGACCAGCTAACCTTCCCCATCTCAACTGGAAGAGCCCCCAAGTCCTTTGCTACATGCTGAGGATAGGGTTGCCAGAGGAGTGGCGGAGTGGATGGACTCCAATTGCCTCTCCATTCAAAGGTTTGGTTTCTGTCTGGAAAAAAAAAATCGCTTTTTCCCCTTACTAACTGGTATTCATGACTGATGGGGGTGTGGGGAAGGACATTTTTGTCTGCACTTCAACCTGACAGTGACTGTGAGTTCCTCATTAACAGCCATAAGCTAGGCACTGTTCTAAGTCCATTGTTATATCAGTTTTCCAATTTAATCTTTAATATGCCGGTAGAATTTAGGCACCACTGTGATTCTCACTTGGCAGATAAGGAAACTGAGGCACAGAAAGTTAGATGACTGCTTAGGCAACAACAGGTAGCAAATGGTAGCCCTACCACTCTGCAAGTCTCTCTCTGTGTAGGGAATATCGTGCGGCCAAGGGAGCGAGTAGCGATGGCAGTGTGGTGGTAATGCGATAATTAGTGGTTATGATGTGCAGGTCCAGCTTCAATTCGGCTCTATTAAAATCCATCCTTGATTGTTATGCATGAGAAGATGGTAGAGGGTAATAGGATAAATGGCAGGCATGAATCCTGTTCAGCTGTGGTCTGAAAATGATCTCAGGATGAAGCAGGGTGCTGACGCGGGTGGTTCTGGATGGGGGCAGGGTGTGAGCATCTTCCACTCCCCAGTCCAATTCTTCAAGTAATTTAATAGTGGAAGAAAGACCTCTGATCGTCAGAGAAGCCTGGCGCGTTGGCTAAAAGCTTTTCTTCAGACTCGCCTGGTGTTTTTGAACAATCTTCACCAGGCACCGGACACTGGGCTGTTTGTGAACAATCAGTGCTTTCAAAGACCCCAGATTGCTAATTACTGAAACAATGGCCAGAGTGGGGTGGGGGAAGCATCCTCCATGGTTTAAGCTGATCTAAATCTGTTTAGGAGAGAACTGAACCAAACAAAATTACAGCTGTGATGAATGAGGGATGATCAGCATCCCAAGGCAGACATTGACGCATCCCAAGATGGGAAAACAAATTGCTAACTGAAATAGCCGGTGTGCTGGAGTATGACCCAGTCTGGGTGGATGGTTCATGCTGCAGACAAAGTTTATACCAGAACTAGACTACTATCATTTAAGGTACTTTTAATCATTAAAAAAAAAAAATCAACTCAACATTGGTGAAGGTAGTTGAAGCCAGAAACTAGGAAGCATTGATTTGTGTCTTGAAATGGTGTCCTGAGTTAGTGTTCCATGTAGTGTGTCTGAGATTTCCATAAATCTTGACCCCTTGTTCCTGCTGAACACGTCTTTACAAAGAAGGGAATCTATAGGTGAGATTTAGGGGATCCGTAAGTGGGACTTGGGAGATCTGTAAGTGGGACTTGCCCCACTCACTGAAATGGTTGGTGTAAGGAATGCAGAAAGTGAAGAGGAGGTTTCATTTCACCCTATTCTCCTGAGACACCAGTTGTTTGAATATCACTGTGAAGATGTTCTGTTTAAATGGATAGTCCTAGGGCTACTGAACATTGACCTGGGGATTTCTGCCTGAGCCTTTCTCTACAGGAAGGACCGTGTTTCTCATTTTGACTATATACTCCACAGGACCTTGGATGAGTTCTTCTGTCTTTGTTTGATTTTTAACATCACCATGCCTCTGTTTTCAATATAAACTTAATGTATCCTCAGCTTAGCAAAGACTGCAAACCTCAAGTTAGCATCTGAGAAGCATAGCTATTACCATAAATAGGGGAGTAATTGACGCTTCCTGACCACTCTACAGGACACTTTGCACCAAGAGTCAAATGTTCTGACCTTGGTTCAGTCTCTGCTGATTGGATGACACTAGATGAGTCATGTGATCTCTGAATTTCAGATATGAAACAGAAGAAATGATGTCTTTTCTAGGTTTTTTTTTATACTTCAACCACATAAATGTTCACTGCAGTGTGAATCCTAATTGGTCTTAATAATAAAAACCCAAAGTCAGATGTTAGAGTATGAAAGCTGAAAGATCAGAGAAACAGAGCAGCTGGCCACTAGAGTTCTTACCTCTACAAAATATTTAGATTATAAAAGGTATCCTGTCTCTACAACTCCTCAGACTGAATGCTGTCTCTATGAAACCTCAGACTGAAAGCTGAGCTCCCATCTCCCCCTGCCTTTTATTCCTCTCTCCACCCAGCCATTATCACTTCCTGTCTCCACCTCCCTAGTGCTGGAATTAAAAGTGTGAACCACCACCACCTGACTCTGTTTCTCTTTTAGACTGATTCAATCAAGTAGCCCAGGGGGACCTTGAACTCCTGATCCTCCTGCTTCCTCCTCTCAAGTGCTGGGATTAAGAGTATGTGCCACCACTGCCTGACCTCTATGGGTAACTAGTGGCTAGCTCCACCCTCTGATCTCCAGGCAAGCTTTGTTTGTCAGAAACAAACAAAATATCACACAACGCTTCCCCTCTTTTTCTTTTCAGAAAAAGATCCCTGCATATAATCCTCTTTGTTCAGATTTTTTCCCTGATCATTACCAATAAGAACTTGTACCCAGTCCCCCTAAATATCCATGATCCATCTTATGGGAATTTGGGCATAGTTCTCTAGACTACTTCTTGCTGATTAGGGGTGCTTGTAATCTTCGGGGTGGTATGGGAGAATTGCCTGTAATCTGTCAATTATATTTTAAATAAGTGCTGATTGGCCAGGCAGGAAGTATAGGCGGGAAAACCAGACAGGAAGTAGAGGTGATGCAATGAGAACAGGAGAATTCTGGGAAGGAGGACGCTTCCTCCACCATTCCTGCACAGATCACCGAAGAAGCAACATGTGAGCTGATAGCTAAAAAAGGTACCAAACCATATGGCTAACATAGATCAGAATAATGGGTTAGTGTAAACTACAAGAGTTAACAAGAAGCCTGAGCTAATGGGCCAATCAGTTTATAATCTTATGGAGTCCTCTTTGTGATTTTCTTTGGGACTTGCCGGTTGTGGGGTACTGGGCGGGACAGATACCCCAACAAGCTGGTCCTTCATGTTACACTGGGGGACCCTGGGAAAATTCAGGATTATGATCAGTTCCTGACTGGAGAATTCTGGAAGGCTGGATTATCTCAGCCAGCAACCTTGAAGTCATTCTGGATGTAGAACTCAGAGGAAACTGCAGCAGAGGTTCTCTGAAACATTGGGTCATGTAGGCTATTCGCTCCCATCAGAGAATTTTCAGGGGGTCTTCCTCAATCAGACTTAATTTTTCCTAACCCAGAATGAATCCACAGCCTCTCATTTCCTGTGGAAATAAAAGCAAAACCTCTTCTCTAAAGTAACATATCTTTTGACTTAAATTTTAAAGTCAAGGCATTTTCAATATATATATGTTAGATTAATCCAGCAGCATTTATAATCAAATATCTCTTAGCAGCTGTTGTTTCTTCTGCAGTAGTCAAACAATTCAAAGACAACACAATAGCATACTATAACCTGATTCTCTGAGAATTTTCCAACTTTACATGGCTTATTATATTTTTTTATTATTCTTTCTTTTTTAAGAACTTTCTCTACCCTTTTTTATTGATTTTTATTGAATTATACATTTTTTTATCCTCCCCTTCCTTCTTCTCCCCTTCCCTTCAACTCTCTCCCATGGTCCCCATGTTCCCAATTTACTCAGGAGATCTTGTCTTTTACTACTTCCCATATAGATTAGATCCTGGATGTCTCTCTTAGGGTCCTCATTGTTATCTAGGTTCTCAGGGATGGTGAACTGTAGGCTGGTCTTTCTTTGCTTTATGTCTAAAAGCCACTTATGAATGAGCACATGTTATATTTGTCTTTCTGGGTCTGGGTTACCTCACTCAATATGATGTTTTCTAGTTCCATTCCTTTGCCTGCAAATTTCAAGATGTCATTTTTTTATGCTGTGTAGTGCTCCATTGTGTAAATGTAAATTTTCCTTATCCTTTCTTCAGTCGAGAACATTTAGGTTGTTTCTCTTTTCTTTTTCTTCCCCAAGCCCACATATATTTTAACTTGTTTAGAGGTTTTTTTTAATACGTCTTTACTGCATAGCTCAATCTTTTGCTGACCACACGAGGAGTGGATTCCCTGAAAGATTAGTCTCATGGCAGAGGTATGTTTACTGCCAGCTCTGGGATCCATGTTTACCACCCCAACTCTAGGAAAGGTCCGTGCCACCACCGAGTCGTATGTAGTAGTACCATCCACTGCTCATAAACCCCATGTAAGTGTTCGGTAGAAGGGCCTCTATAAAGAGTCACCTGTTTTTGCCATGTTGTTTGTTACATCAATTTGAATGTGCTTCTATGGGTCTGAGAAAATTTGGTGTCCCAAACAGTGGAAGCTGTTCATGGAATGCCAGTCTGGAAGGAGAGGGGCTCTTTGGAAGGGTGACAAGTGTAGATGAGTTTTGCTGGGAGCTTCTTGGCCTTGGAGGGCAGGGGGCTTGGCAGGAACACAGTAACACGGTTTTCTGTGTTCTTTCTACATTCCCTCACCAACTCCTCCCGTGAACCCAAAGGAAAGCGATCAAACATGCTCATGAGATGCTTCGCTTACAAATTTCCTCAACTTCTGCCATCATTTCTTTCTGCCCCCTTTGGGAGGCAGAAGAGGGACTTGTGTTATCAGACAGCTAGAGTAGACTCTGGCCTTGAAAGCTCACAGGGTTCCCATGCCTGCTATTCACGCTTGGCCTCCAAGATGGACCTCCGTTTCCTCTTTCTGGCTGTCTTCTGCAGTATCTTTTCCAAAAGCAAAGACTAGTTAAAGAAGAAAAAGTTCTAATATGACAGGTATTAGCCACTGTGGTAACTGACTGCTTGTATGTTCATACCAAGGGGAAGGTAGAATTTTGAAATCATCTTCATGTTTTTGGTTACTGAGCCTGTAGTCAGCCTTTTAATGCAAGTGAGTTTCAGTTTAACTCACACATGGACAGGCTGTGAAAATTGACTGGGTCTTCTTTTTCTGATCTCAGTTGCTCTGTTGATAGCAAGGTCCTGTGTCAAAGAAGAAACAAACCCACACTTACTAAGGGATCTGCAAGCCCATCCTGGCCCTAGCTTGCATACTCGGACAGCGCGATTGTCTTGTTCTATGCCAGCCTGTACCTTGCTCCTCTTGCACAGAACTGGTCTCCCCTGGTGTTTAATGAACATATGAATAGGGCTTTCCTATGTCTGGAAATTTGATCTCTTGGCGAACCAAGGGGTCAGGAACAAAGAGTTCAGTTTTTTTCATGTTAGAATGGACACAGGTGTAGTTTGTCACATTTAATAACTGTGGAGGAAGTACCTTAATTTCTACAGCAATAAAATTAGATCGGGCCCGGGTCTGATAGTTCTACAGTGGCTGAAAGAGGAAGAGAAAGTCCACCGCTCTTCCCTTTCAAAGTAAACATGAGTAGGGTCTCCCCTCCCTCCTGCGTTCCCTTCGTTTGGCATCGTAAACATGTTGAGTTCATCCATTCATTTAGACGTAATTTCCTGAGCATTTCACAAAGCCAGAGTTAAGTGTTGGCTCCAGTTCGTGGCAAGGATAATTGTGTCTGCGCACAGATCGCAACAAGGCTGTTTGTGTTGCTTTGTTCCGATCAGGGCAGCCGTGCTTCATGGGTATCCTGTCAGGAAAGCTTCAGATGTTTCCATTTCCAATTATAAGTTCCGTAATGCATCATGTATTTTGCTGACAGTCTTCAAGTTCTTGAAACAGCAAACAAATTAACAGCAGATATTGAGTGAGAGGATTAGAAAACCAATTGGTAACTCGTGATGGAACTCAGATACAGGAATGAGTGGAATGGGCTTATTTACTCTATTTTCACAGTCATACTGTGTCATTAGCTTGGAAAGAAGGAAAAAGGAAGGAAGGAACAGAGGAAGGAGGGAAAGAACAAAGGAAAGAAGGAACAGAGGAAGGAAGGAAGGAAGGAAGGAAGGAAGGAAGGAAGGAAGGAAGGAAGGAAGGAAGGAAGGAAGGAAGGGGAAAATCTAACAACATCTTCATGTTCCGCAGGGAAAGTCCATGTGTGTTCAAATCAGATTGTAATCATTATTGGTTCTGCACACTGTTTGCAGCTTTTATTTAAGGGAGTTCCAAAAAAATATTGGCACAGAAAACCGTGTGTGTGTGTGTGTGTGTGTGTGTGTTAAACAAATATGCACTCTGCTTTTACACGATTCTGTTTAAAGGCCCAGGCTAACATTTCATTTTGCTTGGCTCCAGGCCCGCAGGCACAAACCTATGGCCATTCTGCCCTGGTCTAGAGTTACAGGGCTCTGTTTACATTATTGCCTGCTTCAGAATGCAGCTGACTGCTCTTAAAGCCACACAGGATCAGATTCACGTCTGGTTCTAACAACTGCCTTGTTTATTTGAAAAAGGGAGAAAGCAAACCTGATTGGCCTTGCCGCCTACCTCCCATCGATAGCCAGATCAGGATAGCAGATACCCACTTCAAGTCCATCTTAGACGGAGTTTGTCCTGTTGGGTCCAGTTCAGAGCTCTCTGCCAGCACCTCCAACTGGCTCATCCTCCACTGCCTCTCCCTGTTGGAGCCTTTACCTGATGTGGGGAGGGGGCTAAACCGTAGCACTCCACTAGGCTTCGAATTAGCTGCAGTCACCGTTGAAGTCTTTGCTTTCACATGGCTGGGCCAGCAGCTCAGCAGGCGGCACGGATAGACTCACCTTTGGAAGGTGGTATTTCCTCCGAGCTTGTCCAGATGATGTCTCATTCGGGCCCCCTGGCCTTCGCAGAATCACATCATTGCTCACAAGAGTTAGTAAGACCAAGGTTTTCAAGTCAGGTGTTGTGCAGCCTTGTTGCTTTTGGAGAGAGTCCAAGTTAGGGCAGCAGGTGACGTGCCTAAAGTCCCAGAGCCAGTGTGAGAAATGGGCCCTGGATCCCGAATTCCTTGGCCAAGCTCTTTAAATTGGGATTAATTCAGCCAGAACATCCATCCTCCCCTCAGACTGAAGCAACTTAGGCAGTGGCCACTTCCTATCTTTGAAGACATGGCCATTTCCATTTCACTGCAAAAAGACTGCCCATTAATCCAGACCACATAACTCTCCGGGGACTCGCGTGGGATTAAGTGTGCTTCTAGAGAGGTGCAAGAGGAGTGTTGAGGAGAGGGGAATGGATGTCTTCCGCACGGTGTGCTTCAGAAAGTGAGGGGTTGTGCAAAAGTAGAAATCTCCACCTCAGTACGTTGTTAGCGTTCTGGTCTTCCTGCCTTCCTCCACACAGACACTACAGACCGGAGGCCCAGAGTCCATCCCGTGTCACTTCCCATGTCCCCATCCTAAGCATCTGTGTGTGTGTGTGGGTTGGGGGGTGGGCAGATACCTCGAGCTGGCCTTGTAGCTGTGCACTCCCGTGGGAGCCAGGCTGACACGGGCTGCTGAAAAGATCTGGACCATTTCATTGGTTCTGCTGAGCTGGAGGGCAGCTGGGTATTCTTCCACGCCTCATGCTGTAGTCACAGGCTCCTCCTCTTTCTAATCCAGAGTGGCTGCTGGTAGACGGAAGCAGATTCTACTGTGACCTTGTTCTCTGATGTGGGATGTCCTTCCGTATATGTGCTGCTTTCCTTGGTTGATGGATAAAGCTGTTTCGGCCAATGGCTCAGCAGAGTAAAGCCAGGTGGGAATTCCTGAGATAGAGAGGATGGGCGGAGTCATGTAGCTGCTGAAGGAGGAAGACGCCAGAACCTCACCCGGTAAGCCACAGCTTCATGGCGATACACAGATTAATAGAAATGGGTTAACTTAAGATGTAAGAGTTAGCTAGGAATATGACTAAGCTATTGGCCAAACAGTGTTGTAATTAATGTAGTTTCGGTGTGATGATTTGGGTCTGGGTGGCCGGGAAAGGAACGAGCAGTCTCTGCTTATAGTTCTCAGTGCTTACTCTAGACTAGCTCAGCCCAGACCTACTGAACGTCCACTCCATATCTAATGAGTAAGTGAATGAGTGAACAGACAGTATGATGGTAGTGGAAATATGAGCCAGAGGTCTGCACAGATCAGACGGCGTTGTAACGAGCGGTATTTCCAATACAAAGCCAGGCAGGATTGTGAATGTATGGGATGGAAGACGAGAGGTGGAACAGCAACATGGAACCAAACAAAGCTGTAAGCTGGGCCCCTGGGCCTTGGGGAGGATGGAGAGCACAGCTTGTCCCTAGGTGAGCATGACTTCCTAAAGCAAGGGAAAGGCAAGAAGGAACTTGACTTTAGGTCCTAAGGATTTTCACAGAAAGGCATCTTCGTGAGCCGTGTTATTCTTGCCTCCGAAGCCTCATCCCATGCTGTGAGGAGAGAGAGAACTTGCTGGTATCTTTGAGGAATGTTTCTTCAAGGCTGTGTTCAAGAACAGTGCAAAGATGAGAATGTTGGGAAGCGACCAAGTGAACCCTGGCCCTCCTCTGGTAGTGCAGAGTCACGAAGCCTGCTTGGTGGTGAACCCCCACTGGCTGGATTCCGCGATTCTTCATCACTTACTTTTGAGGTATCGGATAGATGCAGACTTCTCCGTCTGTGCTGTGCACTATAAATGTAGGGTGGACTTTTCCAGATTGTTCCATTTAGTAAACCTATTCAGGTCCCATGGCAAGCTCAGTCCACATCAGCCTGTTTGCCAGTCAGATATGTTCTCCGATCGGTCCTGGTGACTAGAAGGGTCGCTTTGATGCTTCCGAGGGCCCCGAGATTAAGGGGAGGGGGGCCCTCGGTCCTCAGATCAGAGGCTGCCCTCTCACTCTCCTCCCCTTCAGCTGGTACTGCCTCTGCCTAGCCTCGCCACAGGACTCCCTTCCCTCCGCTTCCGGCAAGTCTGCAAGCCGCCAGTTGTTCCACAATACAGGCTGAATAATCAAAGCGAGGCTGTATTCTTTGCTCGCTGGGAAGAAGCCCTCTGCCCCTCCAGGCAGCTCCGTGAGAGCGCTGTCAAAGCGTGATGTCACTTATTGTCTCGAGGGTTCATTTGTGAGCCCGTGGGAAGCTGGGTAGAACACAGGCTCGGTCGCATCATAGACAAGGACATGTTCCTGCCATTGAGGATTTTGTCGAAACTGTGCTAAACTCTACTTCTTGCTTCTCTCTTCTCTTAAGCCGTCTGTCCCTCAGTTTAACACCTCCGGAAAGAACTTCCCAGGAGGCAGACCTACCCTGAAAACTTTGCTCCCTTTGTCAGCCGTGAGCAGGTGTACCCGGTCTCAGAGGTCTTGGAGGGAGGCAGGTCTGTAAACTTACACGGACCCCAGCGTTCAGAAGAGGCTACCCCAGCAAGAGTGATTCAGTTTCATCAGTGTGACCTTGGCGAGCACATTATCTAATCTCTCTGAGCCATAACTTTATCTGTAAAAGGGGCATGCAAATAATAACTGTCATGTATGCAGCATCACCCTCACACACATGCTTTGTTCAGCATGTATTAAGCTTGGTCTTGTCTCTATAGATGTGGAAAACCAGAAGATTAAACATTAGAGAAGTTAAATAACTCACCTAACGATCCTAGCCTCACAAAGGACGGGAAATTCTTAAAATCAGACTCCAGTCTATGTGGCTGGCCCTATAGCTTTTTCTTTTTAATCAGTTGTGGGATTTTTGTGGAATAAGAGGTTATGTATGTTAGCCTCCTGGTACTCATTTAAATAATAATAAAACATTGTTTTCTTCCCTGAACAGTGAGTAGGTTTTCACGGTTCTCTGATGGCTAACATTGTTTTATGTTTGTGTGTGGTCATGCTAAGGTAAAAAGGGGCAGAAATTAAGTAAATAGGAAATTTAAGAAAATGGTGTAAGTGTGTGTGTGTGTGTGTGGGAGAGAGAGAGAGAGAGAGAGAGAGAATCAGGAAGACAGACAAAGGAATAGAATTTTAAGAAATGGCTATCATTTACTTCCTTTGGCCTGATAAGTTGCTTATGATCTGGGTAAGTGGAAGCCATTTAGGAAAGCTACCCCGCCTATTGCTGCATTTGGTTCAGAAGCACGGAAGAGTGGAGACGGCTGTTAGATGTAAACAGATGGGACAGTTTTAAGGTCACTGAAACAGAGTATCGTTTTCAATGTGTGCGTAACACGTAGCAGTGGGTCCTCACCCAGGAAAGATTAAGGTAATGCTGGATAGTGACTGTAAATTCAGTGTGGGCTGGCCCGTGAGGGCCGCTCCAACCCAAGGCTAGTGGCAGATTTGCAAGCCCCTGGATTAGCAGAGTGTGTGTGTGTGTGTGTGTGTGTGTGTGTGTGTGTGTGAATTCTGCACAAATCAAGGAAGATGGGCTGAACAACCTGCATTAACTCAGGAGAGAATGGAAGAAGATGCTCAAATGTTAGAAAAGCTCCTCTGTTAAATGCAGGCACATCACTGTCGCTAACAACTGCCATGCCGTTCGCATCCAAAAGAATGACAGGCCATGAGAAGAGAAGCCTCTGGGATATAGAAGGGCAGACTAGAGGCAATGGTTCTAAGTGAGATTCTTCCTAGATGGGAGAGCGGGGAATCTGAGATAGTTTCTGAAGGAAGAGGTGAAATTAATTGGGTAATTTAGATACCGTAGCATGACAGGTTTACAAGGTAGGCCACAGAAGGAAAAGAACAGTGGTAACATCTCATGCGGATTTGCGGTAAATCAACAGCGAGGACCAAGCAAGAGTCGTGTGCGTGTAAAGGAAGAGTCAGGCCCAGCTCTACCCACTGAGTTTTCATTCCTTCCTCATTCCGTTACCCATTTCCTGGATACATTATGTGCAAAGGGCGCACATAAAACCGAGGCTGAAGAGCTGGTGACCGCTGTTTCCCTCCCTGATTTTGAGACACTGTTTATATTCAAATTCTGGGCTCTGTCCATCTTAAAGCAAACCTACTTCAGCATTCTGACTTTCTCTCCCTGCCTCTCAACGCCTCATGGGTGACGGGAGTTAGCTTGGGGCACTATGGATCTAGAAGGAGGACAACTGAAGACAGGGAGAAATGCTTTTGTTTTATTAATTAAAAATTCAACTCCTAACTTGTTAGCTGTAATTGGAAGTTCTTGAACCCCTGTGTGTAGTGTGTGTGCATGTGTGTGCATGCACCTTGCACATGGGCATGTGTATGATTGTGTGCGTGTGTGTGTGTGTGTGTGTGTGTGTGTGTGTGTGTACATGTTTTGCATGTTTTCTCTACTGAAGCAAGGTATCTTGTTGAACCCAGAGCTCACTGGATCACTCGTGCCAGCATCCTGCGTGCTGAAGGCAGAGAAGCCACCAAACACCCTCAGCTTTTCTGTGAGTTCTGGAGATCCAGACACCAGTCCAGTCCTTGTGCATGCACGGCAGATGCTTTACTCACGGAGCCCCAGTGTCAGCCCCTGCCCCCTGGTTTTATTGAGAGTCAGGATTCAGTAGGAAAACCCGTCTTGTTTTTAATCTCTTCAGTACAAAATCCAAGATGCTTAATCCAAACCAGATCAGAAGGTGTTGGTGGCAAAAAACAAAACAAAACAAACAAAAAACCAAAAAAAACAAACAAACAAAAAACCTGGGCATGCTCCTTGAGGTTTGTAAATCACCTCTTGTTCTTTCTTTCTCTTTGGTGTTACAATTTAAGGGGAAACAAGTTTGTTTTGAAACACTTAGGTCCATTGTAGGGTTTTTTTTTTTTTTGTATCATTTAAAACAGCTGGTACATAGGTAGCCTTGGAAAATGAGGGTTGCAGGCTCAGCGGTTGCCGCCTGTAATGAAACAAAGTAGTACCGTGACCCTCGGACTGGAGCTGCAGACTCTGCAGAGGATATGCTTTTCCTCCTGGATGCAACCTTACTTAAAATGAGATGAAAGAAGAGGTCCTCGCCTATTGGGCCAACAGTAAAAATGAAAACAGGAAGCCTACGGGCGCCTGCTTCATGTTGAGTCTGACCAGTACTCGTTTGCACTGCTGTCACTAGAGGGGCACTCTGTGTGGGAGCCTGCTTGTGGAGCAACTTCCGAGGCCTCAGAACAGTGGGGGAGTCTGCAGTACCCACTTCATCTTACAGTCTCCTTGCCTGTGCTGCCCGCTGTGTAAGGGGGAAAGCTGACCCTGGTGGATGGTGCTTTTTAAGGTTACTTGTTACTAGGAATTAGCGTCTGCAGAGTTTGGACTCCTGGTGTGAGAAGCCAGCAAGGATGCAGGGTCACTCACTTCTCGGGATGTGTGGAGGTGTGGCTGGGCTGTCCACCGCAGACTTCCCAGTGCGTGGGAGGCAGTTCTGAGTCTAGTTTTCACTTGGAACTAGTTTTCAAAAACAGAATAACCAAACTATTGATGAAACAGAACAAGGATCACCAGAGGCTTTCCATTCCCTATGTCTCATTCAAAGCACTTGAGAATAACATCAGAAAATCTTTGTTTTATATGTAAGAAAAAAAATAGTGGAGTGGGAGAGAAAACAAGAAAAGCATCCAGGCTGATGCGGGAGAGTGTGCCTGCCTCAGCAGAGCTTTTTCCTTTATTCCTGTGTAGTGAAGGTCAGAGGAAAACATACGGGTGTCCACACTCTCTTCCCACCATGTAGGTTCAGGGACGGAACTCAGGTCCTCAGGCGCAGTGGCAGGCCCTTTACCTGCTCAGCCATCTCACCAGCCCCAGAGCTGTTCTGGATGGTGTTTCTCTAGAATATTCTCTTTCCAGATGGTGAACAAGAAGCTGCTACTACTGCTATTAATAATGATTAATAATAGTAATAATAATGATGATAATAATAAGTGATGTCCGGTGCCACCATAGGAAAAAACTTGGCTGCTTTCTGGAATTTTGTTCTTTGCTTTTGCCGTAAATGCTTTTGCTGGATGTCTCTACAAAGTTGCTCCGGTGATTGTAGAACCTGAAAAAGCTATGGCTGCTACTTATGCTGTTATTGGTCCTTTAATATAAATACATATATGCGTAATTTGAATTTCTAAAAAGCATCCCAGTCTTCTCTGTTGACATTGCATTGTTCTATCGGCATTAACAACCATATTTGGTGTAGAAATATCACACTTATTTTTTTTTCTTTCTTGCAGTTTTACAGGGGTAGTGCCATGTCTTAAACACGTAAAGACTTATTTAGGGCTTGGTTGCAGAAACCAAGATTTTCTGAATAATGAGGAAAAGATAGAAAATTGCTGAAGGTAGAGATTGCAAAATAGAGTAGGCAGCTCCGTGCTCAGGGCGTTTTCCCCAGTGCTAACAGCCCACAACCCCAGTAAAACAGCCCACAGACCTATTTGAGACATGGTTGAACATCAAGGAACCAGTCATTTATTAGAGAACTATGTTAAATCTGGCTTCTTCTAATTAGCAATTAGCATTTTTAAAGCCACATGCCTACCCGAATGTACAGATGGATTCTAACCTTATACAAATGGCATGTATCAGCAGAGAAGTCAAAAGCAGAGAAGGACTTTCTCTACAGAACAACAGGGAGTTTGTCATGAATGACTCTCCTTTTTCTAGGATTCTGTGTGTTTTGTAGAGTCAAAAAAAAAGTAAGTAAGCAAAAAGGGAAAAAAAGGCCATATTCCGTAGTTGTAAAATCTGCATCTCTGGATAATCTGGAGATGAACTGTTAGGTGACTTTTGCTCTGCTAGCTTATGCAGTCTGGGGGCATTTGGTGACCTGTGCTAGGGCACACACTTCACAAATCACCTGTGTGACAGGTCATTACAAAGGACGGGGGAGTTGGAAGTGTTGGAGCAAATCAACAAGTGCTGGGCTTTGCCCTGGTGGAATGAAAGCCTTCCCCCTGAAGCACCCAGAGCTATGTATCACACCACCGCGGCAAAACTGTGTTTCCCTTTTAAATCAGAGTCTCGGGAAGGCAGAAGCTAGGTGGTTCGCAAGCTGGCTAATAAAAGCCAGACGTCTTTGGGGGGCTTGCCTTTCAATTTATTCCTAAATGTGATACCCTGGGAAGGGGGACCCTGACTCTGGCTTTACAGGATGTGGCTTCAGAGGAGGAAAGCCTGGTGCCTACCTTTGCTTATTTGTATTCTGGTACTGCAAGGTCCCCTCCTCTCGTGTGTCTTTGTTCTATTAATCTGCGAAACAGGGCTCAACTTGTGATTAGTCCTCGGAGCTTGTTTCTATTAATCAGTCTGCAAAACAGGTCGACTTGGATGCTTTTTGTTCAGGAGCTTCACGTGTGCTTCTTGTCAAGCTGCGGTTGCAGGCTGCAAGCGTTGCCTTAAACAGAACCAGGCAGTGAGATTTGGTTTTTATATGCTGATTGCATTGTCCAGGAAGAAAACACTGTGTCAAAAGACAACAGAAAAGTACTATTGGAGAACTGCGGGATTAGTTTTAGGAAGGGGGCATGTGTGTAGAAGATACAGCTTGTGTCACCACCTCTGATCTGCAGTAAACTGCGTTGTAGAGTTGACCAGAATAGAAATTAAGGCACTGTACTTATACCCCCAGAATTACTACTGTGCCAAGCAAGAGGTGCCTATTAATAATACTTCTTGTGTGTTTGAAGTGTAATTCTCTTTTCATACTTCAAGCAAACAACTTTAGCCACAGCATTAGGTAATTATGAGAAGATCCAACGCTGTTTGTGGAATTTTTACTCTCTTCTTGCCACCCTCCCTTGTTCCGGCGACGCTGCCAGGGCTTAAAATGATCTTACCTGTTACACAGGGGAAATTCTATCTCTCAATTTCCTTCATTATCAAGGGACAAGGACTGACCTACCTGTGGAGATCGAGTGGGTCACCAGAGTGATGGCTATAAATTGCTTCGTAAAACACTCATTATCCCTCTTGTAAAAATTCCCCTAACTTAGCTGTGCAAAGGCTGCCACGGCTGGGGAAGAATTCTGATGTGCCGCTCTTCCAGCGTCAGCCGAGCTGGGGAGAGAGACTTCGCCACTAAAAACCTCGAGTATATTTAGCATCCATTACTTTGAGATAACTGCCCCCCCCCAGCCCGTCAAGTGTATGCAAGATGCAGATTCTGATTCTCAAATTAAATTTGTCATCAGTGATAAATTTAGTCCCGTAAGATACTTTAATAAGTGCTTCAGCGTGATTTATTGGTTGTGTTAGTTAACATGCTTATATTATGTCTTGTACAGAATTTAGCAGAAGCGATTTCTGACCAGACCCTCCTTGATTAAAATTTAAAAATGAAAGTCTCATTTTTTTTTTTGTCATGACGGTAATTATTTTAGGGCTAAATTGGAAGGTAAGCACACTGCCATGCTGTCATCGTTTTAAAAAATAAAGACAGAAAAGAGGAAGAGAGATGTCAAAATGTGACGGGGGAAGCATTGAAAAGCTCCTACCTCTTTATGTTTGGACATCCTGTATCCCTTTGTGTGTATGCAGAACGTCTAGGCTGTTTTATTGGCTGGGGCTTAAGATGCAACCCTTGCATATATAATCGCTAATGAGTGTCAGGATTCAGCTGCTAATTTGAAAGGCTTTGTGGCTCTTTCACCCCAGACACTAGCAGCTTCATTAGGCACTGCTTTGTCCAGGCTGACCTTTGCTGGCCTGCAGATCTCAGCTAAATACCAACATTGCACCAGCACCCTCCCAACTCGAAACAGTCCAGACCAGCTCCCTTCAACGCAGCAGCGCTTATCAGAACCTGCTCCTGACATAAACTTGGATGCCTGCAGCTTGCCACCTAATTAGGATTACCTTCCCCCAGAGAGGCCCTATTTGCTTAAACCCATGGGAGTGTGGCTGGAGATTTGAATTTTAGAGCAGTTAACACATTTCCCGATCCTCTTTTATTTGAAATGCACCATTATAAAGCCTTACTTTAAACATGTGTGGTCATGGCAACATGTGTGTTCAAACAACATGGGTTCGTGTTGTTTTTGTAGAAGCAACAGCCTTTTTCCTAGACAGAAAAGTACAGAAATTTTATTAGTGTCATTGATAAGAAAGCTAAGAGGAAAAGCTAATAGTGTCCTTTTCTTTGGAGCGCTGTCTTCTTGAGCTCATTCTCCTCAGAAACAAACCACGCAGGATGCAGGAGGAAAGAACTCCGTGTTTGTTTTTGTTTGTATAAATAGCCTGAGAAACTTAAGGGCCATAACTTGTGGTACTTTGGTTCGCTGTTATTGTTTATTGTTCAGTAATATTGCTTCTATATGCTTCCCATGTTCTCCCCAATGCCAGGGGAGGGAGGGATACAGTCTTGCTCCTGATTAAACGTTTAGGCAAGTAACTGCTGTAAAGCCACTGTTAGTTGGAGGAGTCTTTTGGCGTTTTGTGTAATGAATCCAAACAAACAAACAAACAAGCCAAAAATGTGGGTAAGCTTTCTGCTCATCAATTCTCATCAGTCTTCTGAGTCCAGACTTATTTTGAAGGGTTTTGATTTTCCTTCCGTTTTAGAGAGAATCATACAATTAGGGAACGGGAGAGAAGTCTGTGATGACATCACTTTTTCCAGCCCCTTGGCCAGTGTGGCCTCCCTCCCTCTGGCATAGCCCCTCCTGTTCCATGCAGCTTCCTATGAGATAGATAATAAGATGGAGGAGGGTCTTGGTCCACTCCCCTCTGGGAACAGGTCCCATAGTCCTTGACATCCATGTCAGCTTGCACACTCGCTGTTTCCCCTGCTCTCCAAACGCCTGTGCGTTCTTCTGTTCGGTCTCTCTTCTTGTCTTTCCTTACTTCTCAAAGCTCTCGGGGTTTCCTTTCTTTGAGCCGCCAGTCTGCGTTGCAAACAAAGACACAATGCACACATGCATGGTTTTATCTCTGTTTTTGCATTCAGAATGACAGCATTGTTGGAGGATTACCCTTATTAGCTGTGTGTCTATAAGATTTACATATGTGCTGATTGCCATGAGTTTCGCCTTTAGATGGGTTCGTAAATCCTGAGCCATTTCTTAGAGCCTATGACTAGAGCCTCCTAGGATCTGATTGGTGTTGAGAGTTTGGGGGATTCCAGGAGCAAAAGGAGCACTATGTTTGGTATTAGGTAAATAGAGATAAAATAATCCAAGTTAATGACAAACTGTCATAGTTGTTCTCTGCCTGTCTGTTATTAGTTCCATGTTATCTGTCCATTTATGAGTAATATAGTGAATCTACATTCACCCCTACACTGCCAAAGATCTAGAACAGTGACATAATTTTATTTATTGATATACATACATATATGTATATATGTATGTGCCTGTTTAAACAACTTATATTTATAAGTTTTGAAACTTTTGTAAATGATATTATTGAGTTTTCTTTCAGTTATGGAGGTCTAAGCTCCTAACAGATTAAACCTTCCACAAATAATTGTGGAAAATTTGGTACAAAACAGAAGATTAAAAACTTGAGGGGCAGTGGCCATAATTCAGTAGTGGAACAGTTTTATAGCGTATGCAAGGCCCTGAACTCTTCTATAATAGTGCGGTAATTACAATCATAAATAACTATCTCAAACCTCTGGATAGCATGGAGGATGGAGCTGCGAACTTTACAGGAAGCTGCTGTTGCCATGGCACACTCCATTTCTGTAGTCAGGGCCCCAGCAGTAGCCACAGTTAACTAAAGTTGTGGTATGGCAAAAATTCTAACATAGTTTATTCGTTTTGACAAGAGTAGCAATTTGGAAGAGCTCAGAGTAACCAGAACCACCAGAAGTCAGGAAGAATCCCAAGGTTAAGAAGGATAAAAGAAAGACACAAATAAGAGGAACACCAGTTCTGAGGCAAGCTGTGCTGCTGGCGACCACTGACACATGCGTGTGTGGACAGACTGGTAGCCGTCTGATTGCAGACCATGAGCTAATAGCCACTTCGGATGTAACAGAGTGGGGAGTTTGGTTCTAGCCAAGTTAGTGATCTGCCAAAACAAAGCATCGGGACAACTCCACAGGGGATACTTAAAGTGTTTGTCCACGGCGATGCTTTAAGACATCCACTGGTGTTTATCCACGGGATGAGTGATACCTAAAACATCCGCCAGTGTTGGTCTACGGGCCATACTTTAAAACACCCACCAGTGTTTGACATGTGAAAAGTCAGCATAATTTGTTCAGCAGAAGCCAGCCTTAAGATGAGTCAGATTATCAGACAGCATTTTGAAGCATATATTATAATTATACTAAGTAAAAATAATGGAAATATGTCTGTATATTCTGATATTCACCAATATCAGAAGTAAAATAGAAGGTTAAAAACCAACCAGAAACTTTGAAATGGAAAAAATGTTATGACATTTGAAAGAGGGATCAATAGCCTGTCAGCTAACAGGAAGGGACAAATGAACACACAGTTAGCAGATATGTCTAATTTGACAAAGAGAATTATTGAAACAATTAACAGCTTCAAAGATACGAGATGATAACTCGAAGTCTGCTACAGTGATTCGTGGCGGATGGGAAAGGAAAGGATTGGGAAACCAATGCTCCACAAGTCCCCACTTTGAGAAATATATCATCTTACATACAGAAAAGTACAGCTAGCAACAAGCAAGTAAAATATAAGAAACTATGTTTAGACATAGTGTAGCTGAATTAGTTAGCACCTAAGAAATTATAAAACCTGTAAGATTAAAACAAGTTACATAGAAGGGAAATGATTAAAATGACAAGGTTTTTTTTTTAAACAAAAGTTTTTTCAAAAGTATTCCATGAAATGATATGGAATTGGCTAACTTTAGATAGACTGTAAAGCGCGAAGGATGTGCAATGGCATCTTCGGAACAACCGATAGTAATTCAAAAGTTCTAGTCATTTCAAAACAGTACAAAAAGCTCAAAAAGAGAGTACCAAGATAAGAAAAATTATCTTAAGTATAGTAGAAAGCAAATGTTACGTAAAAAAACACATTCTAGGTGTAAAAAGCAGTTTAAACATAAAGACGCGTTCTAAATGGAATGCACAAATGTGTTGATGTAAGTGTAAACACAGGTTGATACAAATGGTTGGCATAAGGAGGCCGCATGGCTTTGTAATACCAGACAAAGTAGATTAAGAAGAAAGATTGTTGCCAAAGGTGAAAGGGGACATTCATAATGCGAAAAAGGGGAGTCAGTGGCCCCCAAAAGACCCAATCAATAATCACGAGCCAGTATGTGCTTCACCTTGAAACTTAAAAATATACAAAATAAACAGCTACAGTGTTAAAAGAAAAATATTCCCACAATCATAATAGGAGATTGTAATATTCTTCTCCATTTAATTGATTTTTTTAAACTAGACACATCTTTTAAAAAACGAAGGGGAAAAAAGGCAATAGAGGTTCTGGACAACAGCACTAACTCCCTTGAACCAATCAGTATCTGCAGAAGACTTCCTCAATGGCTACAGAATGGACAGTCTTTTCAACTATATGTGGTACTTTGTCCCATATAAACCCTGCTGGACCAGTAAGCCTAAGACTGAAATCATGAAAAGTCCTTTCATCGGACATAGTGAATCTTGATTAGAAGTCAATAGCAATAACATCTACATACTACCCCTCCCTAACATTAGGACATTAAATGGCACACCCCTTAATAGTCTTCTAATTTAGACACTTTTACAAATTGGGCAATAACAAAGTTGCAGCAGATTGCAATATGTGGATTATCGATAAAGCAGTGCTTGTAAGGGAATTTCTTAATGTTTCTTGGTTTGTTTGTTTGTTTGTTTGTTTTAAATTTTTATTTATTTATTTATTTATATTTCCACCAACTCCCTTCCTTCCATTCCCCTCCCATTCCTCTTCCTCTCCCTCCCCACTCCCTCTCCAGTCATAGGAGAAGTCAGGGTGCCCTGCTCTGTGGGAAGTTCAAGGCCCTCCCTACTCCATCCAGGTCTAGGAAGGTGAGCTTCCAAACAGACTAGGCTCCCAAAAAGCCAGTGCATGCAGTAGAATCAAAACCCTTATCTCAGTCAGCCCTCATTGTCAGCCACATTCAGAGAGTCCGGTCTGATCACATGCTTGTTCAGTCCCAGTCCAGCTTTCCTTGGTGAGCTCCCATTAGATCAGTCATACTGTCTCAGTGGGTAGACATACCCTTCGTGGTTCAAATGGCCAAAAGATACTTAAAGTCATGTTCAACTTCCTTAGCAATCAGGGAAATGCAAATCAAAACAACTTTGAGTTACCATCTTACACCTGTCAGAATGGCTAAAATCAAAAACACCAATGATAACCTATGCTCGAGAGGATGTGAAGTAAGGGGAACACTCTTCCGTTGCTGGTGGGAATGCAAACTTGTGCAACCACTTTGGAAATCAGTGTGATGGTTTCTCAGGAAATTGGGAGTCAACCTACCTCAGAACCCAGCAATTCCACTCTTGGAAATATAGCCAAGAGACGCCCAATCATACTACAAAAGCATTTGTTCAACTATGTTTATAGCAGCACTATTTGTAATAGCCGGAACCTGGAAACAACCTAGATGCCCCTCAATGGAAGAATGGATAAAGAAAGTGTGGCACATGTACACATTAGAGTTCTACTCAGCGATAAGAAAAAATGACATCTTGAATTTTGCATGCAAATGGATGGAAATAGAAAACACTTTACTGAGTGAGATAACCTAGACCCAAAAAGATGAATATGGTATGTACTCACTCATTAGTGGATTCTGGCCATAAACAAAGGGCATTGAGCCTATAGTTCCTGATCCTAGAGAAGCTAAATAAGAAGAACCTTCATCCAGCGATGGATGGAGATAGAGACAGAGACCCACAATGGAGCACTGGACTGAGCTCCCATGGTCCAGCTGAAAAACATAAGGAGGGAGAACATGTTTCCTGTTTTTAAGAATCATCATGTACCAACTGTATATAGTCAGAGTTTCCCATACAAGTGTGTAATGTCCCTTGAGTTCTGTCTTGGCTCTTTTTCTGCCACTGTGACAAAACACCATAACCAAGGCAACTTATAAAAGAAAACATTTGATTGATCACACAGCTTCAGAGGGTGAGAGTCCATGGTGGCAGAGTGTAGGCATGGTGGCAGTACCAGCCGAGAGCTCACATCTTAATTCACATCCAAGAAGCAGAGAGAACACTGGGACTAGCTTGGGTTTTGAAACCTCAAAACCCACCCCCAGAGACACACCTTCCTTAACAAGGCCACACCTGCTAATTCTTCCCAAACAGTTCCACCAACTGGGCACCAGGTATTCAAACAAAAAAATTCAAAAAAAAAAAAAGCCTGTAGGGTTTGTCCTCCTGCACCCTACCACAAGCTTATTTCCCCATATTCCTCTTAGTCTCCGTCTTCCCTCCACCCCCTTCCACTCATCCTCTTTCTTTATCTGGGTGATGTTGTTTCTACTTTCTCTTTAAATATCAATTTGTTGTTAATGTAATTATTATTATTTTGGGGGTGTACATGTATAATGGCATCAAATGTGTAAAGGTTGCATGTGCCGTGGAACACGTGGAGATCAGAGAAACTTTATGGTCTGTTTTCTCTTTCAAACTTACATGGGTTCTAGGTCACCAAGCTTTCACCAACACCTTTACCTGCTGAGTCATCCTGCTAGACCATTTTTATGTCATATATACATACATGATTTTATGTCTCTATATGAAATGTAAGATCCACAATTGAGAGGAAAATGTGATGTTCATCTTTCTGGGACTGACTTAATTCACTTAAATGATAATCTCCATGTATATCTACTTTGTATTCAGGCAATATAATGTTGTTATTTTTAGTGGCTGAGTGAAATTTCATTGTGTATATATACTGCATTTTCCATAGTCCTCTGCTGATGGGAACCATGGTTGTCTCCATAAATTAGCTGTTTTGAATAGTATTGCACTAACTCTTGATGTGCAAGTGTCTGTGTGATACAGTGACTAGGAATTCTTCAGCTAAATACCTGGGAGTGGCCTAGCCAAGTCATATAGCAGCTATGTATAGTTTGTTGAGGAATCTCCATCCTGGTTTCCATAGTGGCTGGGCTAGTTTATCCTTCTGTTAACAGTCTATAATTGTTCCTTTTCTCCACATTGACATTTTAATCTCTATAGTATAAAACATAGAGACTAAAACCAATTACTTGAGATTCTGTCTTGGGAGGTTACCAAAATGACAACAAAAAGCAAGCAAGATCCAAAATGAAGATATGGAAGGAATTGATAAAATTAAGAGAAGTCAAGGAAATAGAATATAACAGAATTAAAACTTGTTATTTGTGAAAATCACTCAAACTGATGAGCCTTTAATGGTCAAGAAAAAGGGAATATAAGCCACCAGTATCAAGAATGAAAAAGAATAAAAAAAAAGAATGAAAAAGAATTCACACTATAAAACTTAAGATCTCTAAAAAGATAACAGGGTTCATGAACAACTTCATGCTGACAAAGTTAAGTACAAAGCTTTCTTGAAAAGTATGCACAGAAAAGGAAGAGAGGGCACGCATAATAAAATATAAAGTTTAAATGTCTCAGTATAATATTTTAGCTGAATTACCTCCAAAAATTCTTTCAACATGAAAATAAAAGTCACAGTGTATTTAATGATGAAATTCACCAAATATTCAAAGAGAGACCACTTTCTTTCTTATTTTATGTCAACATACCATCTAACAAAAAAAACCCAAAATTATTGCAGAAAACTATATGATACAATGAGCAGACCTTAAGATACTTTATAAAGCACTCACAGATCAAATCGAGCAACATTCACAGAAAGGTAACATACTAGTTGAATTTCAATTTATTCCAGGAATAAAATATGGGTGAGCCCTTAGGAAACGAGGAGGGAGGGAAGAAGGAAGGAGGTTGGGAGGGAGGCAGTAATGAAGGACAGAAAGAGAGCAAGGAGGAATAAAAAGAATGAATCAGTCAATGTAATTGATCTCCTTGATCCCATTAACAATAAAGGATGAGATTCAGGTGGTTATATCAGTAAATGAAAGAAATAACTTAAATCCAGCCGTTACTTATGCTTTAAAACTCTTAGAAACACGAAGGGAAAGAACGATTACATCATAGCTAATGCTGAATCGTACTAGGATTAGGCACACGCTAAGGGACGGGACTGTTCACAGTTCTGCTCGCTATGTTATGAACATTTTAAAGTGTCATGGAGCACAAATAAATAAATGAAAGTTGTAAATGATGAAACTAAAAATAATTAGAATTAGAGAAAGTATACAAGACTAATAAAAATGTACAGTTATAGACTAGTATTTTTGCGTTGTTGAGGATCAAACCTGGGCCTTTTAAAACAACACCAAAGGTATTAAATGCCTAAGAACAGATAGAAGAAGAACTGTGATGATTTTCCTCACTGAAAACTTGACAACTTTGCTGAAAAAGTTTAAAACTCAATCAATTAAAGGCGTGTCATGCGTTGGACTGCTTGGCCTTTGAACTTGTCTGTGGATTCCAGTTCTCAGCTTGGTGTCTATTCTAGGTTCCATACTATGTTCTGGAATCCCAAGAGACAAATTTTTCAAGCAGTGCAGAATGGCCCCTCCAGAACCATTTCCTGGGACTCTAGAGAAGGCTCTGTGGCTAAGAGCAGTTGCTGCTCTCAAAGAGGACCCAGATTTGGTTCCCAGCATTCACATGGTGGCTCACAACTCTCTGTAGCTCAAGCTCCAGTTACCCAGCATTCCCTTCTGGTTTCTGCAGGGACTAGGCATACTCACACACTGTACATACATACATACATACACACATACATACATACATACATACATACATACATACATACACAAACACTCATAGAACGACAAAAAACTAATCAGATTATACAGACAAATATGCCAAATGCTTTCATGCTTTGGTCTTCTCAACCTTGAAAGCAAAAAGAAAAATTTATTGGTTGCATTTAGTGAACGGCACCCTTCTGAAGCTGTCTTGATGGTAGAAATGTATTCTTACACTATCTTAAATTTCATTCTTGGGTTAATTTAGCTGTTAGTTACTGAAAGTCTGCCCCAAGAAGTGTCATACAGTGCTAGATGCTGGAGACGTGAGTGTGAACAAAAGAAGTCACTGACCCTGGGGGACCTTGGAAGCCACTTACCGAAGGCAAGCAAATGATTTAACTGCTAATTGCATAGGATCTTCCTGGAGACAGACTTCGTGTGGTGGGAGACTGAGAAGAACCTGGAAGAGGTTGTTTCAGGCAGAATGAGAAGAGGCACACACACACACAGAAATAGTGGTAGGTAGCTAGGAGTTAGGGATGTGCACCAATCGCCTTGCCCTGGAATGCAGTGTGCGGTGGGCTAAGAATCACCGTCAGGGTTCCCTGTGACATGGTGGGGATTGCATCCTTGGTTCTGGGGAAGCTCACTTATTTTTCTTCTGAAAGAATGCTAGCTTTGGTGCATACTGAAGTGAAGGGAGTGAGGAAGGAAATGAGGCCCAGAGAACAAGGGGGCGTGCTGCCGTTATCCAGGAGCAAGGGGAGTGCTTACCTTACTAGAGATTTAAGGATGATGGGCTAAAAGCCGGTGACAAACTGAGATTAGACTTGTGGCCTGCTGACTTGCGTGAAGTGATTCTTGCGACATGATAATGAACCAGCAGGTGTTTTCCTAAGATGCCCATCGCAAAAGACGTTTATTTGCTCAGGCTGCAACTGGACGCCTCTGTAGATGGAACATCTCGTGAGTTTCCCTCTGTCGTTATCTTAGAGCCTGAACTCATGGAGACTCTTAGATGTGTAAGATGACAGACAGAAAGCAGAAGAGGCGGACAAGCCAGAGAGAGACAGCCCTTGTGCTAGGCAACTGGGCACTTAGCTAATGAGGCTCAAGGGGAGCCTGGGAATATAAATAAGCCATTAAGGCCTCCGGCGGGAGGAATGGAATAAGGTTGGTGTGGCCACACGGAGCACAAGGACCAGTGACTTAAAGTCTGTGGGTGATGAGGAAATGTGAACATCTACTCTCAGGGAGTGTTTGGTGCTTATCATAGGTTCTGTTGCTTGAAAGACCTGGACCAATCATCTTGGGGAGAATGTGAGGGAAGAAACCTTCAGGGCTGCAGCTGTGACTCGGCAATAGGATGCTCACTGTACACAAGCTCTCGGTTTGATCCTGAGTCCTAAAAAGAAATGAAAGACAAGCAAAAAGTTTTCCACGATGTCTTGTTTATAGTTGTGAACTGTCTACTTGGCTCCCCTTCCCGATGGACTATCATTTATACCTTAGGTATGAAATGATAATTAAAAAAGCTTAAGAGAATACGGTCAAAGAGAGTAGGATGACAAGAGATAGATAAAAGTATTCAAGCTGAAAGTACGGGTGAGCAAGCAAGACTCTGAGCCGAGTGGCTACAAACCAGGTGTCTGATACTGTGGTACCACTTGGAGGATGTGGTTCAAGGTAGACTGAAAACACTTCCCATAGGCGCCTCTGGGTACTGTCCCCAACACTGAAGAAAATCCTAGGGGTTAGACCAGACTCTGCTTAGATATTTGCCTCTTTACTACAGTCGGATTCATAGGTGCAGAGAGGAAAGTGGAATGGCCTCCGAATCAGCGGAGACTGTGGAAGGAGGAGCCATGCCGGCAATCAGGGCAGCGGTGGTGGTAAACACCTCAGAAGTTCACAAGCCCGGGTCTTCGGAAGGACTACACCCACCTTTCCTCCACACCCCTCCTTAGACATCTCTAACTGCAGTTGGAGGCTGTGGTCAAAAGGACTTCCCATGATATTAAACCTTTTTGGAGAGACAGAATTAACTCGTACTGCAGGGCAGTGGTGTCACACACCCTTAATCCCAGCACACGGAGGTAGAGACAGGTGGATCTCTGTGAGTTCGAGACCAGCCTAGTCTACAGAGAGTTCCAGGACAGGCTCCAAAGCTAGAGAGAAACCTTGTCTCGAAGAAAACAAATAAACAAAAAAATTAATTTGTATCTACCTATTGTACCTCAGCTATATCTCTGATTGTGAGTTTCTTCTTTATATTTCTGTACTTACTTATTTTGGTTTTTTTGAGACAGGGTTTCTCCTTAGCCTTGGAACCTATCCTGGAACTAGCTCTTGTAGACCCGACTGGCCTCAAACTCTCAGAGGTCCACCTGCTTCTACCTCCCGAGTGCTGAAATTAAAGGCGTGCACCACCAATGCCCAGCTTAGTTGCTTCTTTATTAAAAGGAGGAAGAGGAAGTGATGTGGGAGAATTGTCTGTATTCTGTCAATCATATTAATAAAATGCTGATTGGCCAGGCAGGCAGTATGGCGGGAAAACCAGACAGGAAGTAGAGGTGGAGCAAAGAGTCTGGGAATATTCTGGGAAGCAGGAAGTTCCCTCTGCCATTCCTGCCCAGATCACGGAAGAAGCAACATGTGAGCTGACAGCCGAAAAAGGTACCAAGCCATATAGCTAACATAGATGAAAATAATGGGTTAATATAAGCTATAAGAGTTAACAAGAAACCTGAGCTAATGGGCCAATCAGTTTATAACCTTATGGAGTCCTGTGTGTGATTTTCTTTGGGATATGTCAGCTGTGGGGTACCGGGCACGACAGAAACCCCAACAAGCAGGCCCTTCATGTTACAAGGAAGTGGAAGAGGAAGAGGAAGAGGAGGAGGAAGAGGAGGATAGTATCCATTCATCTCCATTAGTACTGTTGGCTGTGGACACTAGATAAGTTAGTTAGTACATGTAAATTTTCAAGTTCTGTGCCTGTCAGTCAGTGTTTAATGAATATTTACTATCATTTTATATGATTATCATCATTTTATACTTTTTAATATATCTATTTTATGTATATGAGTGGCTTGTTCACAAGTATATGTACATCACAGGATGTGGTTAGTGTCCAAGGAGGTCAGAAGGAGACATCAGATCCCCTGAACTGGAGTTATAGATGGTTGTATGAGCCACCATGTGGGTGCTGGGAGTTGGACCGAGGTTGTTTGCATGAACAAATGCTCTTAACTTCTGAGCCATTAGCTCACTGCTATACTTTTAAGCCTTTTTAAAGGGGAAGGGTCTTCTCTTAAGAAAAAAAAAGGCACACAGAACCTGGGAAACAAATACCTACTTGTGTGGTCACTGAAAACCAGACTTCTTTTTGTTGTACCAAAGGCTGCTAATGTGTAGGGCCTGCTATTGTATATTTATTTAGACATCAATCTTAATCAGTTCCTTTGCTGCTTTGGCAGCAAGGACATTGTAATTCTATTTTTATCGGTTCCTTCCTGTGCCCCAGACTTTCAAAATAGCATGAGTAAGGATTAAAAATATCTTAATGGGTTTGGTTCCCAGAGATATCAGTGACCAAAGGAAGAGTTTTCCAGGAATTTCTTCCTGAAGTGATAAGGAAGGTAAGTGGGGAAAGAGAGGGAGGGAGGGTCCCCTGTGCACAGGGCTGCAGGACTACAGGGGCAAGAAGTGTCAGTGTAACAAGAGCGACCCTGGAGAAGCAAAGCCTCCATACTTCCTACTTTAAAGCCTGTGCTAGGGACTAGCATGGTGTGGTGGTCCAGGGATTGAGGATCATGCTGCCGTTCATGAGGTAACCATCCTTTTGATAAACAGACTTCCTGCTATGATTATAATCCCCAGACACATGCACCAGCGCTCTCTGTGCTATTAGCTTAGATGTTGAGATGTTTTGCCCGGGCATCTTTTCCTTTTCTTTATTTTTTCCTCTCTTCTGTTTGTTACCCCCTCCCATTCCTCTATTCTCTCCCCTGCTTTCTCATATTGTTTTATTTTCAAACCCATCATCGTCGGAAAGGAATCAAGTTTGGAAACCGAGAGGAAAGGAAAAGAAAATAGCATCATAAGAACATCGAGTGCCATCACTGTGCAGTTCAGGGTTTCCCAGCCTATAGGGAACGAGCCGTTAGTGAGTATGGCGTAATCTTGGGCTGTGCCTAGACGAGCACTTGTTCTTTGGTAATCTGGCATTTTTACATGCAGACTGAAGAGTGTGTGGGTGTGTATAGCGTACCACACTTGGTAATGTCATGAATATCGTCGTTTGGGGTGCGGATACATTTGTTTAAGTAATAAAACGGAGTCCATATGTAGAGAAGTATTTAGTAAACATTAGTGCAGGTGTTACACAGATGTGGCCAATGAATCCCAGCTCTAGCGCATCAGGGCAGAAGCTAGAGACACACTGTGGTAGCACACGGCATCTTCTACTTCAGTCGGCTCTCCACGGGAAGCTCTGGAAGAGGCAGGTTATTGGTCCATTTCAGACCAGGTCTGAAAAGCAGCCTCTCACCATCTCACCTCGGTTCTTTCACAAGCCCAGTGGATCTATCTCAGAGATTAGAACGGGAAGGAGTCCAACCCCCTCTTACCCACCCTCATCCAAAAATTTGCCACAGCTGTGTAGCTCGACAAACGCCCAAGGCGTGAGCAATAACTCTGTGGCAGTAACTTCTCTTTTTAAACATTGAAACATAGACAGCAGGTGCGGGCGTTACTCTTGCGCTGCGTGCACACCAGAGTGTGAGTTTGTTTTGGGAGCTGAAGCACATCTTAGTCTGAGCCCTTGACCCTCAGCCTGAGGAGGAATGAACCTGCTCCTGATGAAAGAGTTCTTTGTGCCGGTTCCTGGTCAAGGCCTTAAGGATCCACAGTCTGTTTTATATGGACCATCTCAGAGATGGGTCCCAAGCCGGGCCACTGATGATGGAGTCTTGGTTTGCAGCTCATAGACCCGTGATAACAGAGCGTGGCTATTTTCTCTGACTTTGGCTTAGGGTCCTTGCCAACTGTAGAGTGGCTTCCTCGTGGGATGTCACACGGCAGGAATGCTGAGTACTTGTCAGTGCTCACTGCTGCCCCTTGCCAGGGACCTCTGTCTGGACCCCCATTTCTCTGCAGATCTGCGTTTCCTGCGTAGGGCATTTCCTTCTCCTGTCTTGATACTGTAGAGTCCTTCACCTCCATTCAGTTCCCAGGGGTGCTCTCCAAGCACCCGGCGTCCGTCAAGCTTTTTGCCCCTAGTGAAAGCAAAACTAGGAAAGGTAAAGGTGACGATGGTTCTAGAAACTTCTGTTTAAACCGTCATATATAAACGCTCCTGAGGCAGATGAACACAAAGGCGTTCCTAGAATAAGGAGAGACAACCAAGCGTAGCCTGGTATTCCTACTAACCGTTGTGTCCTGTATGAAGTATACCTAAAGTATATGCTCTACTGTTATACACATCCTCAGAGTCTGTGTGCTCAAATAAGCCTAGTACCAAACATGCCTTCCCAATCTCCCTAAACCCAGTTTGTACAGAATTACAGACTCCAAATGTCTTGCTTGTTTGGGCTTTAATGATCATGTTTTTCAAATGCTTTTTGTCCACAAACACATTAGGTATTTGAGGCTGAAAAGCACTGTGTCTGTGGAAATTGAAAAAGCATTTCAAATGGGGGAAGGCGGCAGAGTGGCAGCTCGGGTACAGGCTAAGCAGCTCTCCTGGCGGCATCCTTCCATGTTCACGGCTTGAGTTCACTGGCCATGCTGATCTTGGTTCTCTGTGTCTGCACCTACTCCCTGCCTTTCTTCTCCACTGTGCATGTCAAGTTAGAATGAACTCTCGTCACTAAGCTCCTCCCCAGAAGAGCAGGGTGTCATTTTGGAGTCTGGCTTCACTAAGAGATCTTTCCCTGGGAAGGGCCAGGTTCTGCAGGGCACGCCATGATTGCGCCAGCTTTGCGGTGGTGCTGGCCTCAAGCACCAATACTTCATCCGGCTGTCACTCTAGCCCCATTGTAGGACGTGGTGTCCATCAGTGGCTGTATCCATATTAGTCGTATTAATTCTTTGATTGAATTGCCTGTCAATCATACCTTGCTCTCCTAGCTGGGTCTGTTTCTTCAGTATGACAGACTAAAAATTCCTAACTTGTAAGAACTGATTCTGTGTAAAGTCCACGTGAAAAAAAATAACCCTTTTCATTGCTATCACCCAAGAAATAGTTTCCAGAACACTTCAATGTCGATGTCAGAGAAAGACCTTTGCTCTCACGAAGTTTGGCTTCCAGCAAGGAATAGGTGTGATCACAGAAAAAAAAATGTAAACAAGAAGTTCAGATACTATGAGCTGTGTGCGGCTCAGACTGTGCTTCAGGGTGGAGCTCCCTTTGGGAAGGTCCTGCAGTTTCTGCAAGCTTGGGAGTGGCTTTCAAAGTCAGTCTACTTGCTGAAGCCCATCCCTCTTTTGTGCTGTCCCAAAGACCATTGGGTAGAGGTAGGCCTATATTTGGTTCCAAAGAAAGCTGTTTGCCACGTTCAATATTGCATTTATCCAAAGAACTAAAGACCTCGTGAGGGGTCAAATGGGTGAGTTTACCTCGGTCATTCCACCTGTTTCAAATTCCTGGCTTTACTAGAGTTACCTACACACACTTTAAAGGAAGAACTGGTCTGGACCGTCTGAGATCATTTTCATTTGAGAAGGATGATTTTCCGTTTCGAGGACTTGACATATATATACCAGGATGTGGCCTTGAACACCGCATCTCTACAACCTCGTAAGGAAAGCTTACTAAGCTTCATGCTAAGATCTAAGATCTAACACTGGCATTAAACCATGGTGCTAATCAGCGGGAGAAACTGGAATCAGCCTTGATCCCCTGGATGCTGACATTGACCTCTTGCCCGATTGGAACAGACCAGAGTGGTCCGTGATATCTCTTGGGTGTTAGTATTGGTGTCTCAAACCTATGAATGTCTTGAGAAGTTTTCCCAAAAAAAACTGCCATCCAGAAACAAAACCTGATAGGATGCAAGTCTTGAATATTATAATCATATAAGCCATAACTGATGGAAAATGAGTGACTGGCCATCACTTAAAATATCCCTAGACCTTTCTCTGAGTTTGATCAGAGACATTTCTGCTGTTGAGCTGGTCTCTGCTTGATGGCAGAAAGGAAACACATGAGACATCCATCCCAATGATTGGGAATCACCAGACAGAATTACCAGGAGCCCTGAGCTTCAAAATAATTTATTTAAATCCAGTGCATTAAAAGAAGAAGAAGAAGAAGAAGAAGAAGAAGAAGAAGAAGAAGAAGAAGAAGAAGAAGAAGAAGAAGAAGAAGAAGAAGAAGAAGAAGAAGAAGAAGAAGAAGAAAGCTAAAGGAGAGGGTGGGGCAATGCCCCAGTCTATAAAGTGCTTCCCTGACATGTGGACCCAAGCGGATCCCTAAGAATCCAGTGCATTTGCAATTCCAGCACTGGAGAGACAGAGACAGGCAGGTCCCTAGAGCTTGATGGACAGCCAGTCTAGCCAAACAGAGCAACTTTAGGCTGGGGGGGGGCGAGATGGAGAGGGAGATCGAGAGCCTATGTAAGAGAACACACATGCACACACTTTTATTATTGTGGCAAAGTGGGAAAAAATGAAAACTAAAAGTCACACTGTACATGCTGTTTTCACTCGTTGAACTTTCTAGCACTGTCAGAACTGTGGGGAAGCTGTCTTACATTCTTTAATTATGTCCATCCGGCACCTTGGGCTTGAAGCAATGACAGTCTTCACATGTGCTATGCCTTTGAGAGGCCACGGGAATATGTTTGTGTTGTAATATCCTTTCTTGACAAAATTTTAAAAACAAACCAGAAAAGACAAAAACAAGATCGAAAAGTGGGGAAGCTCCTGACTCTGCTGGAAGAACAGAGGCTAAGAGTTGATGTCATTCATTTGTGATGAGTACACACATGGTTTACATATATATCAATGCAACTCATCCAATGTGGTTGAATTTTATTGTATTCCAATTTGTACTCACATAACTTAATTCTCTTTGTTTGTTTGTTTGTTTAGATACTGAATGGGTACATTTCAACCCAGCCATTTTCTGAAACTTCACTGCTGTGGGGACCAGATGATGGTTTTTCCTCCTCCTCCTCCTCGTCCTCTTCCTCCTCTTCTGTCTCCTCTTCTTCTCCCTCCCAGTTTAGGGGTAATCTCATACTGGTCAAGCCTTCTATGCTGCACGTAATAGATAGCCTATCATAAACTCTCTTGAATAAATGGACTAGACTGTGTCACGTATTTGAAACAATTCAAAGGTCCATATGGCTTTAGAGGGGCCCTTGGCATGCGCTGAAATGTGACCAGTACACTCTCTTCTTCCCTGTTTTAAAGCTCGACTCGTACAGATCGGTTCCATGCTTAGGCTTACCACTGTCTCCTCGGCCAGTGGTGTGAGGGATGAAGAGAAACTTGACAGAATCTGGAGATGGCTTTTCAGCTAACTTGAGTCCTTGTGGTCAGCCTGCACAGAATGGGCAGAGCCATATAGAGAAAATACACTGTTGAACAGTTCTATCTGACACAGGAACTCTGCTTTGCTGGACCTCAAGTACAGTCATCTGATCCTCAGGGAAACTGAGGCTGTTGGAGAGAGACGGTGGAGGAATGAATCCGGCAGACATATAACCACCATGAACTGTTTACTAAACATGAAAAAGTGGATGTCTCCTTTTGAAGGTCCTTTTTCCTTGTTTGATTTTTGAGACAGGACTCTCACTCTGTAGGCAAAGCCAGCCTGGAAGTTGCTGTTTAACCCAGGCTGACCTCAAACTTCCACCAGTCCTCCTGTCTTATCTTCAAGTATTGGGATGATAGTGGAGCTCATGCCTTAGAACATAATCACAATGCCTTATTGCTTATTTTATGATTATTATTCCTTTGGTCTCTGATCCCTTTAAGGGACAAGTCACGCCCACTTCCAGCAACCTCTGACCTCTCGTCACTATCTTTAATCTCTTTCTGTTTTCTCTCTTGGTGTGTGCACACACGTGTCTCCTCTCTGTCTCTCTGTCTTTCTGTCTCTCTCTCTTTCTTTCTCTCCCTCTCTTTCTCCCTCTCCCTTTCTCTTTCTACCCCCTCCCTTTCTCCTCCATAACCCCCTGAATAAATACTTCAATCTCACTCTACATGTCCATGTCTCTGTCTCCTGCCCGCCTGCTATGTGTCTGCCTGCCACCGCACTGGCTGATCCCAGAGCCTGCGCTGCCTGCCATCTCTCCTGGGACTGGCTGCCATCTCTCGGGATGCGGGAACCACCCGGGGATCTCAGGCAGGGTGCTCAGGAACCGCACACCAGTATTTTTTAAAGAATATTAATGATAACTGATAATTCAGCATTGCCATGGATGGCAGAAAAGTCTTTCTTGGCAATGTCAATCTATGTCAGAAACTGGTTGAGATTTCTAACCTCTGTCCCCTGTTTCATAAATTTACCATTTGAATAAAAATGGACAGATTCAATCCAAAGTCCCTCCAACTATCTCTGACTCTTTTTCCTCTTTTTCCTCAAATCACAGTTTCTTTGGAAAAGCCTATCTTTGTCACCCACCATAAGCAGTCTTTTCCCCCGCAGCTTCTTTCTGTAGAACTCTTTTCTTTCCACATTTGAACGTTCTCCTGTGAGCCCCTTTTAGTAAAGTTTCCATCATCACATGAGTTCTAGATGAGCGAATGCCCTTTGCGTGCTCTCTGCCATGTGCTAAGAAGCACATCTATTGACTTCGGTTCCCATCAATTAAAACTACTACAGTGCCTTTTTATTGAATCAGTCATGGACGTTGGAGGGGTAGGAATGAGACTTCTTCTTTTCAAGTACTTGGACATTAGTAAACTTTTCTTGGGGATCCAGTCTAGGAAAATAGATTGCTGGCCAGAAATAGAAGGAGAATTTTTTTCTTCTAAATGAAGGAAATCATTGTTTAAAATAATACTTAAATGTCTTTAAAGAGACTAATTGTTCCCTTCCTTTTTAAAGTATTTCTGAGCCCATTTTGAAGAGTTGGTATCCTCCTGCTATTTTTAAATCATTATGCAGTGTTACTAATAGTGAAGCCTTCCTAATCCTTCGAGGCTGGGTCGAGTCTACAGACTGACCACGAGGCTTGGTGTCACAGAATGGAATGGATGAGTATAGACTGGGGGTGGGACTTATAGAATTTTTTTTGGGGGGGAGGAGCTGCCTCTTGTTGTTTTCAGATTATTGTTAATCTAAAGAAATGTTTCTGTCTTTGGTTGCTCCTTGGTGACAGGAACAACCTGGACAGCAGTTATGATAATGAAGCATCCCAGTGGGAACTCCCAGTTTTATTTTCTTGGTGGTTTCAAGAGCCCAGGCAACATCTGCAAGCTCCTTGATCCAGGTCTCCCCTGGTATCCCTCCAGGCCAGGCTTCCCAGAACCTCACATCTGACTGCACCCAAGGAGGTCTCACAAGCTGCTGGATGATCACCGGTTTGATCAAATGAATTTATGCAGGACAGTGTGTTCCCCCTATCAGCACCTGGATGTTTACACAGGATAATCTCCTAGAACATAACCGAGTTTCCAATTGTGATAGGAAATTCATGCTGTTTACCTTCAGAATCTGAAATAAAGTGTGTGTGTGGCGGGGGGAAGGGGAGGTGGACGATAGAGATTAAGTTGTCATGATGAGTTTTGCTTAAATGCATGGGGCCAGGAAAACGTTTACTCTACTTGAAGAAGATTTAGCCTCTGCAGTAAACATCCAGGGAATCTCTATTTCTTCAGTGCACTTTGGATGCCAACCTCAGGATGCCGGCCTGGGGACTGTGAAGTCTCTTTCTTTATCCTCTGATGGTTCAACGTCGTAGTACCCATGAGCCATTGTCAGTTCCACAAACAAGAGCATCCTTTGCCCACCACCAAGGACAGACACCTGCTCTCAGTTTCACTGTGCCACAAAGCAGCTCTCATTGAGACCTGTTTTCTGCTACTTGTGTTCCAACACTGTTTCTTACCGGGTTTCTCTTTTAGTCCTTTTTTATTGTGCCAACATATCCATAACATCCAGTTCACCACCTTCGCTCTGTTTAAGTGCGCATCAGTGTTACTACTTTCACATTACAGCGTGTCACATGATGCCTTCCTCCTCGGAGCTCACACTGAGACTCTGTGTCCACTAAGCCCTGACTCCTATTTCCTCTTCAAGCCGATGCCTGGCAAGCTTGTCCTACTGACTGCCCGGTGAGTTTGGTGGATCTAGACAGCTCATACAAATGGGATTAGATCGTTAAAGAAAACCTGAACCTATTCAAATATAGCAAAGCTTGCATAAGCAAGAAAAAGGCACCAGAACCAAGCAATGCTCTCCCCGCCACCTACCACCCCTCCCCCTTTACAATGTGTCCATCTATTTTTACTGCTTGAAAAACAAAACAAAACAAAACAAAAGGCATAGATAGAACCGCTGGAAGTTTGCCTCACTTGGCCTTAATCTGTCTGCTACAGTTTAGGATTGGTCAAGGGATCATCTTTTGGCTATTATGCTATTGGCTGAGGTTTAGCCACTGAGTTGCAGGAGTTTGCTCTTTGATTCCCTTACAAATTGCTCGCACTGCAAGCCAGATTGCCATTCAACTTTTTATGGGGTCTACTTAAAGCCAAAACTTTATCATTCAAATTCAGAGACTAGTTTCAGCCAAATTCAATTCAAGCATGCAATCTTTAGTCTTTTGGTTTTGGCATATTTTACTTAGCACGATGCCTTCAAGGGTTCTGATGCAGCATGTCTCAGAATTTCCTTTCTTTTGAGGACTGAATGCTATTCAGCTCTATGCATGTAAATATACTACATTTTGTTACCTATTCCACTGGTGCGTATACCACGTTTTATCTATCCATTTGTCTGCAGATAGCTGTAGGGTTGCTTCCATGTAATATGGATTCTCTCTAAGGGCTGCTCCTGTGAGCACCTGGGTACAAGTCTCTGCTTCTGCTTCCTGCTGTGCTATATGGTAATTTCACGTTGAACTGGTTAAAGAATTATACTGTCATTTTCCATAGTGGTTGCCCGTTATTCCCACCTCACCCTGCTCCCAGTAACAACACAACTCTGGGACTCTTGATTGCTGTCACCAGAGATCTTATTCCATTGAGGGTTAAGGAGAGGAACCAGACTTCACACTTGATATTGTGTCCAAGGGATGTAGAAATGCATGCAAAGAGGTTACAGTAGCCTAACAGAGAAAGGGAACCTTTAAAGAAGATCCAGCACCATCTGAACTTAGGCAAAGTGTAACACTCCCATCTGTCCAGCCCTACAGGTTTGGGTGCACCTGGTCTGATGTGTGCCATTGCAATGGTTGTGTTCATGGTGTCTACAGACTGCAGCAGATGCCAGCCAGACTCTCACACAAAGCCTCCTTGTTGTTGCTGTTTGCCTCCAGAGAGTTCAATCCGGGTCTTTTCGTTTCTGGGAAAATGAACGTCTGTTTGGATTTCTGACAGTGCCTCCCACCTCTGAGCAAAACTAATTATGATACTTCATAGATTCTGTTCAGAACTTCCAAAGAGAAAGAAATGTGTCATAGCGGGCCTGTTGCCCGGCTTCAACTTACAGATGCAGGGTCTGGGGAGCAGAAGAGAGGTCAGGAGGCATGGTAGTTTGAATAGAATGGTTTCCTAAGCTCATAATATTTCATGTTTAGGCAGTGGCACTATTTGAAAGAATCAGGTGTGGCCTTGGTGGAGAAGTGTGTCACTGCAGATAGGCTTTGGGGTTTCAGAAGCCCAGGCCAGGCCTGGTGTCTCTTTCTCTTGTTGCCTGCAGATCCAGGTGTACAACTCTCAGCTTTTTCTCCAGCACCGTGTCTGCCTATGTGCCAAACCGTGCTGCCAGCCATGATAATGGATTAAACCTCTGGCACTGTACACAAGTCCCAGTTAAATGCTTTCTCTTATAAGAGTTGCCATGGTCATGGTGTCTCTTCACGGCAATAACACACTAAGACAGGAGGGTATGAATTCTGATTTCTGGTAACTTCGCTACCTTGAGCCAGCCTTGGAGTTCTAGGGCACCAGGGAAAGTGTCCCAGTGTAAACATGCTGTGGATTGGAGAACGGTTCAGCTGAGTACTTCATCATCTTCCTGTCAAGACCCCTCCTTGTGCTGAAACCCAGAAGTCCTGTCCTAGCTGCTTCTTTAGGAAGACCAGAGCATTATGGTTGCTACAGAACCTCAAGAGGGGCCTCATTCCAGAAGGCACACTTTGGGCTTCATTTTCGATGCTTGGATGTTTGTGGGGTTTCTCATTGTAAAGTTAGGGTTTTCCTAATCACATCTGTTTCGAACCAGATACTTCATGGTCCCAGGAAAGTCCTACTTAGAAAACTGGGTTTATTTATGAACATGTTAGCCCAGAAAGTTGTTCAACATGGATAGAGAAGCATCTTTAGTATATGGCTTGTGGATAAATTTAAATCTCTCTGAGGATTAAACCAAAATTAGCTTATCTTCCTAACGATACAAAACCATCCCTAAGAATTTTAAGCCGGGGTTTTCCAGAGTCTCCCGGTGGAGTCGCCACTGTTTTATTGGCCCAGTTTGCCCAGCTTTGGGCTTGTGGTTCCAAGTACCAGTCTCAGCCTCAACCCAAATGTTTGTTGTCATTGCCTGGACCCTTCTGTGAATCCCAACCTTTGGCAGCAGGATGGGAAACCCTTAGTTTATCACTCAGGTGATTTTTACGCCCACTAACCTCTGAGAATAACTGACTTTGAAGCTACAGGCATTCGGTGGGGCTGTGAACTTGTTCCTAGAATCGGTAGTGTAAGGTGGTGCCTGATGGGGGACATCTTTCTGCCTCTTTGCTATAAAACCAAATTTAAATCCAATTAACTTAGAAGCTAGACTGGGTAGAATATGGCTAATTGTAAGATATTTTTATCTTATTCTTAAGATATTTCCTTTTAATTACTTGTTACATGTCAGGCTCATTCCGCTCTGTGTTGCAGGATGGTGGGCATACAACGAAGGAACGCCAATTATACTCGCTATTGACACCTAGTAGAGTGATTTTGGATGGCACCCTGTTCATTGGTCCCCACTTTATTCGCTTATAAAATGAGATGTTGCACTAACATTTTATAATTTAATTTTTTCCCTCCCACTCTCAAACCATTTTTTTCATGGGTGGAAATTGGTGGTCGGGGGGTAGCTTTAATTATCCAACCCTTAGAAAAAGATTCACTGAAGACAAGAGAAAAGTGGGCAGGAAGCAGACGAGAGGTGCTACGTTGGGGCAACCTTTAGAGGAGTCTGGGCTTCTCCCCGTATACTGTGGCTCACTTTCTGTGCGACAAGAACATCGTTTCTCCTACCCAGTTGCATTTAGTGTCACAGCGGAGGTCACACTGGAGCTGTGGAGGTTAGGGGTTTAATGGAGACTGGTTCGTCTATGTCATCAAACTGCTTCTTCACTCAGAGTTGGAGATTCTGGGGACACAAACATGCCTGTGGCCATCTGCATGTGCATACCGTGTGACCGTTAGAGATCCTGCAGGAAGCCAAGACAACGTGTGTTGTAGGTTTCATTGTGACCCTCTGCCATACTGAAAAAAAAAACCATTTATTTTCCCTCCTGTTTGTCTGTTCTTAGAACTATAAATTTTCAGGATTGTGATATCCCTTTATATTTACCTATACATGTGACACATGCAGGAATATACACACATGTACACACACACTCACACACACACATGCATACACACACACGCACTCATGCACTCTAGGGAAGAGATGAGGGTTCATGTAATGAATTCATCTCTGCTTAACCACTCAAATCGTATGTGGAATATGACCAGGACATCTGTTACCCAGATATCATGAGACTGATTTTGCTGGCTGAGTTCCAGGGCCCTTCCTCTGACACTGTCACGTGTTTGTCCCTCTTACTGGAGAACCATTTAGCAGGTGAGGATACGAGTTCCACTCACACCTCCTTCAGCTGTCTAGACCTGTATCCACATGTCAGAGAGCTCCCCAGGCAGTGGCAGGGATGTGGGGCCTTCCATCGTCATGTCTTCTTTGGGTGACCTTTTCCTAGGTTTATTTCCCATTCTTTCCTCATTACTGTAGAAACCTAAAGGAATCACTCTGTCTCTTCCATTCCTGGTAGGACAGGTCTTCCACAGACAAGCAGTACAACGAACAGCTAAAGATTCTAATTCCTGAAAGCCAAGACATACAGGCATTGAGTTCAGGCTGTAACTGAGTCCCAAGCCCTCCTGACTGGAACAGTCAGCAGGCCAGTCCTGCAGAGGAGAAATGATCAGTGAGTGAAGGAGGGAGCTGGCTGCCATCAGGGGCGGTTCCAAGCTTGGCTGGCCTGTGTAGGCGAGAAACCAGCCTCTGTGTGGGGGAGCTTCTTCGAGGAATAGCTGTTCTTAATTGATTTCTTTTGTTGATGAAGTGCACAGCTCGACTTCTGATCGCCTCCCAACCCATATTGGGGAAGAAGGTGTGACTTGTTGAAGCAGCCCCTGGCATTCAAAATAGCAGCAAAAAGACAAGCTGCTGGGGTCCTTTAAGGACTTATATGCAGCTTTTAAAGCCTGAGCGGAAAACAAGTTTGATATTTCAAATGTATATTTTAATAATAAAAAACAGAATTTTATAACCAAAACTTATTCCAGGAGACAGCCTCACGGGCATTTTCAGAAGATTGCAGCTGAATTGTTGGACCCCTTTTGGCAGGGCTCCTGGCGGACTGACCATGGGTCAGCATCCCTCACACTTTGGGAGTTGGGGGGCAGGCTCAAGGCTGGACCCCCCTTGGGTTGAGCACCACCAGTCAGGTCGGATTTGGCTCTCACTCACCTGCCACTGCAGCGATAAGTAATGGCATGTCAAATGGCCGGCAGGGAAACGAGGTAAAAAACTGCTTGGGACACCTGGGAAATTTCATTTACACAGAATGTCAGGCCGTAGTCTCCAGTGTAAATACTAGAGGCTTTGGCCTGTCCTGTTATGCAATAACGTTTGGTGTGAAATTAAATCAGAGCCTAGTGAAAATCTAGATAGGATTTAGATGTGTGGGTAATAGTTGCCCCCCTACCCCTGTTTAGGAAACCCTGTTTCTCTAGCTCTTGACATCACTAGAACCTGGAAGAGACTCCGCCGGGTTTGTTGAACTGGAGCATGTCATTCTGTCCTTCCCCACATGCAGGCTTTCGTCTTGTTGCTTATTTGTTTAAGACGATGTTTTGCTACATATCCCAAGCTGCCCTTGATCTTGTGAGTCCTCATTTCTCAGCTCCTCAAGCACTGACATTATAGGCTTGTACCAGGCTGCCTAGACCAGAGGCCGGAGGAAGAGAAAACCGAGTCGGTTTCATCTGATGGCCAGTCTTTCTGGTGTTATATTTCAGAGATGAAATGAGGGGGTTTCATAACACCCCTCTCATTCTCTAAATGCAGTCCTGAGTTTCAAGACCCTCGTTATCCTCAGCAAAAACATGGAACTTGTAAAACAATCCAATCAAAGCTGTATAATCTTGCCTCCCTCCAGTCAGCGCCCTGCCCCCACACACATCGCTGAGGGAAAGCCTTCATCTTCAGTTCCTGCTCTCCAGCCCTGTGCATTGTTAAACAGATGCGGTGTTTACACACATCATGGTTATGGCTGCAGCCGTGCTATTGTTGAAGAATGTTAGACAGCCATTCATCACCCTGAGCCAGTAAAGCCATTGTAAAAATGTCCGGCTAGTTAAATGAAGCTTCGATTTAATGAGGCTGTAAGAATGAACCAGGGTTTGTCGTATTGTAAATAAGACTCCCGTAGCAATGTCTTAGGAAGGAAGGTGCAGAGTCCTTTGTTTTCATGCAACAATGGTCTCCTTGCCAAGGTAAAAAAGGAGCCCCTCTGCTTTAAATACAGCTTTGGAAGTTGTCGCTAGCTCAAAGAAACACTTGAACCATAAAGACTGTGGCACAGGGGTGACAAGATTGGGGTGAATTCTTTGTTAATGCCTCTGTGTGCCCCAGGAACACCAAGAGTACCAGAAGCCTCCTGTGGAGTCCAGGGAAGGACCAAGCCAGTGCAGAGATACCAACCTTGAAGTGACGTGGTCCAGTTTAACCTGGGAGGACATTTGCCTCTGACAGGCAGGAGGGAAAGTGGAAGGTCTCCTCAGCCAGTACTTAATAGTGTCCAGTGAATCTGCCGTATTGAAACCACAGAGAAAACTGTAGGAAATTATTTCAAATTTTCCTTCAGTCAACTTCCCACTTGGGAAGGAAAGCCAGTCAGTTATTATCTTAATGTCTAAGGAAACAAATTCCGGGAAGATTCAACTCCTACACAGCCAGCAGTAGGGAGCTGGCGCCTGGCAGCTTGGTTCCAGCACACGATTTTAAAAAATAACCCGTCTGGAAATTGCCCTATTGGAAAGAAATTTGATTGTCCCACAAATAAGATAAAGTGGTCCCCATCCTTATTTTTCTAGAGCCCCCACAAAGCCTCAATTCAACTAGATCATTTTTGAAAGAGGAAAACTAAATTAAAGGATGCCCTGAGAGCCCCTGATAGCAGAGGGGAAGCCAGCTCCGTTACCTCTGCACTTTCCCCACTCTCCTGCTAGACCTGAAGCGGTAGTCTGCCCACTTCAGCTCAAGTCTGTCTTCCCAGTGAAAGACCCCAATGAAGCTGCTAGAATACTTGCCTAACATGCACAAAGCATGGGCTCAATCCACAGCACCGCATAAAGCTAAGCATCCTGGTGAATGACTGTAAACTCTCCTGTCAGGAGGTGAAGGCAGAGGCAGAAGAATCAGGAGTGGAAGGTCATTCTCAGCTATAGAAACAGTTTGAGGCCAGCGTGGGCTACATAAGCCCTTCTCTCAAAATCTATTGCTTCTTCTATTTCAATTGTATCCTTACAAGAGGCTTCATTTCTGCTTCTGACAGTTTAACCATTTGTATTTATTGAATGATCAGGAAAAATGGATTTCTGTGTTTCCCATTATAGTTTGAAAGAAAAATGACCCCCCTAAGGGAGTGGCACTATTAGGGGGTGTGGCTTTGTTGGAGAAGGTGCAGTCTTGTTAGAAGTGTGTCACTACGGAGATGGGTTTTGAGGTCCTATATGTGCTCAAACCACGCCCAGTGAGATGACTGCTTCCTCTTGCTCCAAGTCTCCAGCACCATATCTGCCTGCACACCACCTTGTTGCACCATGATGGTAGACTAAACCTCTGGAAATGGAAGCCGTCGCAAATAAATGTTTGTCCGTTATAAGGCCATGATCCTGGGGTCTCTTCACGGCAGTAGAAACCCTAACTGAGACACCTACCTAATAGCAGTCCAGCATATGCTTTTGTAGGGAATGCCTGCTGACTGACTTACATTTGGACAAGGTATCATGTGTGCCAGGCATCCTCAGGCAAGGTGCTCTCTGTCAATCTCCAAATTTGATTTTTCACATCCCTGACCTCCCCGCCTGTACCCCCAACACACACACACACACACACACACACACACACACACACACACATGCACACACATACACACACACATACACACAGTTTCTTTTTCCTTCTTTCCTACACTCAACTTATACGATGTTCTTATAGTCTCCTTTTTCAAAGAGCAATGTGAAATAATATTGGCACAGAAATTTAGCAATCGTTCTTTGGCTCCTTAGTTCTGACATCCATTTGAACAGCCTCACACTGCTAGACAGGTGTGTTACTAGAGACATCCTAAGGTAGTTCATCATCAGAGAGAGCTGGTGCCTAGAGACACAGAAGCCAATCAGACACAATGTCGGCTACTCAACAGACTGTGATCTTCAAACTTGACTGTGCCCAAAATGTACCACCAGAAGCTGTGATTACTGAGTTTGGCTGCGACCCACATGTCTTCTTTGCTTATGCAAGAACCGGAAGAGAAATACTGACCTGAAGCCAAGGGAAGCTCTGTGAACATTACAGCTGCCCTTCCAGTAGAAACGGCCGAGATCACGGTCACAGAACGTTGCAGGAAAAAGGGAAGTGTTTGCACAACAAAAAATGGATTAGTAGAGGGGCCTGACATGGAGACACAATTAAGCCAGACCTTGAAGGATGACTTGGCTGTGGTTAGATCTAAGCAGTGCTAGAGCCAAGGCTTTATGAACCAGAAAGCAGATCAAGGGGATTGAGGCCAATGGGTAAGGGGCAAAAGAGTTAGTAAAGCCAGGGTGTGGCTTCAGGGGAGATCCTCTGTTCCATCCCCAGAAAGTTAGTTTACTTATTGGTAGTGAAAATCCTTTGCATATTTTAAAGTAGAGACAAGTAACAATATTTCTGTTTTCTCCCCTTGCTGACTAGAGTAAGGTCCAGATAGTTCTTTCCCTGAGCAATAAAGCAAACCAAATGAGAAGAGGCAGGCAATAGAATTGTCTGCTGGCTTCTTTTGGCTCCCTATGTTCCTTTGAGGCAGACTATAATTGGTGTATTTCTATTCTCATTTAAGTAATCGAGGTTAAAGATTTGCCCGCCATGGCATGGAGGAACTGGAATGAGGGCAGAGGGCTGCCTCCTCCAGATCTACAGCTGGCTTTTCCACGGCAGGATGTCAGTCAGCAAGATTAATGAAATCAGGCCCTTGAAAATGCCTGCTCCCTTCAAATTATAGGATCGCTTGTGAGCCCCACACATAAATCACTTATGTAACTACCTCTGACTTATTGAAGTGTATAAGAAACAATGAAGGTATGTGAACATTTATAGTACAAACTTCTTCAAACATGAAAATAGAATCTTTCTTAGAGTGATGATGGTCATGATGAAACTCATGATACAATTCTAAGTAAAATAAAGTTGTGGTCCTCACAGTTAATATTCCCTAGTAGCAAGGCCCTCCATCAGCCGGACTGGAAACGTGACAGGACACTGAACGCGTGGAGATTGCTCTCCGTCTGGAAAGGCCATTTCCTCATTCTGAGCTTCTACCTCAAACCACACAGGGGACAGGTTAGCAGAGAAAATGCTGGGGCCTGCTGGTCCAGATCCCTAAGCATGAAAGCTAAACTTTGTCACCCACAGTCTATCCAATTCTCAAATGTCATAAAAGTAGCTAAAAGATAAAAAAAAAATCTCAAATGGAGAATGGACTGAGTACATTCCCATTGAATTTTAGACCTGAAAAATGACTGGTAGCATAGTCAAAGTCCCTCCTCCTCCTTTCCTCCTCCTCCTCTTTGTGTGTATAAGGGGTATGGGGAGGAGGGTCATGGGATATGTTTTGGAAATTGTAGAAGGAGACTGCTCTTTCGTTTCCCTGACACCCAGTCCCGAATAATCACACAGAAAGTGCATTAATTACAACACTGTTTGGCCAATAGCTCAGGCTTCTTATTAACTAACTCTTACATCTTAAGTTAACTCACTTCTATTCATCTGTGTATGGCCACAAGGCTGTGACTTACTGGGTAAGGTTCTGTTCTGGCATCTTTCTCCTTCAGGAGCTACATGGCATCTCTCTGACTCTGCCTACTCTCTCTATATACCTCTTCCAATATGTCTAGAGGCCAAAGCAGCTTCTTTACTAACCAATGCTAATTATAATTATATACTAATAAAACATATTCATAGCATACAGAAGGAAATGATGTTGTTCATGCTGATTGTAATTCTACTTTTTATGTATGTTTTTGCCTCTTTTCCCCCCTGGACAATACTTGGTATTTGTTCTTACCGTATACAGTTTTGTATTAGGCTTAGAACTCTTTTATTTAGACAAAAGGGGGAGGTGCTGTGGAAACTCAGTCAATAGCCTTTAAGATACTGACCCACTTAGGGCGTGGTCTCATGTACTATAAATACACAAAAGTGTTCACTGGCCTCTTGACTGCTGGATTCAGTTCCAGTTCCCAGCGCACACAGAGGGCTGCAGATTGCTACTCTTTCTGTGAGTTTTTCCCCAGATAAACAAACCTTTGTTGTACTCCATTCTGGGCTACTGAAGAACTCTTTTGTACTCTAACTGAAATCTCCAGCTGGGGGGATGGGGGGGGCATTCCAAACCCCACCCTCAGAAAACCTGCTAAGCGGGGTGGGTGACTCCTCCCCCCTTGTGGCTGCTCCAGACCTTGCCTACAGAGGACTTATGCTCTAGTCCCTAGAGCAGCCACAGGATTTCTCTCCTGCTTTCTTCCCTCAAGAATCCCCTGCTCATTAAACCTGGACTTTTAATTCGGACAGATCTGACTTACTTTATTGGCAGAGAAACGCACAACTGGGGATTTCAAAATACTTATCCTGACATATGTACTTGTTAGTATGTGTGCATACCTTCATTTTTTGAGACAGTCTCTCAGGGAACCTGAAAGTCATCTGTTTGGTTAGGCTGGCTGGCAGATGAACTTCAGACATCCACCTCTCTCCCACAGCATGGGATTACATCATGACCAGCAGTTCAGCTTCTTCCTTTTTTTTTTTTTTTTTTTTTGGTGGATGCTGAGGATTCAGTCCTAGGGCCTTATGCTTGTATAACAGGCACTTAACTGGCTGACGCATCCTCCCAGCATCCTCTCAGCAGCACAAGGATCAGAGGCCCAGAGAGGGGATGCTATTTGACTGGGACCCCTTCTCAATCTGCTTAACAGTGGTACCGGGAGGAATAACCTACCCGGATGACTCTTCCCAGCACACCAGGCTGCTGCCGCTCTCCTGTTCTGTAGAGCTGTGCTAATCGTTCATGGAGATATATTCATGGGAATTCCAAATGCAAAACAAAAAATGACTCTGGGAAGCCAAAGAGTCTACCTATTCTTACCTGTTACCTCTACCGACTGCATGGTCCTGAGCGCCAGCCTCTTTCAGACAATTGTATCTCAGAAAGGAAGTGGCAAGGGCTCTACGTTTTCCTTTTGACAGAGTTCCTCTGAGGGGCATTACTGCATCTTATGGGAAAGTGTATGTCAAGTTAGAAAGCTGGTTAAAACAGATGCCACTGAAGTTGGGTCTAAAGGCTGCGTAAAGAACAGACTCCAAAGCAGTTCATGTCTGTAGCTGTTGTTTTCTGTGTCTTTGTTCATCAGGGAATCTTAACAGCTTGGAGCCACTGCGTCAATCATCCTACGGACGTAGGTTTGGACCCAGGGCTATCCATTGCCAAATCTCAGCCCCCCCGTTTGTACAGAATTCACGTTTTTATCTGCTCAATAACGCATCCAATGTGTAGGTAGAGAATATGTGTGAATTACTTCATCCAGTACCTGAACCATAAGAACGGATATCTCTTAGCATCTTTTTTCCTGATATTGCTTCAACCCCGCCCCGTCGTCCTTATTCATCTGGTGCCTCTGGTTTAGTGGCGTCCCGTGAGAGCAAGGACAAGGCTGCTCCCTTAACTTCAGCAACAACTTCACATCTGGTATGACCTTACAGAAAGAGAGGCTCACTTTGTGGTTTAGAATCAGGGAACTACTATGTTATAAGAGAAAAATGATAAACCCTTCCTTTGCTTCTAATGTTTTGTGATTGCAACTCATGAATAAAACTGACAATAAACAGGAAACGAAAAAAAAAAAAGTAGGAAAAGGGGGTTTCGTTTGTTTGTTTTAGTCTTTTTAACTTAGCAGTGTTTTTAAAGGTTTCATAGGAAGAAGTGAGAGACCAAAGAAGCAGTTGGGTTCTCTGCGCTTACGTACCATTTCAACACAGAACAATCAAGTTACCATAGGAAGAGAAAGGATGTGTGCACTTAGGACCCATCCTACACTGTGGGGGTACATCTAGGAAAGCCATGGCAAATCTACAAGCAGAAAGTTATTTTCTTATGGCCTGAGTGTATGCGTTATCTTGGAACTGTCTCTGGATCTCTGGGGATGAGAGTTGTTCTCTTAATGTTGGTGTGAGGGGAGCCGATTCACACCATCGGCCTTAAGTGCCGAGAGGGAAGAGCAGAGCATGCTCCCTCTGAGCTTTACCCTCAGGTGCCTGCAGCGCAAGTCTCCCGCTGTGGCGGTGTATGGGAGAATGGCCTGTTCTGCGCTTTTCACTCTACATATATGGCAGAACCTTACGACTGTGATCCCCTGACTTGTGTGACTCGCACCTTCTCATGTGTGTGTTCACTCACTGATTCATCCCATTGACGTTCTACTATGTGCCATACGCTCTAGTCCTTAGTTGAGGAATAAATTAATCAGTGTGCTTGGTTACCTTCAGATCTAGTTGAGGAGGCTGAAACAGATGACAAAAATCAAACCAGAAGTGCCAAGTCTGTGCTAAGGGGGAGAGCCCCATAGAGCAGAGACTCGAACAATAGAATGTGCTCTTCTGGGTTATTGACAGAAGTTAGCCCTTTGCATTTTATCCTTAAGAATGTTGCCTAAAACATCTGTTTCATTATAGGTCAAAGTGGACCTGTGGCCTTACCCTCCTTGAGGGTGTTGTAAGAGCGAATGTGATAACTGTGTTAAAGTGGTACGCTATATGATGTTCTGTGGATGCTGCGCAGTGTTGAGAAGCTTGGGCCCAATCCAGAGATGAAGCATGGGCACCCTGGCATCTGTGTTTGCTGGATTCTTACCTATTCCCGTTGTTGGCTCAAGTCTGAGATCCCAGATCATTCTGGAAGTTGTTTGTTTCCCTGTTGGATGGCTTTTCTGGGCATCATAACCCCCTAGCGTTAGGGTCATTCCTTTAGAAGGGTCAAGACGTTCGGGAGCCTTCGGTGGAAATCCCCACTCCCTTGATAAAAGGACACCCTGTGATTTGGCTCATTCTGCTTCTGCTACTGCAAATGATGCTCATTCACTTCTGAAAACCACTCATGTTTAGTAAGTGCTAACCGCAGAAGGGCTTCCCTCAGCATATAGCCCAGGGCCTCCCTTAAAATTCTCTATGCGGGGCTTCAGTACTGTGAACACCCTGATATTATATACAATGTTTGTGCCTTTGATGTGAACGTGTGTTTCTCTTTTGGAGGTCTGGAGCATTCCCTGTTCCTGCAGGAAGCACTTTATGTAGGGGAGGTCTCAGTATTCCTTCCTCCCCCATACCCGGGACAGGAGCAAGCAGCGAGTGTCAGCTTGTGAGGGAACACTTTGCAAGTCAAGATGTAGTTTGGAGCAAGCCCCATCCACCGTCAGCACTGGACAAAGCCAACATCTCCCTTGGCCTCCTTGCTTCTGCCTCACTGTGGAGACCCTCTTGGCTGCGGCACCCTCTTTTATGCCTGCCTTCCTTATCAGCTATCAGTATCCCTCGGGGGCTGCCTCTTGTCACTCTCGGTTCTGCTTGCTGCCGCTTCTTGACACTCCGCACTTTATCAGCCACACACTGCTTGGCTCCCATTGCCGGTGATCTCAGCATTACTAATAAACAGCAACACCGAGGCCATGTTTCCCAGTCTCTGTCAGGGCGCTGCCTTCCTGAAATAAAAGTCCTATTACCATGCTCCTCTTCATTGCCTCTGACAGGTTGATTAATTAGGCCTCCTCTTTAGATGACCTCGCGATGACACAACAGGGAGGTGAATACAAAATGCACGGTTTGCCCGCAGAATGGGCGAGTCTGGGATTGGAACTTCTGTGGTATCGAACTGTCGGAACTTTCAGAGTGCACAGAGTTAGTTCACCGTGTATACAGCACCCGCAGCTTCTTAGGAGGGCAGCTTCTGGTCCAGTACCCGGTCCCATCCACACAGGCACACCCAGCAAGGAGGGTCCACCTGGCTGGCAGCCCCTGTCTTGCTCAGGATGACCCCTCGGTTTATGCTGCTCAGTTCATAAAGCACAAATTTAATGTTCTTTGAACGTTATCAAATCAAATGACCTTTTGTTTTCAACAGCTTTCTTCCCCTCCTCCCTTCCCTGCCCGCCAGAAAACCCAGTGTGTTAGCATCGCGGCACTGCCTCCCTGAAGGCTAATGCAAACCATTTCAGAGGAGAGCTGGGTTACATTTCCGCGTTTTCATTATGAGACCTGTTTGCAGGAAATCAGTACCTTGGACATGAGCAGTCATTTCAGACTGGGGCTCAGCATCTGGAGTAGGGGGGTCTGGTGGTCTTGGCAGCAAATGGGTTTCTTGCTTTTCATTATAGGCATGTGGAAATTGCGGGGTGGGGGAGGGCACTCCTTGGCTGATTTTGCTGGTTGGGCTCTTTCTTCTCAAGTGAGGGAAAGGCTTGGAAAGCCATTAGCCAGATTGAAATGTCTAAGGGACTCCCTAATTGCTCCGTGGATGTTTAAAATCCTGCCTGTGAGAAAGACGGCAACAGCAGGGCAGAGTCGGGGGACGGCAGCCACCCGGCAAAAGTGTCGGAGATCTGGAAGGCTGACCTGGTTGCTTGCATTGCTTCCCTTTATGTTCTGTAGAGCGCTAACTTCTTAAGGTTACCCTTGGTGCCTAGCACTTTCAAAACCATGCCATTCCATAAGCATCATCCCAAAAGGAGAATTCTCGTGATCTGAGATGAGCTGCCAAAGTGAGGACCCCTCACAGAACTTAGTGTTCACTGGGCAGGATGAACTCCCAGTGGATCAGCTGTTGAGAGGAAAGATCTGGAGAGAGAATTTGCGAATCTGCTTTACCAATTACCGTTTTGTTTTCTTTTTTTAGGGGTGTGTGTGTGTGTGTGTGTGTGTGTGTGTGTGTGTGTGTTATGTGTTCTGCATGCTCATGATTCATGCTTGTGTGCTCATGAATGTGGAGGCCAGAAGTTGATGTCACTCTCTCCCTCTATCTCTTTCCATTTTATTTTTCTTGAATCAGTGTCCCTTACTGAATGTAGAAGATTAGGAAAAAACAAGCTGGCCAGGAAGCACCAGGATCCTGTCTCCCCCAACCCCAGTTCTAGGATTACAGGCTTACACACCTATGACTGGCTTTTTACCTGCATGCTGTGGATCACATTCAAATTCACACAGCAAGTGGTTTACTGACTGACCCCTCTCTCTGATGCCCATCTCCCCACACCCCTTTTCTGTTGTATGTATATATTTGAAATTTGCATAGCCAGAATGGAACTCACAGACTTTGACCTCGCCTTCAAAGCTCCTCATCTTGTATCTGAACTTGAGCAAGGTTTGCAAGTGTTTACCACCATCTAAAGGGAATGCCGGGCAGCCCACAGAGAACAGACAAAACACCATCTCAGAAAGACCACATGTCCACATTGCTGCCGGTTTAAAAGTAATGTTAGAGGGAGTGGGCGAGGTGAGCAGCTGATTAGATAAAGGCTATAGGACCTTGGACCAGTGTTTGTTCATTCCATAGCATCTAATCATCCAAAGGTGGAACAGCCTCAATGCCATCATTAGATGGGTGACCGAGCCACATGCGTGTACCGGCCACGGAACACTGAGTAGCTTTCAAACAGAAGAACATGCTAACACGGCAAGGCAAAGGTGAACTTTGAAAGCATCTTAAGTGGAATCAGAATAAGCCAGAATAAATACCGGTATCACCCCCACTCTGTGACGTGCTGGAGAGACGGAATTCATAACGAGAGCAGGCAGCATTATGGCTGCTCTTGACGGGGAGGTGGGTAGAGTGGCTGGTGGGTATGACACTCTAGTTGGAGAAGAGGAGAAACTTGTGGGACTTAGTGATGACAGCGGTTGTACAGTGGTATGAAATACACCTGCTTTTTATTATATGTACTGATTGGTGGGGACATGTGTGCCATGGTGCGCATGCCACAGTTTGCCTGTGGCTGTGAAAGGGCACCTGGAGGGACTTTGTCTGTTCCTTCCACGGTGTGGGCCTCTGTGGTCAAACTCAGGTGACCAGACTTAGTGGCTAGTGTCCTTCACCTACTGAGTCTTCTTGAAAGCCTTGTGGATATACTTTAATGCCAGTGAAGTCTCCACTTGCAAGTGAGTAGGTGGTACCTTGTTTGTTTCGATTGTGTTTTGTGTAATAAGAGCAAACCACTAATCAATGATAGTCAGGACTAAAATTCAGGTTCCCTGAGTTCAGAGGTCCATTGGAAAGCCCTTTAGTCTGTGAGTCAGCACATATGGGATCCAGTGCAGTGATTACAAATCACAGGTCACTGATGAACTGCACCAGCCCCTTGCACCTTGTCTCCTCTCAGTCCTATGAGAGAACTGAACATCATCTCCCTTGTTCAGCCTTGTGTACTAGGAGCTTTTCTCCAAGTGGACGCTGCAGTTTGATCAGCCTGGCTCTGGTCTTTACAGATCGTTCAGACAGGACCTGAATCATACCCACCCCAGGTGTTGTCAACAGGAAAAAGTTACAGGAAAGGAAGGAGCCTAAAGGGACTGTTTAGCTCCCCCAAACTTGATTTTACAATTCTCAAAGGGGAAAATAAATTAATGGAGTTATGGTTGAGAAAGTGCCCTGTGACATCTTCTCTCATCCCGAAGTGGGTGATCACTGACTCCCAGAGACACCTGGCAGTGGTGGAACCTATTAACAAGTGATTGCTGGAGCCAACTCTCAAACACAGTTGTAGGAATTTAAGAGTATGATGTTCCGTTTGGGAGTGAAGGCCAGAGTCAGCCTCGGTGTCCTTCTGTAAGAGCCAGGTACTAGCATCTTTTCTTCCTTTCTTCTTCCCTCGCTCTCTTCCTCCCTCCCTCCCTCCCTCCCTCCCTCCTTTCCTTCCTTCTTTCCTTTCTTTATTCCTTTCTTCTAACAACTGTCTCTGATTGGCCTGGAACTCAAGCAGGCTAGGCTGGCAAATCAGTGGGAAATGGCCCATACAGATATTACACAAGCACACACCACCATAGGTGACTTTTTCACACTGGTTCTATGGGTGAACAACGTCCTCTTGCATTACATGCACTTTACTGACTGAGCTGTCCTGTTAGCCCCTGGCACAAACATATTTAAGGCAGAATAAATTAAGCAAGGGGGGAAACATCACTTCCAAACAGCACAGCCTCCAAATACAGATCACACAGCTGAAATAAAGAAGGGCAAAGAAGATCATCAAAACTGCCTTTTTCTGATAAGTATTCCTTCTTGTTATAGCACATGCTCTTATTTAGGATTACAGTGAATGTACATTCTCTCTCACACACACAGCCCTGAGATGAGCTCATTTGTAATGTGCATTTAAAAAGGATTCAGTTGTGATGGCATTAAGTTTCTTTAAGAACAAAAAAAAGTGTTCTTTCAAAAAGATAGAGAGAGAGCAAGAAGGAAGGAAGGAAGGAAGGAAGGAAGGAAGGAAGGAAGAAATCAAAACAACAAAAAACAAACAAGGTTGATGTCATGCTCTAAGCTAACTCAGGAAGCGCTGCTAATTTGGAGACCTGGTTTAGACTCCTTTAGAAAGGCAAGTGTGTCTGATGTGTCTGAAGCACTTTGTGAAAAAAGATAGCGAGTGGAGCAACCAACCGTGACAACTCTGCCCAGGACATGGGATGAAGGCTGTGTTTTCATCAGCTCCCAGTACAGGTGGAAGACACTTCTGTTCTGTTTCTCTTTGTTTCTGTCTCTGTGTGTGTCTCTCTCTGTGAGCTCTGTGAGGTCCTCTCTCTCTCTCTCTCTCTCTCTCTCTCCTTAAAGAGTAGACTGTTTACCAACTCAACAGTTCAGTCCTGTGTGCTTGCTGTTTCTCTTCTGTAGAGGACCATTTGCTTTCTTTTCCTGGCTTGGAAGTTAAAAGTCTTGGTCAGATGTCTTTGAAAATAATTTTCTCCTTTAACAAGAACACACGCATACCGACAAGAAATTGATGATGGTTCAAAACTCTAGTACATTTTCCAGGAGCCCTTGTGCCCCTCCTGAGTTTGAGTTCATCCTTTTATAGTGTGGACTGGGGCAGTGCACTTGGGACCATCCATACCAGGGCACAGCATCTGTACCAGGGCACAGCATCCGTGCCAGGGCGCAGCATCCATACCAGGGCACAGCATCCATACCAGGGCACAGCATCCATACCAGGGCACAGCATCCGTACCAGGGCACAGCATCCGTACCAGGGTGCAGCATCCGTACCAGGGCACAGCATTCATACAAGGGCGCAGCATCCATACCAGGGCGCAACATAAGATGCATCCATTCCTGCTATGCTTTGTTATGTAGCTAAGCAGTCTCCTTACGGTGTGAGATGCCAGCCATTCAGATGTCAGGGAGACAGAGACTCCAACAAGCTAGATACTAGTTATTCTGTGAGAAAGAGGGGGGACACTGCCCCCAAATGTCTTCAGAAAGTTGTGTGTTCCCTAGCTTCATTTTTAAGCACTGGGCCTTGAACCAAGGTCTGTCTGGTGCATCTAACTCGCATCCTCTCTCTCCTGCCTCCTGGATACCTTTACATTGTCTTCCCCACATCTGCCCTTTCTTTTCTTTCTTATAACTAGAAACTGGTATGTAAGGAACATAGTGAGTCAGGACCCTGATCTAAAGTCGGACAACCCAGGGTCTTGCTTGTGGGTACTGGGTGGTGTCACCTGCCTCAGTGGTGACAGTGAAGCCCAGCATGAGAACACCTTGCCTGCCTGAAATGGAGGCATTAGACGCTCTGTGCTCTTAGCTTACCGTCTTCTCATACACACTATTTTATGATTTCCTAATCCATCACTGCCCACAGTCTGCAGCAGAGTAGATAAAGGAGAAGTGCTAAAAAGGGCCAGTACGGTTGTGTTTGTCTGTAAACAGAGACTGGATCTATTAATACTGAGAAGGACCAGTGCGGGTGTGTCTATGAACAGAGACTGGACATATTAATATTATGAATCTGAAAAATTGCTCTGATGATTGACCTGTACTGCCTCAAAGCTAATGGCAATACTTATATAAAATATAATTAATAATAATAACCAAATGGAGTTGGCCATTTAACCTTGGCCTAGTGAGCACAGTGATGTGTGTGGTGTGCTGAATGGGTGTGTGGAGAATGGATGGCACTCTCAAGGTGCTGTGGTCACACTCGAGGTGCTGAGGTCACACTCGAGGTGCTGAGGTCACACTCGAGGTGCTGAGGTCACACTCAAGGTGCTGAGGTCACACTCAAGGTGCTGTGGTCACACTCGAGGTGCCGCGGTCACACTCAAGGCGCTGTGGTCACACTTGAGGTGCCGCGGTCACACACTTCCAGGCTGTGTTGTCTTACTCTGGAGCACAGACGTTATAGGATCCAGGGAGCTTCGGGGCTCTCTCCTCCCATGGCTGCTCCAGTACATTGCTTCTTCCCGAGTGGGCGCTGCTTCTCTGTTGTCTGCAGACTCTATCAAGGGCAGTCGTCCTTCAGCATGTGTGGGTTCATTTGACTGGTGCCTCATACGGTGGGTCTTAATAGCTTGCATCTCAGCTAAACTTTCTGAGAAACAACCCCTAAGGATTTGTGACCCAAAGTTTTCTTTTCTATATTCTTCATTCCTATGAGTCTCAGAATTTTTATTTATTTCAATTTGTGCTTTATTTATTTATTTATGTATGTATTTATTTATTTATTTATTTTGAGGCACTGCCTCACGTGGTCCAAACTGGCTTCAAACGCATGACACAGCCATAGATGACCTTGAACACATGACACAGCTCTGCACCATACAGCCTGGCTTCAGAACCTTCTCTTAAATTGCCGTGTTTGTGGAGTCGTCTCTGCTCTGATCAAGATTCTTTCCTCTTCCTTTCACAACTTCCCAGTAATTCTTACATCTCTCCTTAAACCATGTGCCTTGACTGTATGTGAAAAACCCGCTCGTGCTCCGAGCCAGTTTCCCGGTGAGCTCGTCAAACACAACTGTTTATTTCATACCTCCTGGGTGCCAGACACTGTTAGCCTATAAGGATAAGCAAGAGGCAAGATGGGGTTTCTGCTATGTGGGAAGTCAGAGCTAATGTGGGAGACGCAACTAAGGGTTGAGTGACAACTCCAAGGGGTTTGCAGGGAACAAGGGACCGGCAGGGGCTGAGCTCAGAGGCCCGAACTTGGCCTTGGGAATGGAGAAGCATATATAAAAAAGAGAAAGGGAGAGAAAGAATGCAGGTTCTGCTGGAAATTATTGGGGACCACAGCTTGAAACAGACCCTGCTTTTACAATTGGTATTGGATTCAGGGACAATGTGGGAGAGAAATTCAGAACCGAACCCCAGAATCACAGATCTGCTGCCGGACTCCCGGGATAGGGGCATCGTTTGGAGGCATTATTAAGGCACAACCACAAGATTGTAGCCAATTGTAAGTGTTTTATTTGTTGCAGATGCTCCTGAGAGTGCTTGGCTTGTGGAGGAGGATTGTGGCAAGCACAGTATAAAAACATGGTCTCTCACTTGCCCTTTTTCTGAGTTTCCGCGTGGAACAGATGATGTTCATTGTCTCATGGTTAGCCCAGAATAATGAAAGTCGGGGAGATTAGGAGAATAAACTGCTACTTCAGACTCCGCAGCCCTGGAAAGCATGCGTTGCCAGTAATAACTCCTGGGAGCTATTTGGTCAGTAAATGCTCCAGTTATAATTAAAAGGGCATTTTCTTGGTTTTAATTTCTTTTAATTAATTAAAAAACATGTCATCTGGGTATGGGGAGGTATAGTCCCTTCCTAGAAATGAGAAAATAGTGATTCCCGAAACCCGAATTTATTTCAGTATTTCCCAAGGAGCATTCTGAAACCCGCCAGTCCTCCTGAAGTAGATTGGTGGGGCACTGCCCCTCACTGTGTCCCCTTGGAGATCCTCAAGGGTGGTAATGCACCAAAGGCTCCGAGAAGTCCTGCAGCAAAGAGACCTTTTTAATTAAGTTGTTCACCCATGGATTTGACTATAGCGCGCTGTTATGTAATGCCATTTCACTGAATGCGTATTTTGGGAAACATGGTAGCAGTGAGATTGTTGTTGCTGTTGTTGTTGCTGCTGCTGCTGCTGCTGCTGCTGCTGCTGCTGCTGCTGCTGCTGCTGCTGCTGCTGCTGCTGCTGAGATGGGTTCTCACTCTGCCCCCCCAGGATAGCCTGGCTCGCACTATGTATCCCAGGCAGACCTCAAGCTTGTGGCAGTCCTCCTGCCTCGACCTCTTGAGTGCTGGGATCATGGGCTGCATGCATCACTTTGGTGACTCTGAGCTGAAAGGTCTTACAGGCACACCTCATCCAGAGGTCAAGGAAGAAAGACCTCGGTCAGCAATTGGCAGGCGGTCCCGACTCAGTCAACTTACTGAGTTAAATCCCATACCAGTCGCAGTGGCACTGGGCTGATAGTCAGATAGATGGTCAGGTCCTGTCTAGGGTTGATTCCATCAGCCTTGTTACCTTGAATAAGGGGTCAATGAAAAGTCATTCTGATGCACCTTTTCCATCTGAAAAATGGTGACTGCCTTGCCTGCCCTACTACGGCCCTGGTAACTGTCATTCACTTGGGGTTACAGTCTAGAACAGGGCTCTGTGAGCAGCCTCCCACACACAAATGTGGAAAGCCAGGCAATTGATATCTTTGACTTTGCAGACCTCATGGAATCTTCTTTTCATGTCCCCCCTCTGCTGCTGCAGCATGGAAGCAGCAGCCACAGGCAGCACAGAAGGAACAGTTCAGTTATTTCCCGTTGAAACTTTGCTCAAAGAAACAGTCAGCAAACAGATCTGGCTAGTGGGTCACACAGTGTGCTGACTTTTGCTCTAGGTATGGAAATGGTTTTAGCACGTTTCGTGGCTAACTCTGTGGAACTGATACAACACACAAGTCCATCTGTGCCCAAGGAAACTGAGGCACAGAGATGTTGTCACTTGTGTTAGGCATTATCACTGAAAGGCAGGAGTAAGAATTGTGCTTTTCCCTACTGAGCTGAGCCCCCTGCCTGTGTGACATCACAAGGCATAGTCAGCCCAGTGCCCTACTTGTCTGAAGCCACGCCCTCAGGCTCCCAAAGGCAATGGAAGAAAAGCTGTATCACAGATGCTGAGCTTCCCCTCATGGTCCCCATCCCCTCCTCTGTGCCCTGCTCACCTTCCCCACTCTCAAAGATGGTTAGGATTTCTGGGGCACCAAAATGCAAAGGAGCCACCTTTGTTTTGTCGGAATCCCCAGGATATACTCACACTCTATTGAATACTACAAACATTGCAAGCATGCCTTAAGTTTCAGACAGTGAAGTACAGAACAGATGGGTTTATTCAGAAACATCTCACCCTAGTTCTAACACTTCTTAATAAAAAATAACCCCATGCACAGTTACCTATGCCTTTTTTCTTCCTAAGTGGAGTAAAACTTGCCCTAGAGTCAAGTTTGAAATTATTTTCATAATTTTGGGTAATTAAGACACTTCCCAGATCTCATTAGCAAAAGCCCAAAATAGAATAATTGCCATATAATTAGTGATCGGCCAACCTTTAGAGGTTTGAAGGTCTGTTCTTTTCGGAGTCTGGGAGTTCAGAGGCCTAACCCAGGTTTATCTGAACCCAGGATCTTTCACATCTAGATACTAGCTAACTCTTCCCCACTTCTTCTGCCTCAGTCCCGCCTGTCTTGAGCCCCCATGTCCTGGTCATGGCATGTACTTTCTCACTCCTGTCTTCCTCCCCGTGGGAATCTTGTTCTCTAATGGTGTTTGTGCTTCTACTCGGTGTCTCCAGGACTACGGAACTACACAACAGCCTCCGAGCCTTCTCAATGTGTCCTCTCAGTGGGTGGACAGGGCTGCATGGAAGTACCTCGTGGGAGAGAGAAGGCGGATCCCTCTGTCGGAGTGAGGGCATCCTGCTTTCCTAGGGACTTGAAGTACTTTGGGAAGAGGAGCTCTTACCTTGTTGATCTCAGAATAATTCTAAGAGACCATATAACAAGGACAACAACTGGTACGGTCTTCCAGATAAAAAACTGAAAGGAACTGGGAGTAAGTAAACTGCTGCCATTGCTTGCCCAGCAGAGTACTGTTTCTCGCAGGTACAGAAAGACAGGCGTGGTCGCCATGCTTGCAATCCCAGTGTTGGAAAGTAGAGCTAGGCTGATTTCTGATCCCTGCACTTGCTGGCTGGCCTACCTGCCGAATTGATGAGCCCCAGGTCCCACCCAGTGAGAGAACCTGTCTCCCAAAACAAGGTAGAAGTTAGCCTTCTGAGGAAGGATATCTTTGACCTCTGACCTCCACACACGTGCACATACATACACAGAAACATTACACATACATACACAACACAAGACACGAGAAGAAGAAGAGGAGAGGAAAAAGAAGAAGGAGGAGGAGGAGGAGAAGGAGAAGGAGGAGGAGGAGAAGAAGGAGAAGAAGAAGAAGAAGAAGAAGAAGAAGAAGAAGAAGAAGAAGAAGAAGAAGAAGAAGAAGAAGAAGAAGAAGAAGAAGAAGAAGAAGAGGAGGGGGAAGGGATGGAGGGGAAGAAAGGGGAGGGGGAGGGAGGGAGGGAGGAAGGAAGGAAGAAAGGAAGGGAGGGAGGGAGGGAGGGAGGGAGGGAGAAAACAGGCAAGCATACCACAACACAAGACACGAGAAGAAGGAGGAGAAGAGGAAGAGGAAGGAGAAGAAGAAGAAGAAGAAGAAGAAGAAGAAGAAGAAGAAGAAGAAGAAGAAGAAGGAAGAGAGAGAGAGAAAGAAAGAAAGAAGGAAGGAAGGAAAGAAAGAAGGAAAGCAGGAAAACATAGGGAACTGCTAACTTCTCTAAGATCACAGAACAAATTAGGTCTCCTGCTCTCCGTCTACACTTGTCCATCAGGATATAGGAGACCATGGCAGGAAGTTTCCTAAATGTCTCATTTGATTTTAAGAAAAAGGAGGAAGCACAGTGTGATGGTACACACCTTTAGTCCCAGCACTTGGGAGGAAGAGGTAGGAAAATCTCTGTGACTTCGAGGCCAGCCAGGTCTACATAGCCAACACTAAGTCAGCCAGGACTACAAAGAGACCCTGTCTCAAAAGGGGTTGAGAAAACTTTGGGTTTGGGTATCTCTGAAATGAAAACTTGGCCAATTGAATTTTTCTTTTTAGGCCAGTAACAAATATTTTTAGCTGTTTCTGTAGTTGAAGACCGCATGTTCGTTCCCAGCTGCCCAGACCAGAAATAACCACATAGAAACTGTATTATTTAAATCACTGCTTGACCTATTAGCTCTAGTTTCTTATTGGCTAACTGTTACATCTTTTGTTTTGTTTTATTTTTTATTTTATTTCATTTTTTAATTTATGTTTTTATTGCTTTATAAATAATACCATTCAAAATTTCCACTTCCTCCCCTCCTCCCACTTTCCTCCTGCTTCCCCACTCACCCTCCCCCTCTCCCCCTCCAATCCTAAGAGAGGGCAAGATACCCTGCCCTGTGGGAAGTCCAAGGCCCTCCCCTCTACAACCAGGCTTAGGAAGGTATGCATCCAAATAGACTAGGATCCCAAAAAGTCAGTACATGCAGTAGAGACAAATCTCAGTGCCATTATCATTGGCTTCTCAGTCTGCCCCAATTGTCAGCCACATTCAGAGAGTCCAGTTTGATATCATGCTCATTCAGTCCCAGTCCAGCTGGCATTGGTGAGCTCCCATTAGATCAGGCACACTGCCTCAGTGGATGGACCAACCCCTTGCAATCCTGACTTCCTTACTCATATTTTTCCTCCTTCTGCTCTTCAACTGGACCTTGAAAGCTCAGTCCAGTGCTCAGATGTGGGTCTCTGTCTCCATCTGTCACTGAATGAAGGTTCTATAGTGATATTCAAGATATTCATCAGTGTGACTGCGGGACAAGGCCAGTTCAGGCACCCTCTCCTCCACTGCCCAGGGTCCTAGCTGGGGACATCCCCATGGACACCTGGGAATCCCTCTAGTAGCTCTTACATCTTAAACTACCCATCTCTGTTCATCTGTGTGCCACCACGTGGCTGTGGCTTACTGGTTCTCCAGTGGGGGCTATATGGCTTCTCTTGACTCCGCCTTCTTTCTCCTAGCATTCAGTTTAGTTTTCCCTGCCTACCTCTGTTCTCCTAAGCCACTGGCCGAAACAGCTTCTTTATTCATTATCCAATAAAAGCAACACATAGACAGAAGGACCTCTCATACCATAGACGATCATCCTATCTGGCAGGATTTTGATAGGTGATAGAGTAAGGTGTGAAGGTGCCCACCAGGGTGGCGGATAACAGCCAGAAGTCAGTATATCCTCTGGAACATGGCAGTTTTGTGTCACTTGGTGTTCTTTTTAAGTCTGTCTCCTTTATTAGAACATGAACTCAGTGAGAGGAAGATCATTTTCCTGGCCATTTCCAATACACAGTAGGTTCAATATACTTATTCACTTAACAACCACATAACGTTCAGTGTATATCAGGCACTGGTCAAAACATGTTGCCCATTTTGACTAAGCTTTATGGTCATGAGTTAAGGTCGAGGAAACATCCCACAACACCTTGTAGGAAGCAGCCCCCGGGATTCGTACTATTGTGTCGTTACCTTACTCGCTGCTTCATCAAGATACCTGAGTGGAGCATCTTAAGGAGGAAAGGGTTTACTTTGGCCTAGAGTTTCAGAGTCCAGTCCGTCAGAAGAGGGAAGCAGAGGCTATGGCAGCAAATGCATGAGGCCGCTGGGCACGGTGTTTTCACGGTCCAGATGAGCTAATTTTCTGATTTTCATGTAGTTAAGAATCTCCACCCATGGCATGGTGCCCCCCACATTCAGGGTGGCTCTTCTCACCTCAGTGAAGTAGCTCTCGAAACACCTGCTCAGACACTGTCCAAGGTACGTCTCCTCTGTGATTTAAAATCTTAGATGACAGTTTAGATGAAGGCCACCATTCAATCGTGAAATAAAGCCTAGGCTACTGAGCATTCTAGTCCACTGCCATGGCCTGTTACCAGCTGGAAAGAGCTGAATGGACCAAGCTCCCATCGCACCAAGTTCTTATCTCTCCCAAGACTCCTACTTCCAGGCTCTGGGATCACCCCTCAGCAGATCAGAGTTCTTGCTGATCCCCTTGCGCTGGCCTCAACTGTTCTGACCTAACAAGTCACGATGAAAACTGCCCCCCTGGCCGAGGTTTCAGAACAGAGTCTAGAAGCCTATTAAATGGGGGATGAGGGTGCACTGCAATCAGTCAGCAGGGACAGCGTTGTGTAAGCGTTGCTAATAGCAACGCCAGGTGACGCCATGATGTCATGACAGTACATTGTCTTCCTCCCCTGCCAGGGAAGCAGGCTTGGGCACAGGCTGTCACCTTCCAAGTGCCTCTCAAGCCTTTCTGGGGTTGGAAGCTGATGGGGAAAGGAGAAACTTGGACACCTCACTTGAAAGTCAGGGACGAAACAAGGAACTCCGTATCCCAGTGAGGTATTTTTGGGACACATGCAAAGAGTGTAATGAATTAAATAGAATTTTAGAACAGCTTGAACAAACAAGGGGAGGAACATATTAAAGCAAACAGAAGGCAGTACAAAGGAAGCTCATTCTGAGCTGTGGGTGGGTAACTCAGTGTTTAGGCCCTAGTTTTTTATTGCATACCAACACTGTGAGCCCAGCCACTCTGAGATAGACCTAGGGATGACAATATCCATTAAAGTTAATTTCCTGGTAAAGGCCACTTCAATCTGATTGTTTCTCTTTTTAATTTGTTTCACTGCTAGTTTCCTTCAGCCTAAATAGAAGATGTTCTCTGTGTCTCCCGCAGCCAACCCAGGCAATTTCAGAAAGGGTGGTGTCTATTAGAACCTTGACAAAGTCAGAATGACTGTCAAGCCACACTCCTGGGGCAGATGGTGATGTTTCTCTGGAGTACCTAGATGGTGTCTGGATATACAGGTGCTCATCTTTAAAGTCTAGAGGTACAGTGAATTACTAAGTGATTGGTCCGCAGTCTCTGAACTATAAGGCCCAACACACATAAGCCCTTCTGGAAAAAAAAAACTGTGATTCCCCTACACAGTGTCCATAGTAACTATTAGAGTGAGGTCTGGCTTTCCAAAATAAATGTGCTCATTCTGTTGTTTGGAGAATTGATGCCTACAGGCTAAAACATCAAGCAGGAGAGAGGAAGCCCCACAGTAATACCAGCAGCAAGTGCAAGTTTACCAAATGTCTAGGTCTTCAAAATGGTTTACATTACGATCTTTGTGAGGTGGGTGCTGTCGTCATCCACATTTGTATAAGAGGGTGCTGATCCTCAGAAGTGTGGAGGAAGCTAACAGCCAGAATCTGAATAAGGGAAGGCAGCTCTGATGCCTTCACATCCAGCAGGGCGGTGATTCTCGGTCTGGTCCCAGGACCTGCAGCCTCCTGCCAGCTGAGCTCCTTCCCCAGCCCCTAAACACCCAGTTAACGTGATGTGGGGTATCCTGGAGTTCAGCTGCCATCTTGACTCTATACTTCAGAACACTACAAGGAGGCATCCAGTATCACCTTAGACTAGGTTAAAATGCAGCGTCTCAGTCCGAACCCCAGACTTCTGAGACCTAGAATGGACCTTTCATGTGCTTCTATCCACACTAACTTTTGAGAATGACTGCATCCTGGAGTTTTTCTGCAGAATTTCTTCTGGTCTCATGTAAGCATCACCAAGTGTTTGGCGCACAGCAGGTACCGTTGGCGACAGAGCAAACCGAGTTAGAGCTTCACGTTTAGAGAGTGAGACCCACCTAGGAGAGGGGAATGATTGCACACTGAGTTCTGTTATCTCAGCCTGGCAGGTTGTGCTATTATTAATAGAAACAATTTGCTGAACCCCAGCACTCAGTACATTGGTGAACAGATGAAGGGACAGCCACATGGAAGAAGTTTATTTAGGGCCACATCAGAGACAGCTAAAGGGGGACATGCTGGTCTCCTGTGCTGTGTGGTGAGTGTGTTCCGGGTGTCCTCTCGGAAGTAGATCCGGAAGATTCCACTGGCATCGATTGCTGGCCCGCACACTCCAGAATGCACTCCTGGGAATGGGAAGTGGGTGCTGGGATTCCCTAGCCAGTGTCTGTCGCCTTCGTGGGCTCACAGTTTCCTGTCCCTCACCTTTGTGGCACTTTGGAAAAGAAGCTTTTCTCTCTTTCTTGCTGAAATTTGCTTAAGCAGAACCCCAGAAACTTTGGAATCTACATTATGTATTTCTCCAAATGTGTAACCACTGTGATTAAATTTCACGGCCACTGGCTCAATTTTCTGCTTAAGGAAGATCCAGCAAATTCTTTCAGAATTTCCCTCTTTTTTTTTTTTGAAAGTAATTTTATTAAATTATAAAAAGTTTCCATTTACGCCCCTCCTCCCAACGCCCCCCCACTCCCCCCCTCCCTCTCCTCCTCCCTCTTTGTCCCCAAGGGCAGTCAGGGTCTCCTGCCCTGTGGGAAGTCCAAGTTCCTCCCCCCTCCATCCAGGTCCAGGAAGGTGAGCATCCAAACAGACTGGATCCCAAAAATCCAGTATATGCAGAAGAAACCAGTCCCAGTGTCATTGTCAATGGCTTCTCAGAAAGACTGCAGGCCAGCCACATTCAGAAAATCCGGCCGCATTCAGAGAATCTGGTTAGATCACGTCCTCGTTCAGTCACGGTCCATCTGGCCTTGGTAAACTCTCATTAGATCCGACCCCTTGTATCAGTGGGTGATAGTATCCCTCGCAGTCCTTCATCATTTTCTTCCTCCTTCTGCTCCTCATTTGGACCTTGGGGGGCTCAGTTCGGTGCTCCAACGCGGGCCTCCATCTGTATCGCCATCCAACGCCAGATGAAGGATCTATGGTGATAAGCAAAATATTCATCAGTATGGTCACGGGCCAAGGCCGGTTCAGGCACCCCCTCCTCTGTCCAGAGAACAATCTGGGGATCTCTCCTTGGACCTGGGATCCCATATATAATCAAGTTTCCTGTAAACTCTAAAATGACTCCCTTAGTTGAAATATATTCTTCCCTGATCCCACATTCATCCTTCCTCCCTTCCCCCCATCTCGGTCAACCGAGCTTTCTCCATTCCTCCCCTACTCCCTTCTCTCTAACCCTCTCCCCGTCCAACAACCCTCCCACCCCCCCACCCCCCATGCACCCGAGGTTACCTGGTGAAAGCTGTTGGAAGTCCCCAGTTTTGACACTGTTTATGGAAAGGCTTCAAGAATTCGCCTTTTATAGCCCATGACCATGGCCTGCATTTAGTCCTTTATCTTCCCCTAATATTTTGCTTTTTTGTTTTCTTTTCTCTCTGTTATTCTGAGCCCACATATCTGCTGCCGTGACCCCCAGATAAGCTCCCCCGAGGGGTATGCTCACGAAGCATCCTGTCTCTGACATTTTTCCTGATCCTCATCTCCTCTGGTGGCCTTCAAGGTTCCATAGTAGCACAATTAACAGAGAAATAATGCCCTGAATCTGTGCTCTAGACACAAGTGTGGGTGTGGGTCCAGCTTTGCCAGTAAAGACGTGATTCCCACCAAGACTCATAACCCGCCCACCCCCCATTATTTCTCGGAACAACTGAGAGGCTAAGTAAAAGCGGTTCAGGGGTTCAAAGCACCCGAAGGGCAGCTGGAATGGTCAAGAGTGCCAACAGAATAGACGCGATGTCCCTGAGATCTTACTGTGTTCTGGACGCTGGCCTAAGCATTGACAGCATTTGTCAAATTATTAAAGGCAGGTTGTGTTGTCTCGGTGCACTTTGAGAACCAAAGAGATTTAAAGAGTTCTGTTTTCCAACAAAACTTTCTCATGTTAATATTAAAATGAGAAACATTGTTTGTTTGTTTGTTTGTTTTTTGAGACAGGGTTTCTCTGTAGCTTGGTGCCTGTCCTGGAACTAGCTCTTGTAGACCTGGCTGGCCACGAACTCACAGAGATCCGCCTGCCTCTGCCTCCTGAGCGCTGGGATTAAAGGTGTGCGCCACCACTGCCTGGCTGAAATGCGAAACTTTTAAATCCCCCACCATCTTCAAGGAAGAATCACTGGTTCAGATCAATAAGTCATAGTGTTAATGAGCTCAGATGTTCCCAGCATGGAATCATAGCATGGGTGGAAAACACACCAGAGCGCTGGAGAAGTCCAACCTGCCTCTTTTTCTACCTCACGCCAGCCACTCATCACCATGGCAACTGACCTGGGATGCTGATAGGAACAGGTGAAAAAGGGGAACCCCTACAGACTTACCTCTTCCTATCCTCCACCCCCCCACTCCCACTATTCACCCCCACCCTCTCTCCACTCCCTTACCTCCTACCTCCCCACCCCCTCCACCCCCTGCAGTGGAAGCTGGGTGCCCTGGAGGCATGTCCATCTCCTCTCCCCAATCCCAGGCTCTCCTCCTTTCATCTCCCACAACACAGTGCTACCCTGGGAGACAGAATGATGGTCCCCTTCCTCATCCCAGTCCTTGAAGCCTGTAAGCATCCCCTCCCTTGGCAAAGGAGATTTCCAGATGTGGTCCAGTTAAGTGCCTGGATACAGGTATAATCCTGGATACATCCTGGATTATTTGGGTGAGCCCTGTGTGATCACAAGGTCCTGATAAATGGGAGGCAAAGAGGTTAAAGTGAGAAACGGAGCTGAGAACACAAGGTTGTAGTGAGGCTGGACCAGGAGCCCCCAGTTCTTTTCCTAGAAGGGAGGGAAATAAAGTGACTTCCCCCTTTGAACCTCTAGAGCAACCTGCTCTGGGATTACCTACGTATCAGTCCTACATGACTGACTTGAGCTCCTGCCTCGAGAAGTGTCAGGTAATAAACATGTATTATTTCAAGCTTCTCCACTTCTGCAAAGTTGTTAAAACAGCAAACTAATTCCCCTGGACAACGTCAGCCTGCATCTCCTCCAGAGCCCTTTGTCATTCCCTAGTGAAAAAGGAGATGACTTTTAACTCTTGGGAAATTTCCAGATTTAGCTGGGGACACGAGACAGAGGGGCCACTCTGAGAAAAGAAAGGGTGAGCGAGGCCACCTGGGGCAGGCTGGGCCCTCGCGGTGGGCTGTACTTCTTAGGCTACGGCTGCAAGACCTCATTCCTTCCCGCAGTTTCTTTTGGCTTGAAGGGTAGGCATTGACCCCAGTTTAACCTTGGGAACCTTCCATTTCTTTGTTGCCTTGGTTTTCTCCTCTGTAAAGTGAGACTGGGAGTCTACCGTAGATTATGGAATGGGCTCCTGTGCGATTTGGGCTGGGAATAGGACTTACAACATGGCCAGCTTTACATAAACACCACCGAGTAAGAATAGACATTATTTTAAAAGCCGGGCAGGACTTATGGAGTCCTAATTGTTTGGGCCACGTTCAGATAGATCAGGTTGAGCAGGTTTCTTTCTGCAGAGTTCCTCAGAATCGTCACGGCCGGGGTGACTTTAGGCACACAGCCTGGAGCTGAAGACGTGCGCTCCTCAGACTTAACTATGGAATCCTTTTAGATCCAGAACCGTCTCAGCAGACCCGATGTAATGTGTTAGTGCAGCAGGACGACCACGGGACAGTGCACCAAGAACCCTTCCTTCACCCTACCATGTTGTTCCTGTCCCAGTCCTCGGTCCACCACTACCACAGGCACTAGGGACATGTGTGCCGCAGGTCCAAGGAGGTACCTGTCCTGGTTTCTAGACCTAAAACTCTAAGCCCACTTCCCACCTTTGCTTTGTTCTAGCCTAATTCTTGACGTGTGGGTATTGTCTAAGCCATTCTCCTAGGACCTGGCATGGGAGCCTAGAGTTATCGCTGAATTATGACGTTTAACTCCCAATCTCACAACCTTGTAGTCACTTCATATAATTCTCCACTTGGGGCAGGGGTGGTGGGTTCATCTTCAACGTAATACTGTCAGCTTGTGAGCAAATAGCTGAGAGTTTATGTATCAAAATGATTAATATATTCTTCATAGCAGTTTTTCGGAAAACCCAGGTATCTTAGAGTAAAGGGTCAGCAAAGCTGGATTGTATTCATTCTGAGTCCCCAAAGAAACAAACCCGGCACCATGCTGTCATGGCTTCACACAGGAAGTCCTCGGGTACACACTGAAAATCTAATTTCTGGAGAATTTCATCCCGAGAACTCAGACCTTGCTCATATAAAGATACCTTTCAAAATTTAAATACAACACGTTCAGTTGAGCCCTGGTGATTTAGTTTGTTTTGGTTTGGAAGGCTGTAAAGAAATAAACTGGAGCCCTGTTTATTTTCAGCAGACACCTCTAGAAAACCCTGAAAATATTCTATTTATAAAGCAGAGAGACTATCTTCATGCCAACTGGCTTAGAAGTCCGATTGAGTAAGCCTGAGTATCAGGAAAAGCAAACGTTTCTGTTTGCAAGATTCCGTCAATCCACCAGCAGCTCGGAAAGGCCTCAAAGCAATCGACCTGGTTTTGCTTTTGGCTAGTGAAAGGCTACCCAGACACTGATGAGGTGTGCGTAATTTTCTGAACATCTTGAAACTGAATTAGTGGCACAATGGAATTGTTTTAGAACACAGGTGAAATTTGAAATGAAAGTGGCTTTCATGAATTATGATTCAGAATGAAAAGAAATTATTTCAATATAATATTATATAGAACATTCATATTTCCATCATTCTTTTAAACTAAACCCTGGTTGAGTAAATTCAGTGCCTATAAAATAGTCTAGAAACAGAAAGGAAGTGACCTGGTGCCAGTCGCGGGCAGAGCGGGAGCAAGCAGGCCGACCTCCTGCTTTATTGTCCTGTTCACTGATGTACCATGCTGTGTTTCTAAACCTTACAGTAACGGCAGCGGCAATAAAACCAACAGGCGTTGCGTCCTCACTCTGAGTCAACTCTACATGAGTTATTTGCATAGATGAGGTAGACACTGAAATTATTTCCATCTTATGGACGGGGAAACTGAGGCTTTGGAAAACATAGCCATTTGCCAGCGCTCATACTTCTGGGTCTGTTACAGCTGGTTCAGGCTCAGATCTAGAGCTGTAGTCAAGCTATAGTCAAGGGCTCCCTGATGGTTCCTGAAGCCAGAACTGAGCCAACAGTAAACAACTCGGTGCCAGAGGCTTAAGGAAGCTGGGGCTTGTGACCGTCAGCCTTGGTCTGACACTAACCTGAGAGAGTTTGGAATCTACGGCAAACCCCATGACCTCACCCCGAAAGAATGGCCCTTTTTGATTTCTTGACTTTATCCATCGATTAGCTCATGAGAGCCGGCCTGTCTATCAGGTGTCCACCATGCCTCCTAAGGGTTTCCATTTTTGCACAGCCATTTCCTACACGGCTCTCCATTTTCTTTTCATCTCTAATTCAGATGTCTCCTCTTACAAGACCTGGGCTGTAGCAGTCTTTCAGAAGATGTATGAGAAGCTAAGGGAAACACAGCAGCCTGCGTCCATACAGACCGTACGTAGGTTTGAGCCCTCTGTGCAATGTGCTGGGGCTGGTATTTTGAGCCATGTGATGTCCTAAAGATTTCTTATATTGCTACCTCACTGTAACTTTTGCTTGTGTAGAACAGTTTACTGCATATTCCAATAATGGTAATTTTTCTTGACTATTCCTTCTAATGCAGTCTGAAGAATATAATTGCTTCCAGTTTTTCTCTATAAATAATATCTTTAGTGAACAGCTTTGTGCACAGCATTTTATTTGATCTTGAATTATTTCATTAGCATATAATTTCTGAGTAGAGATTATTGGATCATAGTGTAAGCCATGTTTAAGGCCTGTGATTCACTGTCCTATTTTTTTCTTTTTTCAATGATTTTATTTTTATTAAGGTGTGTGTGTGTGTGTCTGTGTGTCTGTGTGTGTGTGTACATGCATACACAGATAGGCAGGCAAGAGCTACATTTGTATGTGTGCCTGTGGCAGCCAGAAGAGGGCCTTGGAGCTCCTGGAGCTACAGTTACAGGCAGGCAGTTGTGAGCCATATGACATGGTTGCTAGGAACCACACTCGGGTCCTTCGGAGGGACAGCAAGCCTTCTTACCACTGAGCCATTTCTCTAGTCCCCACTGTACAATTTAAATAAGACATCAACCACATAATGTAAAAGTATTTTAAGAAGAAAAAAAAACGTAAAATTTATTTTAATAAGTTTCATTTAACCAGGTTATCTACACTATTATATATTTAATATGTGTTTACTACAAAGGTTTTTAGAAAAGTTTAACATCCTATTTTGTGTGAAGTGTCCAAAATAGGCTCTTTGTTTCACAGTTAGCACATCTCAGTTGAGACTAACCTTATGCCTGAGCACTCAGTAGCCATTGGTGGCTATCACATTAAGCAGCGTTAGCCTATGATGTGCACACGTGTGTATTGTCTTATGTTCTAATAGCCTTCTCATTTGTGAAGACCCAGCCTTCCTATCGCTTGCCCTGTCCTACCATCCAATTAAGTGCATCATCTAGATCACTCCCTTTAGCACTTTTGCTAAATATCCTGCATTTTTTTCATTATTGGGTCAATCTTCTTGATGTCTGTTTCAAGTCACTCGCTTTAGTGGGTCTTAGGGGTGCCAAGATGGATCCCAAATGGCGCACAGTCTTCGGGGAAGAAAGCGAGACACGGCAAAACGTTGACTAAAATGCTTCTAAGAGCAAAGCTGAGCACACGTACACACCTCAGAGATGGCGTGAACTATGATCAGGTCCACAAATGAGGATTAAACAACAGGCCGAGGGGATCAGAGAAAGCTTCTGGAGGGAAATATAATTATGACTTGAGCCTTGAGGGTGCAGTAAAATTTTAATGGGCAGGGAGAGAGGAGACAGTTTTGCCCATAACTATCTTGTTATCCCAACCAGATGGCAGGTTGGTGAAGGCTGGGACGTTCTCTCTCTTTGTGCTTAGCTCTCCCCAGAGCGCCTTGCCAGAGTTTCACAGCGGAAGGTGCTTGTAATGTTTGTTGAGCCCAATTAATAATACATGATCGGCTGACAGTGGGGAAGGGAAACACCCGGCCTGCGTGCCTGCCTTCACCTCGGAATGGAAGCGGCCGGGTGAGGTATCACTCAGTCCTCTGACTGTGTAGGCATGGCTTCCTCACTTTGGCCAATCACTCTAAACGGAAACTAGTTCTTCAAAGCCAAAATGGTAGATAAATGGGGGCCGGTGCTTTCACTTCCGCCTGACCTATTTGTCACTTTCCCCAAATCCTCTGAGCCTCCACACAGCATAAATAGGGCACAAGGACAACCAGCGACCTGGGGATTGGAAGGCGCTTCATCGGAAGGGGCTTTTGTTTTATTTGCGACTGACTTATCGTGGCATTTGCTTGACAGCCTGGCATGTTTCACAGGAATCATTACCCCTGCTTCATGATACAGGGAATGGGAACTCAGAGGGGTTACTTGTTCAAGTGACTTTGAAGAGTCAAAACTAGAAATTCCATCTTCGGAGACCCAAACCCATGTCTTTCTACTAACCAAAGCTGGCCCACCTGTGTGAAAGGCTAAGCCCTTTGCTTTGTGACGCGTCTATGTACATTTTCCTGAGTTGGAGAGGTAGAGAAGAGATAAATGTCCAGGTGCCAGAAAGAATGTGCAGTAGAGAAGGAAAGCTAACCAGGTGGAGTTGGTAATACTTACCTGATGCCAGCCTCCATTCTAGCAGGGGCTGGCCTTGAGCTTTTAATATAAGGAAGATTGTTCCAAGTGAGATACACGTATTACCATATTTGATCCTCACCACAGCCCTGTGGGCTGTCCATCATCATATCCATTTTACCTACTGAAAAACAGATGAGGTGGGCTGGAGCGATGACTCAGAGGGTAGGAGAACTGACTGCTGTTCCGGAGGTCCTGAGTTCAATTCCCAGCAACCACATGGTGGCTCACACCCATCTATAATGAGATCTGGTGCCCAGAACATTATATATATATTATATATTATATATATATAATTATATATATATAATAAAAAATTAAAAAAAAAGAAAAACAGATGAGGTATATGAAAGGACCCAGTCATTCTGATAAGTAGAAAGCAATGCAACTTGGGACTCAGGCCTGACTTTCAGCCCTTCTTACATGGTTAAACCTGCTTAGCGCCACAACGCTATACTAAGCTTAAATCTCTGTACTTGGATTTCTCTAAAATCAGCACCTTGTTCTCATCTCTGGGCTTTTGTAAGCAGAAAAATGTAAGTATTCTTAGTAGCCCGCCAAGTAGTTCGTGGGTCTATGATGGCTTTTATTGACATTTTTGGAATGTCCTGATCATGGAGATGTACCCACAAACACAGTAGTCAGTGGCCTTTCATGCAGCCTGGTGTCTTAGATTAACTGAATAAATAAAGGGTGGACTTCTGCCCCAAAAATTCCTCCCTCTCCCCTCACATGGCACAGGGGGTAGAGAGAAGGAGGCAGGTCCTTTGCCTCATATCCTCCAATTCCACCCCTCCTGGAAGAAACCGCCTCTCTCAGTCCGAAGCTAAGCCTACATAGCTTTGAACATTGCAAATTCTCCATCTACGTTCTGCTCACACTTAACCATATGGAGATATTTACACAGATTTTTTTTTCTCTCTGAGTGATAATATTGTTATCTCTGTTATTCGTGAAGATACTTACACAGAATAACTTTTTTTCCCTAATTGGTATGTGGTCATTGTTTCTAAAAGTAAGAAATAATGAAAAGGAGAAAATCACCCCTAATACATTTACCCTAAGAAAAATATTTGGCATTATCTGGAATTTCTCCAAGATTTTTTTAATTTATATTGATATTTTAAAAGATGATACTTTGGATTTCCACTGACTACCAAAGAATACACATTTTCTCCTGAAGTCATGAAGACTTCCTCTTCACTCAGTTGGTGATTTTCCTGTGCCAGGGGTTGGAATCACCACGGGGAGTTGTCTGAAGCCACCAAGCTTCCGGTCCGCCTTCTCAGTTTGGACTACACTGGGCTTTCACATCTATTCTTTTGAAGTTTGTTTTCAGGTGATGGAGTATCTTACTAGTGAATACCTCCTCAGCTGTATCCCCATTGAGCCTCAGAACATTACGTAGTATGTAAAAGAAAGCATTGTTAACAACATAAATGTCTGACACATTCAAACACACTCTGAGCTAAACCAAGTACAGGAAAGTGTGATTCTGTCCTCTAACGTACCAGCCCCGGCTGCACTACCCTCTAGCTCACTGTTCTCTATGGTACCAGCCTCAGCTGCACTACTCTCTACCTCACTGTTCTCTATGGTACTAGCCCCGCCCCACTACCCTCCATCACACAATCCCCTATCTTACCAGTCTCTGTTCTACTACAGGTTGTCACACCATCCTGTATCATATCGCCCTCTATCTACAGACTATCGCCTATTGCACCACCCATTCAGCCATCCTCTCTGGTACTTCCCTGTGTCTACTCCCCTTGTGGCACTATCCCCTGTTGCTCTGTCCTACGGTACGATCTCTTCTATCTGGGGCCGAGACTTCATCAGTCTTCAGGTATCCATTACAATCAGGTCTCAAGGGCTTACTCTGTAACAAGACCAATTGCAGCTAGCCCTGAGCTCACCTGCACTTCTTCTTGCTCTTTATAACCTGAATAAAGCAGGCCCTGCTTGGTTCTCGTAGCGTGGCCACAGGTAAGGAGGGGGAGGGGAAAGCACAGGTGTTCTCTGCCCAGTGCCCAAGCACTTGGCAGCCTTCCCACCTCTTTTCTCTGTCCTGTTCGTTCTGTACCTTAGCACCAGTCAGGCATGTGAGGCACACTGGCCCCTGGCTTGGGCTCTTCTGGGAGGTAGCTTTTGTGTTTCCTGCATGTTGGGAGTGTTTACAGGGAAAGGCGACTTCCCCAAAGTCCAAGTATTCCACAGGTCTCCTCTCGTTTGGGAACTGATCCACTTTGGGAACTGCTAGCTTATATTTTGACTCATTAGGAGATTCCTGGAGACTCTCTGAAGTCAGACTGCTTAGAAAGAACAGCCGGATTTAAAGAGTTCCGCGCACAGCACTTTTATAACTGGCAATGGTTTTTTTAGGAAAGCTGCCAAGGATTGTCTTTGCCTTGTACCCAGTTTGCCAGAAGATGGCACAAAACAGGCACCCAAACCAAAAGGTACCCAATGGATAAGGGGATGCCCTGGGGGCTCGACGAGTCACCCCCCCTTGGACTCCCTACCCACTAAGTATGTGCTACACAAAGAAAACGACTGCAATTCACTTTCTGTGTCTCTGTATGGCCAAGCTTAGTCTGGGTGTGCACCGGGCTTTCTGAACTCTTAGGCAAACAATGCATGCTGCATTCCCAAAGAATAGGATATCATTCAACCACAAAAGGAGTGGATTTGTGACACGTGCTAAGTTATAAAAACATTATGCTAAGAGAAATAAGCCAGACACAAACAGAGGGTTGTTGGACGATTTTACTTATACGAGGTTTCCAGATTATCCCAGTTTACAGAGGCAGAGCGTGTAAGAGTGATTTCCAAGGGCCAGAGAAGTGACCCAACGGAGGTTATCGTTTACTGACGTGTACAGAGTTTAAGGGTGGACAGTGGTGACAGTCATGCAGCATGATGAATATACTTCAGAGAATCCAATTATGATTAAAGAAAAATTTTGTGTGGTGTATTTTTACTGCAATAATATATTGTCCATTTCCCTGCTTAAAGTATAAAATGCTACTTTGTTTTTGCTCTCTCTAGGAGCTAAGCTACCTTTCTTGTGATGGGCTTGCTGCAGAATCCCCCTGCTGGGGGGGAATCCTTAATGCAGTTCTCTTTGTGGGCTGCTCATTCAGGCCCTTTTAGTGACAGTGCCAGTCTAAGCAGGGACAGCTTTACTTTTGTTTATTATTTTTATTGATATTTATTTTTTATTTTTTTAAAGATTTATTTATTTATTATGTATACAACATTCTGTCTCCATGTATGCCCACATGCCAGAAGAGGGCACCAGATCTCATTACAGATGGTTATGAGCCACCATGTGGTTGCTGGGGATTGAACTCAGGACCTCTGGAAAAGCAGTGAGTGCTCTTAACCACTGAGCCACCTCTCCAGCCCTTTGTTGATATTAATTGAGCTCGACATTTTTCTCTGCTTCCCTCCCTGCCTCTCCCCTCCCCTTCAACCTTCTCCCAAGATTCTCATGCTCCTAGGGAGGAGGAGAAGGAGTGGGGGGAGTGGGAGGAGGGGCGGAAATGGAAACTTTTATAATTTAATAAAATTACAAAAAAAAAAAAAGATTCTCATGCTCCCAATTTACTAAAGAGATCTTGTGTTTTTCTACTTTCTACTTCCCATGTAGAGTAGATCTATGTGAGTCTCTCTTAGTGTCCGCATTGTTGTCTAAGTTCTCTGGGATCGTGGCTTGTAGGTTGGTTTTCTTTGTTTTATGTTTAAAAACCACCTATGAGTGAGTACATGTGATAATTGTCTTTCTGTGTCTGGGTTACCTCACTCAATATGATGTTTTCTAGCGCCATCCATTTGCCTGCAAAATTCAAGATGCTGTTATTTTTTTTTCTGCTGTGTAGTACTCCATTGGGTAAATGTACCACATTTTCTTTATCCGTTCTTCGGTCGAGGGGCATTTAGATTGTTTCCAGGTTCTGGCTATGACTAACAAAGCTGCTATGAACATAGTTGAGCACATGCCCTTGTGGCATGATTGAGCATCCTTTGGATATATACCCAAAAGTGGCATTACTGGGCCTTGAGGAAGGTTGTTTCCTAATTTTCTAAGAAATCACCACACTGACATCCAAAGGAGCTGTACCAGCTTGCATTCTCACCAGCAACGTAGGAGTGTTCCTTTTACCCCACAAGCTCTCCAGCATAAGTTGTCATCAGTGTTTTTGATCTTGGCCATTCTTTCAGGTGTAAGATGGAATCTCAGAGTTGTTTTGATTTGCATTTCTCTGATGACTAAGGATGTTAGTGTCTTTCAGCCATTTTAGATTCCTCTGTTGTGAGTTCTCTATTTAGGTCTGTACTCCATTTCTTTTTTATTGGATTATGGGTCACCTTTACTTTTAACTGAAGGTATTTTTGATTTTTTTTTTGGTGGCAAAATAGCACTCCTATAAGCATCAGGTCATGACCAACTCCTCTCTTGTCCACAAGAATACCAACTGTCTTGCTATGAGCTTTCCTGTACCCTGCCAGAAGGCTCTCATGGTGTGGTGGGTGACATTGTCTTCTTCTCTGCCATATGGAGTGGGGATGAAAGACATGAAGGGGCTGTAAAGACCTTTTTCCCTGCCATGCTGCTAGTGGTGGTGTGTGTGTGTTTGTGTATCTGTCTGTGTGTGTGTATATGTGTGTGCACGCTTTTGTGTGGGTGAGTATACATGTCTGGTGTGGAGGCTGGAAGAGAAGATCAGGTGTCTTCCTCTGTCACTCTGACCAACAAGCAACAGTGATCCTCTCCCTGTCCCCAGCCCGCTCAGTTTGGAGGTTACAGGAATGCACAGTCACACCTGGCTGTAATGTGAATCGAGGGCAATGAGCTCAGGCCTACACGCTTGTGAGGCAAGCTCTCTTACCCACATCTCCCCAGTTTGTTCTTCTTGCCTAGAACTTATTTATGAGATTAAAGACCAGGATGCTTGGGAGGACTGTACAGACACTGCAACATTATTCTTAATAATTCATCGCTAACCATGTTTGAAAACAGGTCATAATGGCTCGTTTTCTTGATTCCTAAAGCAAGCTCAGTTCACACGGCCTCATTTCCAGAAGGAGAAGGGGACAGTAGGAAAGGCATGCTTCTGACACTTGCTCCTTGTTAGTTACAAGACAGGGGCACAGTGGCATGTTGGCAAAGACGGAAGTGTCTGATCCTTTGACTTAAGAAGCCCCACTTGTAGGGCGTGGGGCTCAGGGGACTACCTGGTACGGTTTCATCCTTTGGCACACAGACCACGTTCCTCACCCAGGACTACCCTTTATCAAAATGGTGTCTTTTCACCCCAAGCTCCTTATAACAAAAGAAGACACTACAAAGTCCTAGTGACGAGCTGGGACAAGACAGCTGTTGAGAGAAAAGCCTGCAGTGCCCTTTGGAGGCAGCTGAGCCGCTGGTCTGGCAAGGCAGGCTGTTCAAACAGCTGCACAGGGTACAAAGCTTGAAGTTGCATTTCCCTCTCTCTGCTGTCAATGGGGTGTGTGTGTGTGTGTGTGTGTGTGTGTATCTGTGTCTGTGTGTTTGTGTGTATCTGTCTGTGTGTCTTTGTCCTTGTTTCAAATCAGTCTATGGGCCACAGCAAGACATTTTTTTTAATTACTCGGGCGAGTAACTTGCAGGCTGCCCAAAGGAAGTGTTTGTGTAGGAGAGGGAAGGAGAGCTTCTCCGAATCCAGAGCTAAGGAGGGGAAAACAAGGCAGGAAAGGAGGGAGCAGGAGTAGAGAAGGGGACAGGTGTCTGCCTTTCATCTGGATATTCAGGATGACACGTCTGGTGCCGGGAAACTGCTCTCTCTCACTGGCAGGGAAGCTTTGCAAGCAGAGGAGGGCTCAGCCGTCAGGTGAGCTGAGATCCAGAATTATCATGACAGCTTCATGGCATGTGGAGTGCGGGGTGGTCTTCACCAGTGGTGCTTAAATTAGCTTCTCTTGGACCTAGTATGATGCGCAGTCGGAGCGGGACGGATGGTCGTGGGAGCGCCGGGACTAAAGGAGGAAAAGGCTGTGGTTCTGCAGCACTGCTGCGTAGGAAACCGGTGTGTGTGCAAACTGGCACCTAGTTTCTGAGTCTTATTGAATGGGGGTGCCAGGCAGCACTGACACCATCAATTAGTAGCTTTTCAGTTTCTCCGGTGAACCTCTCTGAATCCCCTATTATAAATATTTGAAGAACCCTAAATACCGCTCACACACACACACACACACACACACACACACACACACACACACACACTCTGCGCTTCTTCAACTGAAGATCTTGCCACAATCTAATCACTGTGCGGGTCACCTGAGCAGCCTTGACTAACCGTCAGCCCTATGCACTTGTGTTTCGGGGGTTTGTGCGAATGAATGTGAGCCCGTGCCTCTGAAAAATCTTCCACTCAAACACAGACCTAGGAAGAACCTTTAATAAGTAATCAGCCGGAAGAAATCAGGCTGTCTAGCCTTCTAGTAACGCTTGCTGGATCACCAGGGACCTTTAAAGCATTCTGGAGCAGGGGGTTCCATGATTTGTCGAGTACTTGGCTGAAAATTCTGGAAGGAAGAAAGAGCCTGAGCAATTTTTTGTGCGGACACATATTTACACATGTGGATACACATATAAACAGATATATTGCTAATATATAAATAGAAACTGCAAATTAGTACTCCCCAGCCGGCGTCCTGCCAAAGGTCTTACATACATTGGAAGATAACTATTTTTATTTCAAAGATGAGGGGAGCTGAAACTCCAAGAAGGCAGGGAAGTGATTGGCAGGTGTGGGACTTGAACATGGGTCTGCTTGACTCCGTAATCCATGCTCTTAACCTCTGCCTCTTAAACAAGAATGGCTGGCTTTTATAGCACCTCCGGGTTCTCAGGGCTGTATCGAGGCCAGCCTGCCGGGTCCCAGTGCTGGGTGTTACAGGAACCATTGACCTCGCCTTCACAGCTTCTGAGGAAATGAGAGAGACACCGCAGGGCTTCTGAGCCTTGCTGGAGTACTCAGGAGACCCTACCCATCAGAAGCCGGCTTCGTGGAACAGCCAGCCCAGTCTGTCCGCCGAAGCTACGCCGACACTGACACACCAGGGCTGGGAATCAGAGCAGCACACCTGACCTCCAATTTTGCTGTTGGCAAATCCTGCCTGGCTAGGACAGGCTCCGCCCCCCTGAAGTTTGTGGAGGAGTAAACAACCATTCTTTGTCCTGGCGTCCCAGGATTTACGGTCAGCAGCTCCTTCAGCCTGCGCCGATGCGCCGCGTACTGCAAACACAGATGACCTTTGCAGCGATTCCATCTCGGCCTGTTTCCGTCTAGAAGGCCTGATTTTTTTTTTATATTGACGTTGTTTCCAACTAGTTCTGCCTGTTAACTCTCTTGACTCCCGCCACTCTAGGAAGTCCTGCCACAGAGGCCGACAGCCAAGGCACTGATTGGCGACTTGAAAGCGTCCCCAGTTACTGTCCATCGGAGCCTCAGGTCCGGCAGTTTCAAGCAGATGGAATTGCTCCCCTTCTCCCCAGGAGGGGATGGGTCTCAGGCGCAGCTTGGCCTCCTAGCATTAAGGTGCTTTGTGAGGGCCTTTCTTACAAGTTGGTTCCCATGTGGTATTTGTTAGTCACAGCTAATTACCAAGTCCTTGGCCGAGGCACTAGACATTGTTCCTTGGATTCCTCCCCCCCCTCTTTTTCCCCCTGCCCCCCCGTCGCTGCAGAACAAAACCCATTGTGGGGCTCTGGAAGTTAGCTATGCACATATTTTCCAGAGGAACCCTGACGGGCTCGGTGCTGGGGTCTCACGTTTCAAGCTGAACTGGGTAAAGCATTATTCACCAACACTGGCAGAGCCCACCTCCTTCTGAGCAGCCGTGCCTCCCTCCCACAATGCTCTGGGCCTCTCGTAGGCAGTTTGGACCGTTCACTGAGAATAAGTCACAGTATTACTCAGAACCTGCACAGAATGGTAGACCGTTGTGAGCCTTATAATCACAGGAAGCTCAAGTGCCAGGTGTTGCCAGCTGCCCTGGGTGGCACGGGTTAGGAAGGAGGAGCAAGACTGCTGAGACTGAGCTGCCCTTGGGTCTGTCTTTCCCGCTCCCTGGGCAGAGGGCCTCAGGATTAGCCTGCTCAGTGTACCGGCTTCTGCAGAAAATGTCCACATCCTAAAAGCAATCTTGAAACCCATGACTGAGTCCCCCTACTTTTCATTCCTCAGATGAAGAGACTGGCCACTGAGAGGCCCTTCCCTTCCCTAAGGTCGGCATGAGCAAGGGATTTGAGCACAGAATGAGAATTAGCACCCAAGTCTCCCGACTTCCAGAGGCCTCATTTCTTTGCCTCTGCCGGACTCGTTCTGGACAGTATCAGCAGACGGTTCTCTCCTTGGCTTCCTGCCGCGTCTTATGAGAAAGCCTCACGTTCAGGACACAGAGGAACTGTCAGACACAAAATGACAGTATAACACTTGCTTTCCTTAAGAACCACCTCACAATTCCACGCCATCTTCTGGGATTTTCAGACTGGTAGACAGAGGCAGCAACCTTTTATTTTCACATTATTTGTCTGAGACCCCACATTAAAATCTCACTTAAAGGTTTTTTTGTCCCTGTTGTTCAATGGAAGGCCATAACCTCTGGAGCTGGCCTTTTGGGGGTCACATAGTGTTCTGGAAATCTGGGCGAACTATCATGAATGTCATGCTTCTATCTAAATATAGAATGATAATACATGGTTAAGGAGTGCTGTGAAGAATTCAAGCCAATAAGCTAGATAAAGGGCCTATATAAAATGTATCAGGGTCTTGGTGGTAAATATTCCTGTCACCGTAGCTTAGTCACTCGCTGTCACACTCACAGGGACTTGAGGTCAAATGAAAGTCAGACGTGTTGAGTCTTTTTCATTAACTTGGACCCTTCTGCTGTTTGTCACAAGCTTAACATTAACCAAGCGCAGTTAGGATCACCTATAGGCCACGAGTTCAGCCTTGTCTTTCCCTGGAAGCTTATAAGACTGAGCACTTGCTGGGCACGGGATAGGTGTGCCTATGGGCTGGGCACGGGATAGGTGTGCCTATGGGCTGGGCACGGGATAGGTGTGCCTATGGGCTGGGCACGGGATAGATGTGCCTATGGGCTGGGCACGGGATAGGTGTGCCTATGGGCTGGGCACGGGATAGGTGTGCCTATGAGCTGGGCACGGGATAGGTGTGCCTGTGGGCTGGGCACGGGATAGGTGTGACTGTGGGCTTCTGAGAGACGAACTTAACCAGTGGGACCCTGGGAAGTCTGAAAAAAATAACTCCTGTTCCTTTGACTCTGACAGCCCCTAGGGTGTCCTGGGGACTCAAAGCCGCCTGCCTCCAGCAGAATCAGAGCCCTTTGCTGAGCCCACAACTTGGGTGTGCTTGGGTCTTTTTCAGACTCCTCTCTGTTTTCCATCCAAATAAAAACCAAAGCCCCAGAAGCTTGTTTTCAGAATTTAGGAAAGCAGATGTTTTTGCTTATTTTTCTTTCTTCTCTCTTCTGCCAAAATGCTAAGTTTTCGTTGGGTTCTGTAGTTGTTTTCCTGTTTTGTTTTGTTTTTGCTTTTAAGACACGTCTTGGACGAGGGTCGTTGGAAGGGAGAGAAGGGTAGGCCTTTCCAAGCGGGGGAACTCTTTTTTTTTTAAACCTGAATGAAAGCATGTAAGAACCCGAGGGTGGACACGCTAGAGAACAAGAGAGAACAAGACTAGTGGTGGATTCCTTTCTGCAAGAGTCTCGGGCCTTCTTCCAGGCCCGGTGCCCAGGGCTGCCTGACTAAGCAAGAATAGGAAAATGACTATTGCTTTTCAAAGAATTCTGAAAGTTAGCGGGTCAGGCTGTGTTGATGGAGCATATGCTGTACCCCAAGGGAGGCCCAGAAACTACTCATGGGCCCTGTAGTTCCCGGCTGTCTAAAGCATGCATGGTCGATACTGATTAGTTCCTATTTCTACTTTAACCAGTCAACAGGAGCTAGTATCAACACACAACAATTTGTCATATAGGTGTGTTCATCGGAAGTCTGCCTCTAGGGCTACTGAACTAAAATTCAGGTGTGACAGGGTTGCATTTCTCTTGAGAGTCTCAGAAGGATTGTGTGTGTGTGTGTGTGTGTGTGTGTGTGTGTGTGTGTGTGTGTGTGTGTGAGATATAGTCCAGGGGCTAGCCTGGAACTGGCTATGTAGACCAGACTGGCCTCTTACTAAGAAATCTGCCAACCTCCACCTCCCAAGTTCTGAGTTTAAAGGCATGTGCCACCACACCCCGCCAACAACTACCGCACTTTTCATGTTTACATTATCCAGCTTGCGAAACATCCCATTTCTAGCCTCCTAGTCCTCTTGCTCCATCATCAAAGGTACCAACATCATCAGATTCGGTCTTTTCTCGTTGCTCCTCTCATGTCACCTCCACTACCCTTTGTCCTACTGTTACAGGCCTTGGAGAACCCACCTGCATAATCCAGGATTATGTCCCTATTTTATGGTTAGCCGAATTCCTTCAGTGGCCCTTGCCATCTAAGGAGATAAAGTCACGGCTAAAGCGGGGAGCACTATAGCTCGCAATAGGTACATGGGTCATTTTTATATGGATACAGTGGTTGTGTACCTGAATTTTCAGTTTTTAGAAATGGAACCTAACAAAAGCTAATGAAAAGAAAAGGATCTTGTTGATCCATATACTTGAAAGGGGGAGTTCTCTTGGTGTCAGACCCAGCTGAATCCCTGTGTCTAAGGACATCTCTTTCATTTTCTTTTGCTTTTTCTTCTAGCATTTCTTTTTTGTTGTTGTTGATTTTATTGAGCTCTATATTTTTCTCTGCTCCCTTCCCTGCCTCTCCTCTCCCCTTCAACCCTCTCCCAATGTCCCCATGCTCCCAGTTTACTCAGGAGATCTTGTCTTTTTCTACTTCCCATGTAGATTAGATACATGTATGTCTCTCTTAGGGTCCTCATTGTTGTCTAGGTTCTCTGGGATTGTGATTTCTAGGCTGGTTTTCTTTGTTTTATGTTTTAAAATCACTTATGAGTGAGTGAGTACATATGGTTATTGTCTTTCTGGATCTGGGTTACCTCACTCAATATGATGTCTTGTAGCTCCATCCATTTGCCTGCAGAATTCAAGATGTCGTTATTTTTTTCTGCTATGTAGTACTCCATTGTTTAAATGTACCACATTTTCCTTATCCATTCTTTGGTCGAGGGGCATTTAGGTTGTTTCCAGGTTCTGACTATGACAAACAATGCTATTATGAGTATAGTTGAGCACATGTCCTTGTGGCATGGTTGAACATCCTTTGGCTATATACCCAAAAGTGATATTGCTGGGTCTTGAGGAAGGTTGTTTCATAATTTTCTGAGAAATCACCATACTGATATCCAAAGGGGCTGTACCAGTTTGCATTCCCACCAGCAATGCAGGAGTGTTCCCTTTACCCCACAATCTCTTCAGGATAAGTTGTCATCAGTGTTTTTGATCTTGGTCATTCTTTCAGGTGTAAGATGGAATCTCAGAGTTGTTTTGATTTGCATTTCTCTGATGACTAAGGATGTTGAACATTTCCTTAAGGGTCTTTCAGTCATTTTAGATTCCTCTGTTGAGAGTTCTCTATTTAGGTCTCTACTCCATTTTCTTATTGGATTATTTATTCTTTTGATGATCAATTTCTAGAGTTCTTTGTATATTTTGGAGATCAGACCTCTGTCTGATGTGGGGTTGGTGAAGATCTTTTCCCATTCTGTAGGCTGTCGTTTTGTTTTGTTGACCGAGGACAGCTCTTTCTTGTCTTGGGTTACTTTGGTGGTCTGTTGATTCCCAAGCAGAGATTGCCTAGAAGACAGCTGAGATATCTCCCAGCAAGTTCCAGGACTGCACAGTTCTCGAGAGACTTGAGATTCCAGAGAAGAAACATAACATTCTCTTTAGCAGTGCGAACAGAATCCTGAGGATGACACTCAGCTGCCCAGCTTGGGCCGTGTGTGCGCTTGGAAGTGAATCACCGTATAGGCAAATGCAAGTTGCTTCATCCAGAATCCAGAGTACAGGAAGCCTTACCAGAAGCACATGTACTATATCAGGGGGGGAGTAACTTACCAAAGAAAATACAACATTGTCACCAGAAGAAGGAAAGAACTGGACCTGTCGTCATATTACTGCTTGATTTCTGAACCATGAAATGGAGATAGCATTTGGCTTCACGCCACGGGCAAACTTGAAAGAGCCCAAAAGTGGTTCATTTAAGGCAAGTAATTTACTTCAGGTAGCACATAGGAAGAAGATTTGTCACCGTGGTTAAATTCATTGGTGTTGGAACGAGATTGCCTTGGTTTAGGGCCAAGTTATGTTGTTTACTTGGTTTCGTCATCTGTAAAATGGGGATGATAACACTATTCGCCTCAGAAGTGTTGGCCTTGTGAGGATGAAGGTGTGAGAAAAAGTGCTTAGAATAAGACCTTGGCAATGTAAACGCCAAATGGACAACAGCTGTCTTGAGAACTATTTCCATTTTATTATCGTATTGCAAGTCAGAAGCTCCAGGAAGATGGTAGCCTTGGAAAAAGAGTAGGAAGTACATTAGCTGCTTTATTGGGTTTCTCTTTCTAGAGCCAGTCTTTTCTTTCTTGAACTTTCCACGTTCACCACAAAGGGAGGTTGAGGTTGTCACGTGAAATGTGGATTTTGACATGTGGAGAAAGGCCATCTTTCCACCCCTGACCTCGACTGTGTGTGCCCACCACCAAATGAATGTTCTGTTCATGTTTCTAAGTTTGGATTCTTGAGATAATCCTGTTCGTTTGGTCATGGGTTGTCTTCAAATGAGAGCACAGTCTACGTTTGCCCAACTGTGACCGGCAGTGGGCAGGGTGAGCTGGGAGGAAAAGTTGAGCATGTGCCAAAAACTTACACTTTGTCAACTTTGAAAACTTGTCATTTGCAAGTGTGTCGAGCAAGCTGGAATTTCCCTATGGAACAATGCAGTCATTTTCAGAGAATACTGTTCGGCCTGAATGTTTTGGATGGGTCCAATCAAAAGCGCCTTGTAGAAACACGTTAGGCCTGCAGAACTTATAGAGAGAAGGTGTTCGCTCTCTCACTAGCAAACGGGACATCTGTAAACAAGGCACCGCTGAGGCATCCCTGTTCCTTTGCCTACATATCCTCCAGCTCAGAGATGCATTCCTGAAGCGGAAGCTCCAGGAAGATGCTCGTGGGTACTGTCGGGAGATGCTCAGAGGTGCTGTGGGAAGCAGATTTCAGAGGGACCAGGAATGTCCCCAGAATCTTCTCTTTGGTGGCAGAAAGAGCTTTGAGTACCCACCTTTTCCTCTTCAGAGCCCCGAGTTTGTTCTCAGCAGCCTCCATCCAGTCTGTTCAGGACGTTTCAGTGGACAGAGGTTTTTTTTTTCCTCTAGCCAAGTGTCCTTTTCTCTGAGACTAAAAAGGACCTCTGCAGTAATGGGGAGGGTCAGGAAGTACCGGTGGGGTTTCTCATCTCTGCAGCACTAAGGGAGGCTGGGAATGCTGTGGATGAGGACTGGCTATGAGTAAGATTTGGGGGGAGAAAAAGCATTGTCACAGTTTTGTCAGAAGCCTGCCGGGAAAGTCTCCACTGTTGAGGCTCCCGTGCTCTTTTGAGTTAAACAATTTGAAGGCTCCATGCCTGCTTTCAAATGGCTTGGTTTTGAAGCAGTCAACAGAAAAGCAGCCCGCTGCCAGGGCCAGTCATCAAAAGGGAAAAGAGAGCATTGCAAGCCGTGGGTGGATGTGCGTGAGAAATGCGACAGTGTGGAGTCCCGTGCCGCTGCCTGACCCGTGTGCATTATCTCCCTAAAGGACCCCGTGGTTTAATGGATGGGGCTTTAACCTACCCAGAGGCCAGTCTCTGCTGGACAAATGGAACCTCATCCCCGAGGGCATTGACATACTCATGACACACGGACCTCCTCTAGGTAAGTGGAGCAAAGGTTGTCCTTTGTCATAAGATGCTCCCCCTCCCCCAACATAATGAATAATTCTTTGGAGAATTAATAATTTTCCTTTATGAAAAAGAAACAGTGAATGCAAAAAGAGAGAGTCAGTGTCTCTAAAGAACTCGTGGTCAGTAAATTCAGCAGCTCTGCTAGGCTGACAGGGGTTCAGGACTTTTTTTTTTAAGTAGAGTCAGGGAAAAGAACTAAATGCACAAAGACTAGAACACCATAGTCTTTTCCTTTTTTTTTTTTTTTTTTTTTTGGTTTTGTTTTTCAAAACAGGGTTTCTCTGTAGCTTTGGAGCCTGTCCTGAAACTAGCTCTTGTAGACCAGGCTGGGGGCCTCGAACTCACAGAGATTCTCCTCTGCCTCTGCCTCTGCCTCTGCCTCTGCCTCTGCCTCTGCCTCTGCCTCTCAAGTGCTGGGATTAAAGGCGTGTGCCACCACCCAGCTCAACACCACAGTCTTTTAAGCTTGGTAATTTATTTTAAGAACTGTGTTCCCTTCCAGTGAAGGGGTAGGAGAGGACACGGAAGAAGACAGAGACCTATCAGTCATGGGCATCTGAATTTGAGTCCAAAGAAACTCGTTTTTCCTTTCACACAGAACATTGGCCTGGGTATCTTTAAAGATGAACATTTGAGCTGATTAAATTGGGATGTTGTCACAATATATATGCACGAAAAATAGCAGGTCCAAAAGTAAGTTTCATGGCAAGTTCTCATTGAAAATACTTCATCCTTTTTTTTTCTTTTTTAAAAAAAGATTTTTCCTCATATAATCTCTCTGGTGTCAAAGCTACCTCCCTAGTGATACAGACTACGGTCAGGAGATGGTTATATGATTTAAGGAATTAGATCCCGATTATTCATGAGGTTGTCATTGGTTTAGTTTGCTATAGAACATTTCCAGCCAGGGTCCACCATCCTGTGAATTATGCCAGGATACTTCCTGCCCAGCTAAAGCAGGATCACAAAATTCAGATATTTATTTTTAAATACAAATGTTGGTATGTATTGATTTATTTTTATGGGGAGACACCTCTTTTCATATTATTGTAATGCGCTGTATTGACAGAGATTTCCTGGTCATACTGAGATGAAGGGGAGATAATGTGAGTCTAAGTGGCTTTCAGGATCTCTGTTGCTACCTTGTTAAGCATGGCCCTTCCCTCTTCTATCATTCTGCAGAACCACACATTTTATTACTCATTCCTGATGCATATTTAGCCTTTGTAAATATCTGTTAAGAGCCACTCGGTGCTGTTTTCCTTCCCTCACAACGGGGGAGGGGGGCACTCTATGTTTTCTGAATAATTGAAAAGGAAAATGGAGGCTGAGCCCTGCAGCCCCGTGAGGAAGTGAGGAAGAGGCTAGTTCTTTTGCAGCCGATGCAGTACCCACGGGTTCACCACGCGCATGCTCGCTGATGCACTTCACCACATTCCGCATTCTCCAGGACTGTACTTGCCAGTGATCCTAATCAAATCATCATCGATGTATTTCCTTATTTAGACTCATGTAATCATTAAATTGCTAACGACATATTTTGACTAGCATGACTTACTCAGCAAGAACACCTTGCAGGGACAACATTCCAGCCAGCTTGGCTCCTCCACCTGAGCAGGCTGGATGGGCACAGTTCATTGAGTTGATCTTGGATAGCTGCAGTCGGGTTCGGTGCAGTTCATGGTGAGGGTCTTGGCTAGCAGACAGCGCAGACAGAAGCAGTCCCATCACCGGAGCATTCCTTAGACTACGACTTCACGCAGAGCAGCGAGTTAACAATGAAGTCATTCATTTCGGCACGAAGCAAGGAGTAACAACTAAGGCTCGACGGTAGATTCTACAGAATCCCAACATTCTGTTTACTCTTCCAGCAGAGGCTACCATCCCTCTTTTCGTAGTATAAGTGAGGTAAACCAGGCTGTACTTATATCAGAGAGAGGTTCACACCTAGGAGCTTCGTAAGAAGTTGGGCAAAGCTCTCACAATGTAAAGCTTTAAGACTGGACTTCTTTGAAGACTGCTGTCTTTGGGGGGAGGCTGAAGAGTTTGAATTCTCAGTGTGAAGGAAGCTGTAGGTGCTGTTTACTGTCTGCTCTTATGGTCTCAGCAAGATGATATCTGAGGTGCTCATATACACAGTGAAGTTTTTTTCTTCTTCAAGAGAACATATCCATGAGGCAATAATGATAGTCACCGTGGATTCAGAATTCCCCACTTTTCTTAATAGTTTTAAATGCCCTGCCTTGATTTTTGCTAGGCCCTCTTTTGCCTGGTAGTCTTCCTACCTTGTCCAGTCACGCCCTACATCCCAGTTAGCCTGTCTTTACGGAGACTAAATATTCATGCCTACTGCGTAGGCAAACAGAACAGAAATCTGTCCCTTCCTGCCCAGCCATTTCTGCAGTAGAGAGCACCTAATGGAGCTGTGGAGTGGATTTGTACAGATTCTGATTTAGCCTTTCATCCCACCTGCCTCCGTTAGACCCATCCTGCTGAGGTGTATGGATTTCATTTTAGACCATAATTATCTGGATAGCTGACTTTTGCTATAATTGATGTCAGGTTTTTTTTTTTAATAGATTTTCTGCATTAAGCAGAGGACTAAGTGGCTTTTACTTTAAAACTAGTCAATTAGCCCAAGCTTGCTGCATGCCACCATGAGGTCATGTTGTCTGTTGCCGGCAGAGGAGCAGAGGAGCAACTGGTAGTCCAAAGCTGTCTGTCAGGGAGCCCCAAGGGCTAAGAGGGACATCTCTAAGCGGACCAGGCAGCTCTTTCACGTCCCCTCTCCGTGAACCATCATGGGAGTGGACTGGTATTGGAATATCTACAAATAAGAAAGAATTGTGAAAAGAGAATGCAACAGAGCAAATGGAGGGGAAATGAGCCATTACGGGGCTGCCGGGAAAGGTGTCGTTCATCTCAGGAAGAAGACCTGAAACCTGTGGCTGAATAAATCAGACTTCTTGCAGGAAAAGAATGTTAATTAACTGGAGGGGAGGGGGGGATGGAAACCAAAAAAAAAAAAAATTAATCAAGAATCCAAAGAAGACAAAGTGGTGAGTGAAAGTTCTTTAAGAGCCGTTGTGGGCTTTCACGGAGAAGCTAAGATTACGGATAACATAATAAAGCCTCTGTGAGTTATGGCTTCCTGAAAGTCGGAACGAAACCTTACCTGAGAAAGGAGAATTAAGAGTATTGATTGCATTCTGTCCTTAGGTTTCCGGGACTGGGTTCCAAAGGAGCTCCAAAGGGTGGGCTGCGTGGAGCTCTTAAACACGGTCCAGAGGCGGGTTCGGCCCAAGCTCCACGTGTTCGGCGGAATTCATGAAGGTAAGAACACAGGGGTAGCCATGACCTCACACTCCCCAGCAGGCAGCCAGGCCGCATCAGCTAGATGGAATGGTGGAAACGGTGGTTCTCAAACTTTACTGCAACGGAACCCGTTAGGAGATGAAACCTCATGAGCAAATTCACGTGTATTCAGCAGAAAAGTGGTTTGCATTGCTGGCTTTTAAGTAGAACGGCGAGGGAGAACCTTGTTTTACCTCAAAGCCCACTCTCTAGGCAGCACTGGGACCTAGGGGCTCTACCGAGAAATAAAGATGGCTGCAGGCCAATAAAGCCAACTTCCCTGTTTAAGGGAATAGACGAGATGCTCTCGAGGTTAGGTACAACCTAAAGCCTCTGTAGTCCCTGTGGGGTCTTATATGCCTGACACAGAAAGAACCAGGGACACAAGACATTCTTGGCATAATTACTGTGGGCGTGCAAGGAACTGTTGTGGAAGGAGCCCCTCTGCAGATCAGCATTTCCCTACTAAGCTTGGAACTATAGAAATCATTAGCTCTGTTGACTGCAGCTGAGGAGACCTGGAACAATAAGTCTCTAAATCAGAAAATATCTATTCATTGCTTTCTGCCTTCAAGGTAAGCTGAGTCAAGGTCCCAGAACCCAGAAGCCTCAAGAATCCTTCACAGCTCTGAATTTTGTCTGCTCTGCCTTTTTCAAACCAGATGTCACTGGTCTTTTGTAGAGAAGCAGAGTATTCTGTCAGCTGATCTCAGGGTCTGGGAACCCACAAGACTGGCCCGGGCATGCGCATTTGTGTGCAGCAGAAACATTGACGTGGGCAGCCGCCGTGTTTCCTAGCCGTTATTCGCTCTGGCTCTCTGAAGTTATTTATGAATGTCAGAGTCAAGTTGAAGTGTGTGAGGCTGTGTGTTTGGTGAAACGGAAGGTAGCTTACTCCACAGGCACGATGACTTCCTAGTTACGTGGGTAATAAAGAGAGAAAATGCAGCTTGCTCCAAGCACAGACACCAGCTGAGTGGCTGGGAAGCAGAGGTACAGCCAGTTCCTGGGCAAGAGGCAGGGTGTGGGGGGCGGGGAGGCAGTGGAATTCAGTCTCTTGTGCTCCCTAAGGGAAGGGGAGAGTCACCTAGAGATGGGCCTGCCTCTCTAAAAACTACATTTCCAGAGGAGGGGGTTTGCTGTTAACTTGAAAACTAGTTTGAATGCCTGTGGGATTCCTCTGAGTTTGCATTTCACCCTTTAAAAAAAAGAAGTTTAAGTCATTAATTTACCTTAAAGCCGCCAGACAATTGGAGAATTCCACTGAAGCCCTACAATAATAAAGTTGCTTTAAAGGGAAGCGATCATATTCAAATAAACTTGTCTTGCTTTTATTCACTTAAGACAGCTAAAGAGGGCAGCGCAAGGGCAAATACCAGCCTCTTGATGGAGAGAGATAACAAGACTTTATGACCCCGGAACCAAACAGTGCACATTTTAAATGCAGCTTTGCTTTTCTTAAGAGATTTTTTCCAATGACCCTCATTAAGCTCTCGACGGGCTTACTTGGAAAATTTTTAGCAAATGGAGTAGGGGGAGGGTAGAGGGATAAGAACCTTATCAGTAATTTCTGTATGTCCGGGTCATTTTATTTCTTCACGTCTGTGTTTTCCTGTGCCACGGAGACCAGTGTGAACCTAGAATTACTGACTCATCGCAGACGCGTTTGGGTGTCCAGGGAAATGTGCAAACTCCCAAGACGCCTAAAAATGTCAGCGTGTTAAAAACTACAGACGGGGACTACATGCCAGGGTGCCATGACATTTTCTCAGCTGGGTACATTTAGGAAATGGGATCCTGTTGCGATGTTCCTCCCGACCACAGTGGAAGAAGCAATGCTTTTGAGTGAAGTGGAACTTAGCGTTAAGATCATATAACTCAAGGCAGAATCAGTCACTATGGAGACAGATCACTCTAGCAATAAGGAAGGAGATCATCCACAGCTAAGCTCCTGCCTTCCTCCCCTGCCACAAAGCCCACTTGGAGCCCGGTTCTGCTCTTAGACTGTTTCCTTCCCTGCAGTTCAATAGTTAGTGCGGGATTTTGAAAGAAAAATGATCCTTTGACGGTGGAGGAGTACTTTTCTTTATCCTCCGTCAAACAGGTGCCGTGTCCTTCCCCTGACCAGTTCAGTATTTGAGCAAAGGGGGCACGGGAAAGAATAACTCTTTGTTGAAAGGGAGAAACCTCCCCTTTTGGAGAAACCAGAGCAAAACTGGACAGAAATTCCTGAAATTTGCATATCTGGGACGGCTCACCGAATTTCATCTCCCTGCCCTCTGATGACGATGTTGGCCCTGTGTTCAGCTGTTGTCATTTGTCTTCCTACAGGGTACGGCATCATGACCGACGGTTACACCACGTACATCAACGCCTCCACCTGTACAGTCAGCTTTCAGCCGACCAACCCTCCAATTATATTTGACCTTCCGAACCCACAGGGCTCCTAAAGTTCTCCGCACCCTATTGGAATGTGAGGGACCGTCTACAAACTGCCATTTTTCTAATTATAAACTTACATTCTCTGACGTGTCTATTTTCAAATCCTGTGAGTTCTTTTTGTAAATTGTTGGAACAGGAAAAAAAAAATGACGACGCTAGAGTTGTGCCGCCTCTTTTTGTGTTTTAAGTGGGGTACCCATCGGAAATCAAAGGAGCACGGAGGATCTGTGAGATGACTTCTGTTTGCTCAAAGGCCACGCCATTGTAAATTGTTAGTGTTTGCCAAAGGACAGCCAAGCTTTCTTTAAAAAAACAAAAAAAAATGATTTTAAAAAAGTCTTATTTGAATATGCTTTAAGCTGAAAGAGAAAGATTGTTAATAAGAAGAGAAACCCACCGGCAGTGTTCTGAAAACCGCCAGGTGTGCACAGCTCTTTGGGTATTGTTTGATGTGTTCTGTGGTTGCTTTCTTGGTGTTCGTTCACTTTTAGTTTACAGATGTGGCACCAATTTAGAGCAATCTCAGCAGGGGTAGGTCTGGAAAAACCTTCGCCTCACACTGGTTGTCAAAAAGACCGTGTCCAAGCTGGGGAAGCAGAGCCCCTCCTTCAGAGGCTTAGCCAGAGAGGCCCATATCCGGGTTATGCAAACGCGCGCTGTTTATTTGTTTCTTTTAAGTTATTTGAGCTTTAAGAATATGGAAACAAGAATCGGTCAAGAGCGGATATTCATGCAAGGAAAAAGAAAACTGTGCAGACTCCTTCTCAATGTGGATTTATATACATATATATATATAAATATTTTTTGTGCATTATGACTAAGGTAGGAGTGTAATGTTGCCAAGGACAGTCCAACTGCAGAGCGTCGCTGTGCACCAGCACATCGGAAGTCCGAAGGAACGGACCCCTTCTCCCTCTGAACTCAAGGTCTGAAAGAGCTGGAGTTCAGCCTAGGTACAGTAACAAGTGTGTATAGACTTCAGTGGATGCATTGGAAGCGAACTAAAATAAGGCTTAGTCGTGCTTTCTATTTAATGCCCTGCATCGTCTTCTCACTTCGTCCCCGCTCCTGTTTTGCACTGTGTGTTGATGCAATCTCCGCTAGCACAAAATATTGTTGCTAATAATCCTTTCTGTTCTCCCACTGTCAATGCCATCAAGCTCTATTCCATGTTACCTTAAAATTTAGGAAAGCAGTTGTTTTCTTTAAATTTATTGTGATATTCTATATCTAGCGGCCTTTATATGCAAATAAAATTGCAAGATTTTTAAATCCGTGCTGCGTGGTCGGGCTACCAGGGGAAGGATGGTAGATTTGGCCCGGGGACAGGAGGATTTATTTATGTGCAATTTAAGTAATGCCCTCTGAACCATTAGGATATTGGGTTTGGATTTTTTTTTTCTAATAAATGTTTGTGGTCTGCCAATCAATCACAGGCCAATAGGTACATCGATAAGGCACTGACAGTACTGGCTCCTTTCAGGACACTGACATCTGTCTTGCCTTAGGTTTTAGGGGTGCAGCTTCTGTCTTTGTCCATTGTCGTGTCTGAGGGACTGAGCCTGCCAAGGCTGTGCCTGCTCTTTGGGGTTACGTCAGGGGCGTTGAGTAGGTGAAGCCACAGAAGGCAGGGTACCTACTCACTGAACATTTTCATTCCCTGTCTTGAGTAGTCACCACCCTCCAAGCCACCGTCCCCACCACCACCACCACATCCACCACACACACACACACACTGTTTTGTTGTTGTTTAATGGTTCCACTGACATGTCCTTTCCATGGGAAGAGAGGGCCAGTGGTGGGATGTGGAAATTGTGTATACCTCTTGTATTTTGCCTAGAGAACCATTGAAGAAAAGCAATAGGATCTTGCTATTATTGTTGCTTGTGGGGGTTTTGCCTGTCTGTAGAAGGTTTTTGTCTTGTTTTGTTGTTATTATTATTGTTTCCATTTTCTGAAACAGTGTCTCACGTAGCCCAGGCTAGCTTAGAAATCTCTGTGTAACCGAGGATGACCTTAATTACTTGATCCGTCTCCAGCCTTGAACTTCTGGGTTTAAGAGCGCATACCACCACACCCAGCGTAGCAACAAGATCTTCAATCTGCGGTGCCTCTGTGCACTGCTTTCCAGTCAACGCCCATTTAATTACATCTCCATTCTGCCTATCCGTTGTGGTTCCTTTGATGCGATTCCTCAGAAGTCTTGGCTTCAGTACCAGCTGGGACACTGTCCCTAGAATGACAACACCAATTCCCATAATCATCTCAGTCTATCTTAGTTGTATCTCTTAGGCTTGTCAGTTTCTGACCTGACACTGTACCACAGATGCATGGGCTTCCCAAGAAGCCTCTGGCAGCTACAAGGCATGAAATGCAGCACCGAGAGACGGCGGCAATCCTCCCTCAATCTGCTGACGTGGTGTGAAGATGGCCGCCTCCTGCTTCTTCCTAGGGGATGGACCGAGAAACAGCATACTGACCAGACGTCTCACCTGGCAGCTAACGGGACATGGGCTCAGACATCTCTAAAAAGCAAAGGAGGATGTCCTCCTCCAGGAGTAGGCGGATGATCGCAAGGACACGTATGCACGCACGGTCTTTGAGAGCACATTTGGACACCAACTAATTAAGCAAAACACTTGTTAAAATTGTCTCCCACCAGGCATTAGCAGGAAATGACACATTCTGCTGCATCTAGAGCATCGGACTGACTATCCACAGAGGTTCCTGCCGCCAGCCCACACTTTGCGTGCATGAACTGCTTCCGGGGCTTCCATAATGGCTGTCCTACCCTCTCTGCTTAGCCTTTCTAGCAACGAATCATTCAAAGCTGGTGGTTACCAATATAACACTTTCTGTTCCATTCCCAGGCAGTCTGCTGGATAGGCTCCGTATTTTATCTTCTTCCTCGAATCCTAAGCATTCACAAGCCACAGTTTATAGGAAAGTAAGACCACTGCCAACTGAGTAGCTTCCCTTAGGACAATGGAAGGGTCTAAGACAGGTCTGTCTGAGTCCATAGTGGTGCCCATTCTGTTACTTAGGAAAAACTAACTCCTAAGAGCTAACAGAATATTGGAGGGTCTGGGACATTACTTGCTTCCCCAGTAAGAGCCTGCTGAAGCACCTCGCAATATGGTTTGATGGCAACATCAAGGTGGACCATTTCCTCTGTGTTTGAGGCCCAGGACACTGCAATGGTCACAAGAGCTTCCGAGCCAGTCCAAATCCTCTTTGACTAACAACAACATCTTCAGGAAGCAGCCATGTAATGTGAAGTCCGACATGGAGCTCTCTGGCGTCTGGTTAACAGTGTGTCTAAGTTTAGTTTGGTCACCCTGCCCCGTCTCTAGGATCTTCAGGTGGGATTCTGTCTGATGACCCTTTACCCCAGAGAGGTCCCATGGCCTTGTGTCTGAGGAGCTGTGTTTGTATTCATGCTTTGTGAACCATAACCAGCTCCCTTTTTAAGAAATACGGGCTTTTCTGAGAAGCAGACCAGAGAGCCCGACTTCCTAGCATGGATGTCACAACTTACGAAATCTTTTCTAATCTTTGATGAGAGAGGGGTTTCTAGTAACAAGCTGCTAAGTGGACTCACAGGGGTCTGCTGTCTCCTGGGGCGTCTCTGTCCCCTTCACTCCCTCACCGCTTTATTCCGGCTCTGTTCTGAATGATTTGCCCGGGTATCACAACATTGTTTTGTCTCACAAGGATGATAGGAGGCTGCTGAAGTCCCTGTCAGGGAAGGTCAGTATTACCCGACAGCCAGCCAGCATTGCCTCTGCCTTCCTCTCCAGCTCGTAACTGAGATTGTGACCCAGGTCAGCGGGGAATATTTGGGGTTTGTCAAACGCAGACAAAGCACTTGGTGTGTCCAAGAATGAAGCCACCCTCCTGCATGTCCCCTGAAAATGTGTGTCTCTGGTGAACCCAGGTGCCCCTCTATTTGTTTGCTTCTTCGTGTGTTTTCTTATTCTATTCCCATGTATTGCTAAACCACAGGGAACTGAGGTATCCTTTGTCTTACATAGGACTGAGGCATTTTGAACATAGCAGTGTCTGGGTAGAGAGGCTCCTGGTTCAGAAGTCTCTGTTGGATGCTTTCATAGAAAGCTTCAGACTTACAGACAGAATGCTTTTCCCGCTACTTTGTAACCATCAGCAGAATTGTTGACTGTGTGTAAGCTGTAGGGCTCGGCTCTTCTGGAAATTCCCAGTCATTTTCCTCCTTCCTTTCTACACATCTGCCTTACTTCTCCGGAAGAAGAAAGCATACCATCACCCAAGCCCCATGAGAAACCCCACTACTTGGTACCTACATACAGTTCACCACTACAGATCGTATGAGGTTTGCTACTGGCCATCAGCATGGTCACAACGCTCATCAAAGATAGAACCTCCATTGATATTGGACTCTTAATGGTGAACCTGAATGATTTCCAACTGACACTTGGGAAGAATCAGGATGGTGAGGTCAGTTTGGGCCAGAAGGAGTACGATTTTGCAGTAGAGGATCATTTAACAGTGAGAAGGAAGCTCCCAGAGGGCCCTTTGAATGTTTCCCAGAGAGTGAGCTTCCCCTCTGTCCACCCAGTCTGCTTGTGACAACTCTGAAAATCTGGCCTGGAGAGGGATGAAGACATGGTGTCTGTCCTGTCTACATCAGAACACAGTTGTGTCATAAGCTGTGACGTCACATGCATATGTGTACACGTAGCTACAGAACCTACTGGGTGCTGGTAAGACAGTCACCCTGAAACACACTGATGGCATGCTTCTCTCCCCCGGCCCCAGATTCCACCCTATAGAATAGGTGTAATCCGTCTCTCACCACACACTGCTCAGACTTGAGAAGGTCATACCTTCAGGGACCCGCGAGGAATATTTAATTATTCAGCTCATCATAATTTTTAAAAACAAAATTGTTTGTAAAGGGAGATTTAAAAAAAATTCCACCATTTTTCTTACTTTCTGTTACAGCCCTTCAGAGGCAAAGCTAAGCCTTGAGACTACATGGCATGTTATGGTGTAAAAAACCCACCCTAGTGGTAAAAAAAAAAAAAAAAACCAATTGGTAGCCCAAATTGAGCTTTTTAAATTCCTACCTGTTTTTGAATTACCTGACAGAAACATTGTGGTGGCTTCTCCCTGACTCCTGTTTCCTTCCTTCGGGGATAAGGAATGCCTTACAGGAGAAAAATCCTGAGGTAAAGGGCTGTTCCCTCTTCAAGAGCATCTGTGTCTGGGTGATGGGAGAATGGAATGCATTTCCATTAGGAGCACGGCCACAGTGGCACTAAAAGCAGGAATAGACTAAACACACAAAGGCAGCCTGCCTCCTCCCCATCAATCACCTTTGATTTTTATGAAGCCACAGTTACCATGAGGTGCATCTGAGCACTCCGAGGGCCTGCTCACCAGGAGAAAGGGGCTATGATTTCATGGCCCATTGCCGCCTTCATGTTAGTGGTGACCCTGGAGATAAGCTCAGATTTTCGGTAGAAGCTCCTGAAGTAGCAAGGGACTTGGGACACAAATGCTCTTTCCATGCTTGGGCCACCAACATGCACCTGCTGCAGTCCCCTGTCATGCTCATCTGACAACTCCTTCATCCCTCCAGGAACTCATATTTTTCTCGTTGCTTTCCTCAACTTCCTCAGTCCCTTTGATGTTGCGGTAGCTGTCCAAATGGCCACCAATCTGTGTTCACATTCTAAGCGTTGCTTGTGCGCTAGTGAGCTGAGTCCCAAGGCCGTTCCTTCTATATGCGTTTCTAACTCCACCATTCAAGGAGATGATTTCTTAATGAATTCATCAGTTTGACAAACAATAGCTCAGCATGGGAGAAAAATGAGCAAAATTAGTCACTGGCGAAATCAACGAGTTTGACAGTGTAAACCAAGTTGTATACTAGCAAGGTTTATTTGTGAGACTCAGTACTTCTGTCAGAAGAATCTTACAAGTATGTGGAGAGAATAAGTTACCAACACATGAAGGTGGACAGCAAGAAAAGGGTTGAGTCATAGTTCAAGACAATGGAGGAAAATCAGAGTTGGTTGGACGGAGGCTTTCCAGTTGCAAGGGTGTCTCCAGTTCTAGAGAAGTACAAGGGGAAGGTCCAAATCTCAGACAGACAAGCAGCTACCCCAGGAACTCTGGGATAGTGACAATGTCATTCTTATAGGCTTCATTCCAGGAGGAGAAAAAGCAGCATGGCCAGTGGCAACTCCAAGCGTGTCACGTAGCTGGTTTGTTTTCTTAATTTACTCTATGAAATGGCTTTCTCTAATGGCACGCCATTGACGAAATGCACCATAATGTCCCCATCCATCACCTCCAAGTGCTTTTGCATGCATCAGTTGTTGACTTGTTTTCTCCCGTTCAGCACATAAATGAGAGGAATGATTTATCCAAGGCCACCGGTTACTTTTATATGGAATCTGAAATGGCTCTCTGGAGAAATACTGCCCTGAGCAGTTCCCTGTCTTTGTGCTGCTCTGAGCTCCTCCTACTACAGGGTGCCTTTGGCCAGGGATTGCGCTGGTTCCCTCCTGATGACTGTTCCTAGGGGAACTGGTCCAGATGTCCAACCACTTTGACTGTGACGCCAGACATGAGAGCTGACATTCGGTAAGTGTGACCATGAGTACTGGATGATAGAGGGTGGAAATCGGGGCATTTACCCTCGTTGTTGTGGATGAACATTGAGCAGACAGATGCCTCCCCACCCCCACCCCCAAGAATCGTTCCTGAAGCCACACTTCCCATCTCTACAAATGAGTACGTTTGTTCACTTCCCAAGCTGCTTCCTTGTGACCTCTGTCTCCCCATAGTGGGGATATCTAGTTTCTCGTCCCTCAGGATTTTACACAGATCAGTAGATAAAAACTAAAAGATTAATAGGACTATCAGTTCTTGCCAGCTAAAGGGTCTTTGCAAGAGGCAGAGTATGATTCCTCTAAGCAGGACTTAGTACTCTTTCAGATACAAGAAGGAAACAGCCTATATGATTTTTGTCGCTCCAGATGATAATGGGGACATAAGAGGGTCAAAACATCAAAGGACAGATCTGCACCATTAACTACCACTCCTGTCTGTAGCATTAACTTAGTGGAGCAATCCTTAAAGTGCCATATTTACCTTCTCAGTTCTTGTCTCAAAAGTTTGCAAAATGAAACTTGGTCAGTTTCATCTGAGAATATTTGTTGGGATCAGTCGTGTAGAAAAATGAGAAGTAAATATGCATCACACATGGCTTGGTATAATGTATTTTTGGTAGGTATACATGCCTTCGTCAATAATGTGATGTCTAATATGTAACACATTCACCCCTTAATAAAACTAAAATGAAGTGTTCAGCAGGTAAGAACTTTCTTACACTGTTTTCTAAGGTGCTGAATGACCAATATTGAAAACACCAGGACACTAGTCCCAATGGGAAGCATATACTAGTTTCATATTTTTTAAAATGTAGAAACTATTTAAGATTGACATTACACTCTTCTCTTGATTTTTTTTTTTTGGTTGTTGTTGTTGTTTGGTGCTTTATCTTCATAAAGGAGGGTGGTGGTGGGAATAGCATACAGGAACAACAACAATAAGGAAATGCAGTTTGCTTTCTTTTACTGAAAATAATTTTTTCATACAATATATTCCGATCACAGTTTCCCCTCCCTCTTCTCCACCAGACCTCCCTTCTTCCAAACCCTTCCAACTCTGTGCCTTCTTTCTCTCTCTTTAAAAAAGCAGGCAAAAAAAAGACTAATAACCAGAACAGAGTAAAACAAACAAACAGAAAAAAAGAACAACAGAAAGAGCAGAAGTTGTGCACACTCAAAGACACACATCGTGCACACTCAAAGACACACATCGTGCACACTCAAAGACACACATCGTGCACACTCAAAGATACACACATCGTGCACACTCAAAGACACACATCGTGCACACTCAAAGACACACATCGTGCACACTCAAAGACACACATCGTGCACACTCAAAGACACACATCGTGCACACTCAAAGACACACATCGTGCACACTCAAAGACACACATCGTGCACACTCAAAGACACACATCGTGCACACTCAAAGATACACACACAAGAATCCCATAAAAACAGTCTGAAAACATAATATATAAGCAAAAGGCCAGTGAAGCTTAAAAAAAAAAAAAAGACGAAAGCCAGTTCTCAAACAAACGATTACAAAATAAAACATCTCTAAAAGTGCGATTGAGTTTGTTTTGTGTTGACCGTCTACTATGGGACATGGGGCCTGCCCTTACTTGTGGTTTGTACAACCAATGAGACTCTGTTGGAGAAAAATAATTTTTCTTTTGTGAGAGGGTGTCAATTGGATTAAGTTTTAGGATTTTATGGAAATATGAACCTAAGTGAGGTGGAGATAGGACTGGAAGGTGGCACAGGAAGAAGAGACTGAAAGGGATCATGTCTAGTGCTCAAAATTACACCTTTGCAAGAAGTCTGGTATGAGTTATACCTCATTCTTGCTCATTTTCTTTCACTTAACTATGAATTGACAAATTTATCTTCTGTGATATCAGGACATCCTTGAAGAGACAGGTGAGCAGTCTGATTATTTCATCATGGTATCTACTAGCTTTCTGAGAGACTAGGAAGGTGGGACCCCCTCCCCACATACCTGTGACGAACTTTTCTAACACAGGCCCTGGCTGCTTCTAAAGGAAAACTTTCCACCAATAAATTGTACCTCCAGGGAAGTGACAATGTGCAGGTGATTCCAGTTGTCTGTGGCTTAGCAGCATCCTGTTTATTGATATGAATATTTATACCTATGCCAGTTGGTTGTATAGCTTGCCTGCGATGCTGAGAACATCACCTACTGTTTTTTAAAGCTCAGCATTCTTGGGGCTATTTAAAGAACCCCTCCATCACCACCACTTTGGACCAAAGCTAAAAACAATTCTACAGAAACACTCTCTCACATCCCCCTAAATAATTATTGCTGACCTAGAGGCAATTCTGCAGGGAGATGTGCATTAATATGATATGATTCCCTTGCAACAAAGTTTTATAAAATACAGTCATTCTTCAGTCAAACTCGTGTACCATCCCTATAGCTAATTAGAGTTTATTATTATTAGCTTTTTATTACGATTCACATTAAATCAAAGACATGCTATTTTGATCCTTATTCTAGGGATGAGGTTTGGAAGTGAAAGTGGACCCCAATATGCATATCTATAGGCTCTTTTGAGGTCAGTGGTGCAAATCTGCCCCTACAGCCTTGCCACAGATAATATTTATCATTTGGCCCTTTTATGGCTGTCATTCAGCCCAGTGTTAGGCCAAAGGAAAGGTCCAATCAGCCCCCTATCTGGTAACCCGAACCATGGTGGTCCAACCTGTACCAGGACAAATGCGTTGGCTTTATACCAAGAGACCAGTATATAAATCAACAGTGCTTTTGCACTTTCCCCAATCCGCCCTCCTATAGTAAACAGTCCAAACATTCTTCACAGAGCCTTGCAGACCAAAACATATATAACAGCAAAAACTCATAAATTCCTTAAAGAAGATTTGATGATAAATCTCTTTTGCTGGGAAAAGAGTGTGTAGAAATTGATTTCAGGGACAAGTTTAGGATGGGTATAGATAAAGTTTGGCTAATATTAAATATCAAAAATGAAAGTTTTAGCTCTTTATAAATTTCCCTGGGTGCTATGGTAGAGCAAATTAATGAGTACAAGCTCTGTTCTTCAACCATTTTAAATTTCTAACTGATACTGAAATTAGCATCAGTGAAGCCATGTTGGAACACACCCAGATTATGAAAGTCAAAGGTCTGTACCACCTGAAAACTCTGCAAGTGTGTGCCGCCTCTCATTCGAAAAGGCAGTCAGAACAACTGTTCACAAAGAAGTCTCTAATTGATTTCAAGGATACAGCTGTAAGGTCGAGACTTTAAACATTTCTCTAATACAGCTAGAAGTTTCAGGTCAACCTTTGTTCTCAGGATAGGTGTGCATGAGAGGTGGTTTTATTAAAGTATGCACACTTACATATGTTATCTCTACATGTATATTTTGCAGAAATGTTCTGTTTGTTTAAAAGCAAAATCTTAAAAGTTAGAGAGTGTGGCTTCAGTTGTTATCCAGAAATTGCGATTTTTAGCTAGTGGCTCAACCAATTTGTGGATTTAATTAAGAATATATACGAGGTCTTCAATGGAAATAGAAGCTCCCTACCCTTCCCCCTGTATTCCATATGAGTAAATACATTAAACTGACCATAAGATAATAATGTAATTCTGAAGATAAATGCAAAATTGCACTTACAAAGACAGACAAAACTCATTGCTCATTGCATTCTATTCAGAGTAATTCCTGCCAACTTTATAAGGTAGAGATTTGATAAGATACCAGTTTAAAAGATGGCAAGAAGTGATTTGTTGTGGGAATTCTTTAATTCTTTGAATAAGGAATCCCAGATGATCTGGACAGAAGTCTAAACCTGAAAGAAAGGAGAAGCATTGAAATTTTTTCTTTACCTATGTAATTAGGCAATTCTTAGCTAATAAAGTAGTTTGTGTGAGATATGGAAAAAAATGAAGACACTGCATGAAAAACATTAAATTAATGTTTAATGTTAAAAACAAAATTAATGAGAAATGCCATCCTATGGGTCCTAGACTTGACTTTAATAAACAAGGTGATTGGGTCCTCATAAAGTTGTTTATTTAAAATTTTTAATTTTCTTAATGTTTCTGAACCCTACCAAGGGCAAAAAGAACACTCTCTACCTTGTCACATTATGTTGTAATATAAGGCTTGATGGTTTAATTAAATTATTATAGAAGAGATGGCCACCAAGGTATGTCAGACTATGTCTTTAACAACTAATTAATGCTTTTAATGCTTTATAAAACATATGATAGCACTCAAATGTGTTACATTTGTCCTAGGACTCCTGGAAATACAAAAAACAAACAAAAACATCATACATAACTGAACAAACTGAATCTAGACCACACTGAAGAGAACCCGTTGTGGGGAAGTTAGCTATTTAAAAGTGGCTTATGCCATATTCAGCAAAGATGCCGTTGTAATTGTGTACTTCCAAAAAGTCCTGATTTTGGAAGAAACTTTAAAACATCTCCCTAAGTTGTGTGCTGTTTGATTTCAAGGAACCAAAATTCCAATCAAGCACAGAGAACTATGTTAATAAAAAAAAACACAATATATAACAAAAATCAAGCAAGGTCAGGAGGGGAGAGAGTCATAAATCTTTATGCATCTCAATAGCTTAAGTAATTTACAGATTTTATTGGAAACCATCCTAGCTGGCATGGAGAGATGGCTCAGTGGTTAAGATTTCCATTGAAAAACATCCCAGCTTTTGAATCCATCAGTAATTTATCTGATTACCTTCTTCCTACTCAGTCAATGGGCACCCCCAAGTCTCTGTCTGTTATTGATCTAGTTATAATAGCCAAGGTCATGGGAGGCCTAGACCCCCCCCCCCCAGAATGGGACTAGAGCAGGTTAAATTTAGGTCAAGGCAGTGTACAGCTGAGGACAAATTTGGAGTGTGACCCTCACAATGATTATTCATTATTATTCTTGTCTGTGACCTCGAACAATTTCAGTCCCACCACTTAACACCAGCATGACTAGGGGGATTGAAAGAAGACAGAATGGATGGGTTCTTTCAGAGAAGAAGGACAAACCCGTAATTCATAACCCCCGATCTACTGACAGCCATCATTAGTGTCGTGCTGATCTGCAATGGGTCAAACGAAAGGAAAGAATTGGTTCCGTTAATCTGTGGGGTGAGTGCCTCTTGCACAGTTTGACTTAGCCCACATTAGAGACCACAGTAGACTGGTTTTAATTGCATAGCTGAGCAGGTCACAGCATACACAGTTAAAAGAGTGACTCTGAGATAGATGATAGTTGTGGTGTAGTATATAGTTCCCATTTTAGATAATATATCTGAAAGAGATTTGAAACCAAACTGGCAGATTTGGTTCAGGGCAGAGCTCCGTTGCTCACCACCTGTGAGGTTTTGATCAAATTACATAATTTTTTGAGCCTCGGTTCCTTTATTGTTAAAACAGAGACATCAGCTGAGGAAATGGATGAATTTACCACAGTGTAGAAAGCAAGTAAAGTCCTAAGTGAAAGTGTGTTGTTGACAAGGGCGGGACAACATCTAGGAAACTCAATGCCTCAGCTCCATCAGAGTAATGAAGCTTTCCCTGCTGAAGCTCAGAGGGACAGCAAAGCCCTCCCCTGGTCCGAGTGCAAATGTTGACTGCGTGTGCAGAAAATGTCCCCCAGATGGTTACAATCTAGAGACTGCTCTTACCAAGATTTACTAAACCTACCTCCTTGTTCGGATGAATATAGTCCCCCTGTCTCCTTATTTAGCTGTGTATAACAACCTTGCCTCCTTGTTAAACTACATGCAATAAGCCCACCTCCCTGTTTATCTGTATATAATAAACACACTGAGCTTCTCCATCTGAAAGTGCACATCACCCCATCTAAGTTTCTGTGTCTATCATTTCTTTATTCCCTCTTCAGTCCAGTTAGATCAATCCCTGGAGCCATCCATGCATAAGCATGGTAACAGACTGCTTGTACATGTGAACACCCATTATCAAGACATGTCTTGACATTTTTTTATGAGTGCCAGTCATTGCTCCATGAATTAATCTCCCTGGAATCAATCAGACAGCAGTTCACTGAACATACAGCAATTGGTGTAATAGTTAAGATAGAATATTATGGTTTCTTCACCCAAGATAAACTAATTAATAGCTAATATTAAAAATTCAGGCCAGGCGGTGGTGGTGCATGCCTTTAATCCCAGCACTCAGGTGGACGTCTGTGAGTTCGAGGCCAGCCTGGTCTACAAGAGCTAGTTCCAAAACAAGCTCCAAAGCTACAGAGAAACCCTGTCTCAAAAAATCAAAAAAAAAATCAGTCCATAATTATCAATCAAGTATAAGAGAAAAATAAATAGGTGTTTTACATTATTGTTTATGGTTTGATAATTTCATGCATGCATATAATGTTTTGATTAGATCTACCCCCATTCCTTCTACAATTCCTTCTCTATAGTCCCCACCACTTTTCCCTCCCAACCATGTGCTCTTGTTTTTAATCTTACTGGGTTGGCTTTGCTCTACCTCTGTTTGTGTGTGGTCTAGGACAGTCTACTGGAATATGGGTAGCTTCTCAGGAGCCACACCCCCTGAAGAAAACTGACTGTCCTTGCACCAGCAGCCATCAGTTTCAGCAGCTCCCCAGCTAGGGGTAGGACTTCATGAGGTCCTCCACTATCCACACTGAAATTTTGGTTGGCTTGATCTTGTGCCCGTCTTGTACATTCATTCATGTCTGATGTGAGTCCATGTTTACAATTGTGCTGTTGCATCTATCAAACACTGTTTTGATGCAGACTTTCACTGCCTCCTGCTCTTATAATTTTGCAGCCCTCTCTTCTGGGGTGATTCCTGAGCCAACTAGGGAGGGTTGTGGTATAGTTTTCCTATTTAGAACTGGGAACACTACAGTCTTTTATTTTTTTGCACATTGACTAGTTGTGAGCCTCTACATAGTACAAAAAGAAACTTCTCTGATGACGCTTGAGAAATGTACTAACTTATAGGTATGAAGATAAGAAATTATGGAGTAATTTATTATTATATCCACTTAGCAGAATGATACTATTAGACTTTTACATAGGGCTTAAGGTCTAGCTAGTTAAGGGATTTTGGCTCACTTAACAATAGTAGACATGAGATCCATCTTGTGAAGCAGATTTTAAATCCTATCAGAAAGTGGTAAGTTGCTTCCGTATCATTTATGCCACTATTGTACAGTGAGCCTATATCACCATATCAGTCATCATTGTAGTTCACATGTTCACAGCTCAATAACACCACTGATTACTTTTCTCTCCCACTAGCATGCATAGAACTTTCCACCACTATGAAAAACAGCCAGTTCAGAAGCTTTCAGGTCAGTATCAGCATAATTTCTCCATGTCCTGTGATTCAGGTATGTGGTGTCTTCAGCAACAGGGCCTTACCATCACATTCTGAAGGGGAACCAAGGGCAATGATATCTTGTTTTGCTTCTCTGTTGCTGTGATCAACACCAAGACTAAAAACAAGTTGGAGAGGAAAGGAGTTTTACCCCACAGGTTACAATTTACCATCCATGGAAGCCAAGGCAGGAGTTCAAGGCAAGAACGTGGAAGCAGGAACTGAGCAGAGTCCATGGAGGAATGCTGCTTACTGGCTTAGTCCTTTGACTTAGCTACCTTTCCTATACACCCTTGGGCCACTTGCCTGGGGGCTGTACTGCCAGCAGTTCCTCGGCCCTCCCACATCAATCATTAATCAAGAAAATCTCCACATACATGCTCGCATGTCCATATGATGGAGGCAATTCCTCAATTAAGGTTCCCTTATTCCAGATAACTTGGTGTCAAGTCAACAAGAACTATCCAACATGAATGGCAATGGACTGTAAGGTTTGGGGTTGTCTATGGGACACTGGAAAAGTCATAAAGTTATACTCTATACCTCACACTAGTCCTTAGGGTTTTTATTTGGTAGCCTATGTAATCTTGGCAAGATATTGCCCCCCATTATAAAAGACCCTAAAGACTCTATCAGAAAACTCTTATAATTCATAAATATTTTCACCAAAATATCAGGGTATAAAATTAATACCCCAAAATAAGTAGTTTTTTCTATATACTCAGGAAAAACACAATGAGAACAAAATCAGAAATATGATACCTTTCACAGTTGTTTCAACAAATGAAAGGCCTTAGAAGAAATATAACTAAGGGAGTAAAATACTTGTACAATCGAACTTTAAGATATTGAAGGAAGAAATTGAGGCAGAGACCAAAAGATTGAAAGACCCCCAGCACACATGGATTGTCAGGATTAATATTGTGAAAGTGGTCTTGCTACCAAAAACAACCTACAGATTCAATGTGCAATCCCCATCAAAATTCCAACCAAATTCTTCACATAAATAGAAAAAAAGTCTCAAAATTCATATGGAAACACAAAAGACCCAGAATAATCAAAACAACATGAACAATAAAACCATTGCTAAAGGTATCACCATCCCTATTTCAGGGTCTACTAAAAAGCAATAGGAATAACAATAATAATAAACAGCATGGTACTATGATGTGGGATGTCATTCTATATATGTGTTGCTTTTATTGGTTGATGAATAAAGCTGTTGTGGCCAATGACTTAGCAGAGTAAAGCCAAGCAGAAAACACAAGCAGAGATAGAGAGAGAAGGTAGGCAAAGTCGAAGGAATACCATGTAGCTGCCAAAGGAGAAAGATGACAGAACATTACCAGTAAGCCATAACCTTGTGGCGATACATAGATAAATAGAAATGGGTTAATTTAAGATGTAAGAGCTAGCTAGAAATATGCCTAAGCCATTGGCCATGCAGTGTTGTAATTAATACAACTTCTATGTGATTATTTGGATCTGGGCAGCCAGGAAACAAAGGCACAATCTTTGTTTATAGTACCAGCAGAGAAGCAAATACATAAATGGAATAGAACTGGGTACTCACATATAAACCCACATTGTAGCTGCCTAGTTTTTTAAAAGGAGGTAAAACATTGGAAGGAGAGCATCTTTAACTAATATGTTAATCACGATAGGTAGGTACTTGTAGAAGAATGAAACTGGATCCTTATCTTTTACCCTACACAAAACTCAACTCCAAATCTATCAAGGACAACTTAAGCTCTGATACCCTGAATCTGATAGATGAGAGAGTAGAGAATATGCCTGAGTTCATTGATACACAAAAGGACTTCTGGAGAGGACCTTGATAGTGTAGGCATTAAGACCAGTAACTGATAAATGAGACTTCATGAAACTAAAATGTTTCTAGTTAGAAAACTATATCATCATTTGGGTAAAGAAGCAGTTCACAAAATAAGGGGCAGGGGAGGGGGAGCTTCAGTAGCTAGATGTCTGATAGAGGGCTAGTGTCTAGCACATACAAAGAACAAAACAACCCAATTAAAAATAAGAGTATAAAAACAGTGTTCAGTGTACTTAGCCATTGGCGAAATAAAAAATAAAACTACTTTGACATTTAGCCAGAATCAGAGTGGCCAAGATAACAAAGCAAATGGTGATAAATGCTGGTGGGGATGTGGGAAAGGGAAACACGTTCTGCTGGTGGGACTGCAAACTGGTACAGTAACTTTGGAAATTAGTTTGGTTTTTTTTTTTTTTTCCCAAAAAGCTAGAAGCCGTTCTATCATGAAGCCTAGTATACCACCCCCAGGGCATATTCCCAAAGTACTTTACTACAGAGATACTTGCTTTTCCATGTTCTTTGCTACTGTATTCACAATAGCCAGAAAGTACAAATAGTCTAGATATCCATCAACTGGTCAATGCATAATGAAAATGTAACACATATATACACTATGTAATAGTATTCAACTGTACAGAAAAGTGAAATTCATAAGTAAATGGATGGAGAGGGAAATAATCGTTTTGAGAAAGTTAACCCAGGCACAGAAGGACAAAGACTCCATATTCTTTCTTATCTGTGGATGTTAACTTTGAGTCTATCTTTAGGTATGTGTGTTTAAATTGACAGAGCCATAGAAGTCAGGAAACCTGTCAGGAACATCAAGGAAGTTGGGATAGAAAGCAGGTGGTGTAAAGAAGCAAAAAGAACTGGCAGAACATGAAGGGTTAAGTAGGGTAAAGGCGGGTGAGGTGAAGGAGGGAGTGCAGGAAAGGTAGCTAGTGTTAAAGACCTTTTAAAAGCATATGGAAGCCTACCTCTCTAGACACTGCCTGAAATGTGTGCAGATATAAATAGATTTTTTTTATTAAGAGTTTTCAAGTGTCTGCCACCTCTGCACTCTGTATAAAAATGTTACTGCAGAGGATGCTTCAAAAATGTACAAAAAGAGTCGGGCAGTCGTGGTGCATGCCCTTAATCTCACTCAGCACTCAGGAGGCAGAGGCAGGCAGACCTCTGTGAGTTTGAGGCCAGCCTGGTCTACAAGAGCTAGTTCCAGGACAGGCTCCAAAGCCACAGAGAAATCCTGTCTCAAAAAAACAAAACAAAAAAACAAAAAACAAAACAAAACAAAAAAACCCTACTCTCTTAAAAAGAATCTAAAGTAAAAAACAAGCCAGTGCACAGAAAGATTAAAAATAGCACATGAGACAGGCAAGAGGGTAGAGGGAGAAAGAGGAGTCTCATTTGTGACATTTTTAAATGTCTTAAGTCTAGAGAGATGTCTCAGCAGTTAAGAACACTGCCTGCTCTTCCAGAGAACCGTACTTGATTCCTGGCACCCATATGGCAGCTCACAACAATTTGTAACTCTGGTCCTAGGAGATCTGACACCCTCTTCTGGCCTCCACAGACACCAGGCATGTATATGGTAAACAGGCAAACACGTAGACAAAATCGCCACACTTAAATTTTTTTTTTTAATTAATTGTATTTTGAAAGCCAAGAATGGTGGTACATGCCTCTAGTCCCAGTACTTAGGAGGTAAAGACAGATCAAGAGTTCAAGGACACCTCAGCTATATAGTGAGGTTGAGACTAGCCAGAGCTATATGAGACCAAAAGAAAAGATTCTCTTTTGAGGGTTTAATGCCTATGCTTCTTAATATACGTATAGTAGTTGGTACTATAGTGAGTAGCATTTTCTTAATTGCCACACAGAAAAATATTGTTTTCAGTATTATCATTTGCACAGAAAACACAGCCTCACAGTTTACAGGTATAAATCTGAACGTGAACCAAACAATGCAGCTATGAAAACGTAAGGGCGGAGAAAGGAAAGAGGTGTCATGAAGGATGCTAAGGTCTTCTGTACATTAGGGATGTTAACCTCTTCTGTTCCGCTGTGGAGAGTGAGGGGCTGGCGCTGCCACACCATCTTACCTTCTAAATGGTAAACACTGCTGAAACTCACCTCGAGCCCGGGAAGGGCCTGGGTGGGAGAATTATGCTTCTTCTACATGTGCATCCTCTTTGAGTCCCACTTTGCATGGACATGCAAGGTAAAATGTCAACCTGTTTTCGTTTTTGAAATAAACAATTCGAAAAGAGCATTCCAACAGTGGCTGGGATGGGAGTAACTTTATCATGTGTCTCTGAACTTAGAAAAAACTTGGCACTGCCTTCAGTAAATTTGATTTCCTCCCATCTCCTTGTTTTCAGCTAAAATGCCAAATTAGATGGCACTTATTCCAGGAAAGCTCTGCGAAGCCATTTGCAAGACTTACATTTATAGCAACCATAAAATGTGTAGTTAAGTCTGAGTAGAAGGACTATGCCGTCTAGAGGATTAGAAATTATTCAAGGGAAATTGCAGACACTCATAGCTGCTAAGGGCCAGGATGGGAAGATTTTGTCAGTTGGTGTTTGCTGCTAAGGAATGCCTGAATTAGTGCATGCAGGGTGTTCAAAGGGCTTCGGGGGGGGGGGTCAAGTTGCTCCAGATAGTTTACAAGGTTATACTGTCTGCAAATCAGTGATTTTTGCTTTATATCTCTGCACAGGGGAAGCCAGAGGACAAAGTTAGCTTCTTAGTCCCCAAGGACTCTGATCTGTTTTGAATAGCCAGTGCCCAAGATAGGAGGCTGGGTCAGAGATCTGAAATCCAGAGCCCTGCTGGAGCACACTGATCCCTAAGAAGTGTCTCAATATGATAAATAAGAACTCTTCAAGCCGGTCAGGGAATGGAAATTTAAGAACCGGTGAGGTGAAAGATCAGGAAATTTATGACGATTATCTGCGGTTCCACTGTAGAGTGTTTGAGGAGGGCTTAAGTCAAAGGGGCCCCATGCCTGTAAATCTTGAGGGTGATATTAATACCTCTGCAAGTGTGTGTATACAATGTTTCTGAAAAGATTGATTGCAGGGGCCAGTTCCCAGGAAAGACAAACAGGTAATTGGCATTTAATTAATGAGAATAAGCTCTATTAAATTAAGGACGTATAATCCTTGATTATTTATCTTCTTGTAGCCAGTGTGGCAATCCACTCCTAGACTATTAGGCTGATGCTGTTTTTTCTAAGAAGCCAAACTAAACCGTCTGTTCAGACTGTATAAATAGGAATATGTTTGCATCTCAACCATGGGAACAAAACAGCCCTTGGGAAATAAGTGGGTATTTTGTAATAGAAATGATTCCAGCAAAGCATCGTGGTACTATTAGATGTTTTCCATACGTCAGAAGCCAGAGGAGCTGACCCGAGAGCTGAAGAACTAGCTTGACCTGACCTGGAGTTGAGGCCTAGCTCTGGCTTCAATTCACTGGGCACTAGGGGCCACGTTGAGATTCAGTTTTTGTTGTTGCTATTGTCTGCTTGTTTGTTCATCTTCAGAAATGAGAAAGCAATACCAACTGGGATTCTTTCTTTTAAAAATTGGTGATGTCAATGCCCATGCTCCGTTGCCCATTGCGGACACTGCTCAGGAGTGCTCAGCCTGGACCAACAAAATGGCTCAGAGGGTAAACCTACCTTTTGCCAAGTCTGATGACCCCAGCATCCACACGGTAGAAAGGGAGAAATGCTTCTCAAGTTGTTCCACTCAGCACAAAATAAACAAATGAAACCTTCAAACTCTATTAATCCTCTTCTCATCACTTTCTGTTTTGTAGCCTGGGATGATAATGGGGAAATAATGCAGACCAAAATTAGAAGACTCATCGTATTTTGATATTTATCCTAACGATTCATTCATGAGTAGATGGAGGTCCTGGCAAAGGGATGGCATGCAAACCATGAGTGGAAGAGAAAAGCCAGAAATGGAGCAACACAAGCTGACCTCCACGTTGGGAAACGCAGCAAAGGCGACTCACTGAACAGGGGTTTGTCATTTCAACAGCTGTGTTAGAATTTCCTCTCCTCCCCCTCCCCACCCTCCGTAACCCTTTCTCCCTTTTCCTCTCCCTCCTCATCCTCACCTTCCTCCTCCTCCTTCTTCTTTGTTGCTGTCTTTTAGAGCCAGGATCTCATTTATATAGCCAGACAGTTTAGGAACTCCAATAATTCTCCTGCTTCAGTCTCCTGAGGGCTGGGATTACAGGTGTGCACCAGTGTATAACTGCATTTTTTTTTTGAGCCAACCATATAGCGAGTATAAGATTTAATTTCAAGGGAAGCATCAACTCAAATCTCAAACATAAATCTAGAAATCATTCACAAAGAACAAAGCAGAAAATTTTCATACCCCAGAATGAGGCAGAGTTCTGATCTATAGTATCACACGCATAATCATGAAAGAAAAAGCTAAGTTGCATTTGATTAAAATAAAAATCCTGCTGTATTAAAGATATTATTTGAGAAATAAAAAGACAAGCCATGAACTGGGAAAAAATGTTGTCAAATGGTATGTCCAAAAGGATATTGTAGCTAATCTATAAGAAAGTTTAAAATTCAATCACATCAAAATATGTAAAATACTAATAAGCACTTTACTGAAAAAGATAAATGGATTTTAAATAAACAACGATAATGTTCAACATCATTAGTTTGAGGGAAATACAAATGTAAATTAAAGCAGTGAGCTATCACCATATGCCTATTAAGGTAGCTAAAAACATTAATTAACCAGTTAATCAATTGGCAGAAAATGAAAATCTAACAACATCGAGAGCATACAACTATGGGATTTCTCATGTTTTACTGATTATAACAGAAAAAGATGAAGCCCCTGAAATATTTTGGCAGTTTCTTAACCACTTAAATATATATTTACCACATATATTTCACTCTCGGGTATTTACCCTAAAGAAATAAGGACTTTATGTCCACACAGAAGCAAACATAAAGACACAGTGTGTTCATTCATATCACCAGAAAACAATTCAAGTGTATTTTATCAGGTGAATGGGTAAATAGACTACAGTATATCCATATGATGGCTTATTCGTTGTAAATTTAAAGGAGGAAACTATTAACATACACAACAGCATAAAGCCATGTCAAAGGCATCATCTCGAGTGAAGAACGAGGTCTCTAAAGTGTTCTTTCTGTGCATCCATTTGCAGAAAGACAGTACTTTAGTGATCGGTGGTGGCCAGGGGTTCGGGTCCAAGCAAAGGATGGCTGCAAAGACGCGGCAGGAGAGTATTAGAGTGAAAAGACATATATTAAATACTGAGAACCACATCCCAATAAGGTGTTCAGTTAAGCTGTAGGCAGAATTTAAAAAAAAAATAGAATAAAGTAAAAGGAATCAAGGAATTTAAAAACTGATTTCTTCAAAAAATATTCATTCTAGTTGGGATAAATAAGACATAATAGCCTAGGATCCTTTGGCTGTAGCTTTAATTTTTTTTTTTACTGGACACATATTCACTGAACACTGCCTATGTGTCCAGGTTATTTCAGATGCAGAAGATTAACTCATAATAAGCCCCGATAAACTCTAACATACTATGAATGTGTCAGAAGGCTAAGTGCTCTGGTGAGACTGATGGAAAGTGGGAAGCAGTGATACCATGTTGTATAGGGCAGTCACGAAGAACAGCTGGGTCACTGACACAAAAAACAAGTGCAGGGGCTGAAGGGATGGCTCAGTGGTTAAGAGCTGCTCTTCCAGAGGACCTGGGTTCAATTCCCAGCACCCACATGGCAGCTCACAACTGTCTGAAGATCCAGTTGCAGGGGAGCTGACACCTTCACACCAATGCACATAAAAAAAAATATTTAAAAAAAAGTGCAGGGGGATGGCTCAGTGGCTAAAGTGCGTGCTCTGTAAACATAGCCTGAATTCAGTTCCATGGTGCCTGCAGAGAACAGTCAGGTGTCACATCCTGCGTCTAGCCCAGCCCTGGGAAGGCCGAGTCGTGTGAATCCCTGAAGTGTGTGCTGGCCAGCCAGCTGAGCTGAATTGGTGAGCTCCGGGTTCAGTGTAAGACTCTGTCTCAAAAGGCAAAGTGGAGAGGGGCAGGGCGAAGCAACGTGGTGTTGACCTTTGGCCTCCACAACACTCGCGTGTGCAAGTAAATGCATATACCACACCTGCATCCACAGAAAGAAAAAGGATGCGGGTCAGAGGTGAGATGTTAGCTGGAACTCAAGACCCCACACAAGCCTGATGAGCCTTGTTGAAACCTAACAGCAGATCCCCAGCGAACCCTTCTAGAACCCCAAGGGTTTGATAAGAAATACAATGCGAAACTACTGGTATTGCCCAAGTTTCTTCAGGAAGATAGAATCTTTAAAATACACGAGAGACGATTTATTAGACAGACTCACATGGAGGCTGGAGAGCACCACAATGGCTGTGTGTAGACTGGAAAGTCAGAATGATCAACAGCTGCTCATTCCAAAGACCTTGGGGTCTCGGAATAAAAGAAAGGCCAATGATGCAGCGGAGTCCAAGGTCAAATCCCTGAAGCCCCCCAGGAACCTTTGGTGGGGGTCCCTGCTCAATGGCTGAGACACCCGTGTTGTGTGATGTTTTACTCTTTTGGCTTTCTGAGGGACCCACCACCCAGCTCCCAAATAAATCACACACAAGTCTCATTATTAGTTAAGAATGCCCAGCCTTAGGTTGGCTTGCTTCTAGCCAGCTTTTCTTAAATTAGCCCATCTATCTTTTGCCTCTGAGCTTTCATCTTTCTCTGTTTGTATATACCTCACTTTACTTCTTTCTCCGTGACTTGCTGTGTACTTGGGCGCCTGGTCCCTAATATCCTTTTCTTCTTATTTTCTTGCTCCTCCTACTTCTCTCCCGGATTTCTCCTTCTATTTATACTCTCTGCCTGCCGGCCCTGTCCTGCCCCTGCATCGCTATTGGCCAGGCAGCTCTTCAGTGGACCATCAGGTGCTTTAGACAGGCAAAGAATCACGGCTTCACAGAGTTCAACAAATGCAACATAAACAAAATTAACACACCTTCAAATAATGTTTCCCAACACACCTAGAATCTGGTTTCCACAACAACAGCAACAGAAAAACAACCACTGAAGAAGCCAGGATGGGGGAGTCCACTCCCTGCTCTTTGACTAGGCTTTCCATCAGGGCCCTTCTTGTTCTGGCTGGTACTGCTTAAATTCTGGGTGGGCCTTCCACGTCAGTTAGCTGACTCCCATGCCATCTTCTCTGAAATTCGCAGACACACTCAACCAAAGGCCTGACGAATTTCAGGACATCACTCAGAGCAGTCAGGTTGACAGCCTCAATTAATCATAACAGTCACCAAGCCAAACCGTAAAGATTTGCTTTAGTGTGAGGTCAAGAAAAAGGTGCTGCTCTATACCAGACCAACATGAAATGTGGTCTAAAAGTCTTGTGTGTTGGAGACGCGTGTTAACCTAGAAGGTAAAGCTGAATTTACCTATCCAAGAACGGCAGAGGCTGTGGCCAGCGTGTGGTATGGGCCAGAAGAATCACTTTGCTCCTTAGCAAGGAAACAAAAGAAGGAGGCAACCAGCGGCTCTTCAGGGCGGGGGGTAAGTGTGGTGCAGAAGGAATACTCTGCCTCTGATGGTTCGAGGTTAACTGGAGAGAGAGAAACAGCTGTAGTTGGGAGGTTCCCAAACTCTAGGGGTGAATCGCCTGAGCATTGGTAGCTGGGAAGAACTTTAGGGGAGACAAGGTCATCAGGGTAGACAAGGTCTAAACTAAAAAAATGGTACCCAGGTGCAGATGGCAGGACGGAGGATGGGAGGATTGGAAAGAAACGGGTGATAGACTGTAATCTGTTCATGTATCCTCGGCCCTGAGCAGAGCTGGTCATCTGCTTCTCTCTCCGGACACCATTTTTCTCTCCTCTGGGATAAACCTCTATGGATCCTCCTGGTGCTGATCTTGGAAGAAGACAGACTTGACATGAAGTGATGAAGTGCTTGCCCATCTCCTTAGCCTCTCCTGTGCCACGCTCTTCCCTAGACTTCAGCTGAGACAATCCAAAGGAGCATGTTCCTTTAAGAACCAGTGGCCAGCAGGGACTGGCTTCCTGCCAATATAGAAAAGTAGAGAGGAAGACATCTAAAGCCCTGTTTGAAAACTGTCATTTTTTTTTAAAGTGACCTTAGATAGAGTGATTAATCAAGAAGCAATTCCGGAGAAAAGCCATCTTCTTTACCTACTTAAATCCCCCAGGTTAAGTTGTATTTTAAGCTCTGGATTATTTTTAGACAAGTTTGTCGCTGTTGCCTAACCCAATGTTAAAGCAATTATTGTCTGCAAGGGTCACACAGAGTTCAGTAGAACTGGAAAATTCACAATCTTTAGTATTGATGGGGTGAGCAGCCTGGTCAGGATCTTTTCCTTAAAGAGACAGACCAATGAGAACAATCAATATGAACAGAACCATACGTAGCTTCAAGAAGGGAAGCTCATTCTCTTTGTGACCTCTGGCAAAGACCCTGAAATCAAACATTAAACAGAAGGCAGCCAATCCTTGCCTTCCACAGGCTAGTCAGAAAAGGTTGTTGACTAAAGTGGGAAAGGAGACGTCTGACGCTCGTCAGCTGCTCTGAGCAAGTTGCCTTAGTTCTCCTGCCTGCTCCGTTGGAGCTGTCGTGTGTGCACTGCGATTACATGTGCTTTTCAGAGGGGGAAACTGAGCCTTGGGGAAGTAGTCTGCTCAAGATTAACTCTCCTACTAACTGCCAAAGGCAGATTAGGAGCCACGTCATCCTGACTATGAGAGAAAGACCTTCTTATGGCAAACCCAGCACTACCTTCGTACAACCAAAGGGCAGGGACTGGTGAGGTGGCTCAGTAGAGGACCAGAGTTCAGTTCCCAGCATCCAGATGGCACCTCACACCTATGCAAATCCGAAGTCAGGGCATTTAACTCCTTCTGTAGGTCTCTGTAGACACACACACACACACACAAATAATAAAATATATATCTTTTACAAAAACCAAATGGTTCAAAGGGGGTTGAACTTTTCTTAAACGTCTAGGAAATATATCCTGTGAAATTCATTTCAGCTTTTCAGTTTGGCTTCTGAATTGAAATAATAAAACAATAAAAACCCACACTTAAGAAGAAAAATGGCATTATGTCATTGGACCCACATAGCACACACATAGTTAAAATGTTTCAAATACACAGTAATTGTCCCATTTTACAGAGGCAGAGCTGAGGTGTGTGGGATTCATTTTTCTCTTTCACAGGCAGTGTATGGTGGCTGGGATTCAACTCCAGGTATTTTGATGGACAGCCACAGGGACTATGCCCCCCACGACCTGTGTAATAAAACTCAACCCCCATCCCATGTTTGCTCTGTGGATGTGAACAGGGTGGAAGGGAGGATGACCGGCCGACACTGAGACCAGTTCCCCTCAAGCCTGTGTCCCTCAGAACGCTTAGACAAAGCCGCCAGGCTGCCTTCCCAGGGATGCCCTTTATGAAGGTGACCAGAGTCACAGGGCCTGAATTTCAGACCCCCTCCCCCAGGCTTCTTTGAAGGGTTAGGCAGTTCCTTTTCCTTTGCTTCTGGGGCTGGTAGCTCATCTGTGGTGTGACTGCTGTATTTTGCTTTAATTCCTTAATGTCCCTGTTGTCCAGACTCTTTTGTATCAGAAGTTTGCCATTTCTCCCGTCCAGGGCTAGAGTCTATTTCCACATTCACTTAAATTTGGTTGCTGGGAGGTAGTAGTTACTTAGTTACTTTTCTCGGCCTTGAAACAAAATAACTGACCAAAGCAACCTTGGGAAGGAAAATTGATTTGCCGTTGGGTTTCATTCTGTCCTAGTGGGATGGCAGGCAGAGTTACTCACTCCCTGGCAAGAGGAATGTGGCTGGTGCTTCTCAAGTTTAGGAATGTGTTTTAGGACATCTAAGGAATATGAGAAATTCTACAGAAGAGAAGCGAGGCACCCATTGAATAGCCACCTCCCACTACCACACAGGTGATGATGGGCACCTCCATCTTTGAACCCAGCTGAGACTACAGCCTAGGGCTTCTACCTGAGAGAACTAAGGCCAGAACAGCATAGCAACCTCAGTTCAAACCGCAGACACAAGAAAAAGAATTGCTTTAAAGTTAATATCCTTTGCGGTGGTGAGCTACATGGCAGACGCTGACCGAAACTGTCCCTTAGAGGGGAAGGCAGGGCACCTTTGATTGACCCACTTTGCAGGCTACCAAAAGGCAATCAGTAGCAGTGATGTTCTTTTTTGTTTGTTTGTTTTTTCGAGACAGGGTTTCTCTGTAGCTTTAGAGCTTGACCTGGAACTAGCTCTTGTAGACCAGGTTAGCCTCGAACTCACAGAGATCCGCTTGCCTTTGCCTCCTGAATGCTGGGATTAAAAGCATACGCCATCACCACCCTGTGCAGTAATGTTCTCTTAAACCCTGTCTCCGTTAACATAAGTTTCACCCTGATGATTGGACTTAGACTACTTAAGACTTGAATACTTCTGTTTCTGAAGAACCATGCAGGGTTGGAGAGACGGTTCAGTGGCTAAAGTGCTTGGTGCACAAACCTGAGAGCCTGAGTCTAGATCCTCAGCACTGTGTAAGAGCAAAGCATGATGGGGGAGGTAGAGGCGGGAGGATCGTGAGGCTTGCTTGCACACACATGCACTGTACTGTACATTATATTGGTAAGTTGTGTTCTATTGAGCTCACTGAGAAATGGGCTCTGGAAGCTGAACTTCGTCTCCATCTCCATTTCAATTCCAAACATGTTTGTCTTAGCGTCGTCCAAGGCCCATTGTCTGGGGGTGGGCTATGCTCCTATCTCTGGAAAGAACGGCATAAGCCCAAGAGTAAAACCACTGTGCCTTTGAGCAGAGCTAGCAAGTCAACTATTTCCAGCAGATGTTCCTATGCTTGGTCCATGATATAAAAGTGCCTGGAGTGGGAAAGAGAAGCCAAAAGTTCAGCCATGGGAAGCTCAGTCACGGGAAGAAACCCCATTGGGAACTATAGCCGACTGTCTCCCCTTGCTCAGTTGGCTTGTCCTCACTGGTGTGAATGCCTGTTGTGACCTGTGATTCTGTCTGTTGCTACCTGTTCTCCCCTGAGGGGACTCTGAGGACACCCACCCAGGACTCTTTCCACTGAGAATGTCAATTGCCTTAAAGGGTCTTTTCCGGTGGATTTCTGCTGGAGGTTGAATTTATGATTTGATAATTTTGCCTCCTAACTATCTACTACTGACTTATTCTTTTATTTTGACTTGCTAGATACTTAATCAAGTCACTCATTCAAAATTCAAAATATGGTCACTGTCGATCATCCTCTGAACTGTACAATAAATGAACACACGGGGCCACATGCACAGCAAAGAACAGAAATTTCAAGGCAAGGTGAAAATCTAAATAAATATTTGTTTGAACATTGGTGGAATGTAATGTTCCAACCAGTTGCCTGCATTTCAACACCTTTCTACAAAATATATTTGACAAGACCTGTTACATTGCATCAGTGATACAGGTAGGTGATTTAAGGTCCAGGAAGACATTAAGTGGTTCTGGACATTGTGGACACTGGGAAACCAAAGAACTCTGTATCTGGTCATTGAGTTTTACTTTGATGTCCCAGCACTTTCCACAATCTGTCAGAAGTTCCATAAACCAGAGCAAAGGCAACTAGTTCTGCAGAGAAGTCATGAACAATAGAGTACATTCTAGAGAAACAGAGAAATGTGGGGACACCAGTGCATGGTGGGATATGTAAAGGAGATCTTTAAGGATTATTGAAGTCTTCGCTGACTAATTGAGAATCGCTATTATTTATTTTTTGAGATTTATTCTAACTCAAATCTCATCTGAAGAGAGGAGCAAGGGAGTTCCAGAATTTCTGCACATTGGACTCACAAACACAGCCAGCCGATCTGATAAAACTGGAGAAGGAAGACTGGCTACAGACGCTTAGCAGATCTCATAAATTCTCATTGCACATTAACCTCCGGAGAACAGGCGATTCCTCGGTCACCATTTTCAAATGTGTGTGTTGGTCAGTTGTGCCTGTGTGGATCTCTTTGATTCTGTGTGTGTGTGTATGTCAATTATGTTTGTTGATTTGGGCATATACCTAATTTTAATTAACTTTCCCCCGAATCCAGTGTAAGTTGTTCAAGGGTTGTGTTGAAGAAAGGGGTCAGTTTTCTTGATGGGAGGTCATGAGGATCATAAACTAAACCTGTGAATCACTTCTTTGAAGCAACTGCTTGGTGGAAGGGCTCTGTTAAGAGCTGAGATTGCCCTTAATTTAATCTAGCGGAGCTGGTTCTCTGGAGAGGTGCCAAGGGGTTGTTTATGGGGATGGGGAAGTAATCAATACACCATCAGGGAGACAATTTAAGTCATGTTCATCTTAAGGAGGACGGGTTTTCCAGAAGGAGACCTGTATAACAATAGAGACGAGGAGGAAAGAGAGGCAGGCAAGGAAAGAAAGAAAGCAGCAGAAAGTGAACATTTTCGTCCTAACAGTAATGAACACTGATCTTTCTAAATAGATGCTTCCTGTCAGAGTTACTGCACCATAACGCAGAGGTTTATTAAATGTCATTTCAGCTTCTTGCATTTCTAGTCGTTCATATGGAACCAGGCAGTGAGTCCCTGGCGTGACACCCTCCAAGTGGCTCACCCATTGCTAGCAACTCACAAATTCCTATTGCAGCCGCAAATGTTCATCCACCTCTGGAAACTCCTGCGAAGCTTTTGTTCTCGCCGTTACAAATGCCTTGAAGTGGATACACCCAGATGTTTTAGACAGTGTGTGGGCAAAGACAAAAAGAGCCATTGAGGGCATCAACTGTTTATTGGTGTATTCTGAGTGTATTTGTTTCTACACTTCAAAAATAAAATATTCAGGAGTGGAGCAATGGTCCAGTGGTGAAGAGTGCTTATTGTTCTTGCAGAAGATCCCATTCAGTTCCCAGCATCCAGGTTAGGAGGCTTGCTCACCTGGAACTTCAGCTCTAGGGGATCAGGTGACCTCTTCTGGACTGTGCAGGAACATGCACCTGAATGTACAAAGCCACACTTGTGCAAACATATAGATACATAATTCTAATATAAAAATAAATCCTTTAAAGAAGTAATAATGGCAAATGTTTTAAAAATTAGTTCTAAAATGTAAAATAAATCTCCCTGACTCCTAGAGTATGTAACAGCTTTCCGGAGAAATCCTTCCGATTAAAACTGTCTTCTAAGTTAGCATTCTGGACAGCGGTACTTTCCACTTCCTGTGCTCCCTAGATCTCATTCTCCAGGTCCCTAAAGAAGAGCCTCCAGATTTCAGCGCCACCGAAAGCCCCTTCTATGTGAATCTATGTTGCTTCCAGGCCTTTTCCATTTGTTTGCTTTGCTTGGTTTTGTCTTTTTCTGATAAACCTTTTGAGCTTTTTCCAAGGCACTGAAGACAAGAGCACAAATCAGATGATCCTTATCCCCGGATGCTTCACAGTCATCAGCGGAGTAGAAACCACTTGCTGTGATACAGGAAGGAGGAGAATCCAGGAAGGAGAGCGCCTATCCTTGGTGGAATGCTGATGAGGATGGGTAAATGCGCTTGCATACATTCAGGTAAGAAAACCGAAGAAAGCTGACCGAGGAAACAGCCTGTGCGGGTTGGCCTTTCTCTAAACCTCATCCTTCTCTACTGACAAAAGTTCCCTTTTACCCTTTCTCTCCCAAATCCTCCCAAGAGCCTCCAGCAATAACTGCAGACCTCACTCAGACCTAAGCCACACCCTCTCCCCCGCGGGCGTTTTGGATCCTTCCGTGGGAGAAGGGCCAGTCTCCCCTGTCTGTCCCGCTTCTTTCCAGAGTCCAGGCGGGCTTTGTGCACCTGCCCCTGAATTGTGTGTGGCAGTTGCAGTCTGGGAGCTGAGTGGCACAGCAGGTGCCGCCCGCCTGCAGACAATTCCATATTGCAATGGAGCATCGCCACCAAAGCTTATTATGTAGGGCAATAAAGTTTGGGATTAGGGGGATTCGGGATGATTGTGTGATTCTCCACAAAGCTTTTCTTCTAATAGACCAGCTGCTTTATTAGGCCGCCCCCACCCACGGCAGGCCCTTCCCAAGGCATCCAGAGTCCCAGGCAGCCGAGGGGGGCCTTGAAGGCAGCAGTGGGAGACAGCTGGGGGTATCGTATCACCCTCAGTCTCCATCTGCGAGTGTTAAATTACAGGCGGCTTCCAGCTGAGCACACCCCAGACCCTACCTTCTTCCCACAAAGCCAGCCCAGGTCATTGTCATCCTGGGGCATCTGTCAAGGGCTGCCTCTCCCCTGCTGGTCCCGACCTCTGAACCCTGAAAGAGCCAGGCCTGGGAATTCACTTGCTTGGAAGGTTGTCACTGTCACTGTTCGGGAGTGCAGAGGACTGGAGGGCTTTAGAGAAGGGGGCACCGTGGAAATTCCCGTTGCCAATGGCACGCTGCCGGAACCGTTCACGGTAAACAAGAGATTGTACAGGATTGTACGGACTGTAGGGGTGTACGCAACAGAACCCTGAAGAAGTTATAAGCTTAGGAAGTTCTGGCAGATGTGTCCCCATCCTGGAGGCTCATTAACTCTGGAGTGGTCGGGGTGGGGTCACTAGCACTGACTCCTGGATCCTGCAGTTCAGTTGCTTTTCGGAACAGTGTCCCATAGTGGGCAGCACTGAGGCCACGCTCAGTTCTCATCCCTCTCTAAGAGGCTGCTTGGTCCCCATTCTCTATCAGATGATCGTTGCCGAAGAGTTTATTAGCAAGCACTGATGAGCATTGCCAGGAATCCGGAGGGTTTACAAATATACTTCAGGCTTAATGAATGTTTCAAATGCTATATTCTGCACATTGAACTTCACTGAATTCTGACATACACATAGCATTGCTTATGTGTGGTAATGAGTGTAGGAAAACTTTATTATTTATTATAAAATTATCCCGCCACAATGATGCTGTACATGAGGGCTATGGAATTGGTCTTTGTGCCTGTGCATTATTCAAAAAAAAATTACTCTAGGGTTGGTGAGAGGTCTCCTCTGTAGATAAAGATGTCAAGCCTAATGACCCAATTTTGATCCCTGGGACTAACATAGGAGAAGGAGAACGTCGACTCCCCCATGTTACATGTGTACTTTGTCATGGCATACTTACACACACAAACACACGCAAGTAAATAGATATGTTGTTTTTAGAAAAATGGTGTGTTTTAGATGCTCAAACCACAGCACGGACTGAACATCAATAATCTAAAGATGCTGGGCAGTGGTGGCACACACATTTAATCCTAGTACTTGGGAGGCAGAGACAGGAGAATCTCTTGAGTTCAATGCCAGCCTAGTCTACAGAGCAAGTTCCAAGACAGTCAGGACTACACAGAGAAAGCCTTTCTTAAAAATCAAAACAAAAATAATAACAACAAAGTCTAAAGCCACAAGTAGACCTGGCCTCATATATAGAAGCTTGGCCTCACCTGATGGGTGGTCATCAAAATGCACACAACTATTGTAAAAAATATCTTCAGACTAGGTACATAAGACACGTATAACATGTAAAGAAATCATAGGTTTCAATCTAAGTACCATCTCCAACATATCTCATTATGTGTACTAAATGTATGTGTATATGCAAACATCCCAAGGTTCAAATCTAAACATTTTCTGGCCTCAAGCATTTTGAATAAAGGATACTCAACCTGTATTGAGATAAAGATGAGTTTGAAATTTGTGTGTGTGGTGTGTGTGTGTGGTGTATGTGCTCACATGCGCACATCGTGAGCAGGCTATGAAGTTAAACATGCTACGGTTTAAGTCTGTTTCCTTTGCTCTAAGTTGTGAGGCCTTTCTTTTCCTATGTGTATGTTTTTCAGGACTGTTCTGAGGGTTAGAACTAGATGAGGGGCAAGCAGGTGGTCAACATTTGGCAGGTACTCAGCTAGTATTGGTTGCTATTTTTATCATTGCCATTGGCTTCGCTGTTTATCATTTGTGATCTGTAAACACATTTATTACTATGGCCCACATAACTGTTTATCATTTGTGATCTGTAAACACATTTATTACTATGGCCCACATAACTGTCCTAGAGTAACTAGCAGAACCGTAGACTACAAATCTATCACATTCATCAAAATTCTTAATGAACTTGAGGGCAAAATTAGAAACTGGAACTACAACATGAATTATCAAAGTCTATTTTATTTAAGTTCTCGCCATTTATTTTATGCCCCAAAATCTAAGCACAGATAGGCACTGTTCTAAGTGCTGAGAAAACAGAAGGCAAGAAGTTTTAAATCCTTGATTCTCTGGAACTCAAACTCTACTGGAGAAAGAAAGAAAATGAAAGGGAAACCAAGTTATTTAAATATTTCAAATTTTAAGGCATCTGATGAAGAAAATAATCCAATTAGCAGACTATAAATTGACTGGAACGATGAAGGGACACAGAGAATAAAATGCAAGGAGGGAGATTAAAGACAGACGCTGACAGGAAACCGTGTGAGAGGAGACCCACGTCATGAGAGCAAGACCTCATCAGGAAGAGCCAGGCAGAGGGGCCTGTGCATTTTGTAAGCAGAGAAGCACGAAAAAGGCCTGTGTGGCTGGAGCGAAGCAGCCCAGAGGAGGGGAGCCCTGGCAGACTCTTTCACACCTCCTTGTACCCGAGAGACAGAAGGAGACTTGAGTCATTGCATCATCACAGGATCTGCTTATTAGGAAGGCCCACAGAATGCACTTGTGTGAAGGGTCATTACCAAGTCAATCAACAGAAAGGTCATTAGTCATCAAAACAGTTTAATCAGCCTGGGCAGTCGGAGAGTTAAGCCACAAAGACCCCAAACATTGATATACTATAAACAAGAAGCCAAGGAAAACATTTATTGATGACAGACTCACATGGAATTGAAGCTGTATCAACATTGCATTCTTTACCAGCTTGTGGCCTTCAGGCTCCTGAAATAATGCCAAAGACAACCCTAAAATCTTTAGAGCGGCAAGAGGTTATATCTGATGATCATTTGAATTTGCTGCCATGCTGGCTGCTCCTTTCTCTGTCTTTGCCTCCTGTGCACACATCACAAACTTTACCTCAGTATCTTGTCTTAGAGAATTCGATTTTAATAGGTTTACACAGGAAACCTGCTTAGTAGGGAAGACGATAAATAACTTGTCTTCTCTACTTTGTAAAACTATTAGGGGTCACATGGAAACACATATACCAGATTCACATATATGTCTTGTTATCTTGGTGACAAATTCTTGTCGGTCTGTGGCACAGTGGAAAACATAGAGAAATGTCAGTCACTGGGAAATCTGAAGTTTGATTCTGGCTCCAATTCTAACTAGTAACACAAACTGAGAAGATATCTAATTTTTCTGAATTGAGTTTTATTTGATCATATGTGCATTCAGGAACACCTTCCATGTTTGAAAATCAAACTGACAGCAGATTGGATACTTTCTAGTTCGCTTGAAAAGCTGCTTTCAGTGCAGAATGAAGTTCTCTTTTGAAACAGGTACAGTGATGCTTGCCTATCATATTAGTTCATTTCTGCTGGGATTAAATACCTTACAACTTAAAGGAGAAAGAGTTTTTCTGAGCATATTGTTCAGGGGAGGCAGTCCTTCGTGGTGGGGAGGGAGGCAGCAGGAACAGTAGAGACTCAGGGAAGCTATCTACAGCAGGAAGCAGGGAGCAATTGTTTCTCCTCAGGTCCATTTCTTCTTTCTGTTCTGTTTAGAACCGTTAGGCTGGAAGTTTCCGGCAAAAAGATCCACCCCGTTTTGGGCAGAAGCCAGCGTTTGCAGAAGTCCACAAACAGGGCAAAGAGGTTCCAGATAGTAATCTGCACTTACAAAAGCCTGCGCAAAACAGTGGGTACCAGATTCCAAAGTGACCTCTGGACTCAGGACACACCTACCCGACCCCTGAAACTCAAGCAATGCCCCAATACTTTATCAAGCATGACACTGCCTCCCACCCTTCTCCTTCAAAGAGCCCCTAACCTAGTCCAGCCACAGGGCTTCAAGGACCACCTGCTGTGAGACCCTGAATTCACCCAGGAGTAACTAATCCCTAAATAAACCTGGCTTTTACGTTTTTGTTTTGTTTTACTTTTATCTGCATTTATTTTATGATGAATTTATTCACGTGTGCCACAGGGTTTTGTTTCTTCAGTTTCTTTTTTTTTTTAAATTTATTTATTTATTAAAAATTTCCACCTCCTACCCGCCTCCCTTTTCCGTCCCCACCTCCCTCCTCCCTCTCTAGTTTTAAGAGCAGTCAGGGTTCCCTGCCCCGTGGGAAGTCCAAGGTCCTCCCCCCTCCATACAGGTCTATAAAGGTGAACATCCAAACAAACCAGGCTCCCATAAAGTCAGTTCATGCAGTAGAATAAAAACCCAGTGACATTGCCCTTGGCTTCTCAGTTAGCATTCATTACCAGACACGTTCAGAGTGTCCATTTTGATCACATGCTCCATCACTCCCAGTTTAGTTGGCCTTGGTGAGCTCTCATTAGATCAGTCCCACCGTCTCAGTGGGTGGATGCACCCCTCATGATCCTGACTTCCTTCATGTTCTCCCTCCTTCTGCTCCTCATTTGGACTTTGGGAGCGAAGTCCAGTGCTCCAATGTGGGTCTCTGTCTCTATCTCCATCCATCGCCAGATGAAGCTTCTATGGTGATGTGCAAGATATTTATCAGTGTGGCTATGGGACAAGGCCAGTTCAGGCACCCTCTCCTCTGCTGCCCAAGGAAAAATCTGGGGACCTCTCCCAGAACTTCTGGTATATTTTTTTCTTCTGTGCACTTTCCTCTTCTGGCTTTGGAACAATGTGCTTCTTTTCAGCGAGGAGCATCTCAATGTGGCAGGGGGAGATCATGTGTAGGTTAATCTGGCCCTGAGTTCTGTAAGGTCATTGGCACATCTTAGGTGCCTTGTCCCCTGGATGTGTTCAATGACAAGAGACTGCATCTAAACCCTTCAGTTCAGTGCTACTCTCTGCATTTTTAAACATGTGCAGCAAAAATTCAACACTCTTTTTTTTTTAGGTCCAAAAACATTTTTTTTAGAAAGTAATTTTATTAAATTATAAAAGTTTCCATTTCCGCCCCTCCTCCCAACACCCTCCCACTCCCCCCACTCCCTCTCCTCCTCCCTCTCCATCCCTAAGAGCAGTCAGGGTTTCCTGCCCTGTGGTAAGTTCAAGTTCCTCCCCCCTCCCTCCAGGTCCAGGAAGGTGAGCATCCAAACAGACTGGATCCCCAAAATCTAGTATATGCAGAGGAAACAAGTCCCAGTGTCATTGTCAATTGCTTTTCAGAAAGACTCCGGGCCAGCCACATTCAGAGAATCCGGTCACATTCAGAGAATCTGGTTGGATCGCGTCCTCGTTCAGTCCCAGTCCAACTGGCCTTGGTAAACTCTCATTAGATCCGTCCCCTTGTATCAGTGGGTGATCGCATCCCTCGCAGTCCTGATTTTCTTTTTCATTTTCTTCCTCCTTCTGCTCCTCATTTGGACCTTGGGGGGCTCAGTCTGGTGCTTCAATGTGGGTCTCCGTCTGTATCGCCATCCATTGTCGGATGAAGGTTCCCTCTGATCTTGCCTTCTTTGCTCACGTTCTCTTTCCTTCTGCTTCTCGTTTGGACCTAGGGAGTTAAGTCCAGTGTTCCAATGTGGGTCTCTGTCTCTATCTCCATCCATCGCCAGATGAAGGTTCTGTCAACACTCTTTTTTTGGCCACTGTCCCTATGTCCAGCCTCATTGTTTGGCCCGGGCAATCCTACCGCCTCCACCGTTGCACCTTCGGAATGGCACCCATTGCCTCTTTAAAGTGAGACCTTTCAGATACTTGGTGGCTTTTTGGATATGCATACCCTTGATGGCATGGGCCATTTCACAGCTGTTCGTAAAGTGAACCCGAAGGTTTGATCCTCTTGATTTGCATGATGTTGTAGAATTTTCTAGGTTGAGAGAGTAGCAAACCATCTTCACAGGTCACCTCTGGCCACTTACAGGAAGAAATAGATTATACTTATATATATATATATATATATATATATATATATATATATATATATATATAAAACTTCCAGATCGCAGCATTCCCTTCCTCTTCTCCTCCAACCCACTTCACCTACTTCCCCTCTGCTCTCCCCCAATCCACCCCTCCACCATATTAGCTCAGAATGGGGCAGGCCTCCCATGGGCATCAGCAAAGCCTGGCATAGCAAGCTGGCTAAAGACCAAGCACCTTGCCTTGTATTCAGGCTGGGCAAGGCAATCTAGCATGAGGAATAGGTTCCCAAGAGCCAACAAAAGCACCAGAGGCAGCCCTACTCTCTTCGCCAGGAGTCCCACAAATAGACCAAGCTACACAGCTGTCACATAATAAGCAGAGGGCCTAGGTCAGTTCCATGTAGGCTTTCTGGTCGTTGGTTCAGACTCTGGGAGTTCCCAGGAGTGTAGCAGGACTTTCTTGTCAGACTTTCTTTGGATGGTCAGCCTGCAAATAATGGCATGGAAACCTATTAATTATGAAAGCTTGGCCTTTAACTTAGATGTATTACCAGCTAGGTCTTATAACTTAAACGAACCTGCTTTTACTAATCTACATTCTGTCATGTGGCTTTTTACCTTTCCTCCAATCTGTATGTCCTACTCCCTCTGTGTCTTGCTGTTGTTTCATGCTGTGCCAGATTCTAACCCTGAGTTCCTCTATGCCTGGAAGTTCCCCGTAACCTCTCCTGCCTTGCTATGGGTCATTCAGTATTTTATTAAACCAATCACAATAACACATCTTCAGGTAGTGTACAAATATCCCATAACATTTTCCCCTTTTGTCTGGATAAAAATGAAAAGTTTTTAACTCTAACATAGTAAAGTTATATATAATATATATAAAACTATATATAATTATCAGGTAAAAATTGCATGCACAATGTCCAGTCCATTTGTATTTGGTATATTCAGAGAAAATATTCTATTATCTGTCTTATCTTGGTGAGTTCAAAGTTCTATACCTAATCCACTTTCTATGATAACTTATAGTACCAAATGAAATATATCTTTTTAGATCTTAAAACATTTTCTTAGATAAACAACTTAAGCTTTTAAGTCTGTCCACCTTGTAAGCTTTTCACCTCTTATGTAAGTTACTTTTCTGAATTTGGTAACAAGGAAAATCATAAAACTATAACCATCTATTTTTTCAACCCCATTAGAGACCTGAGAAGGATATAATATCACCTGAGTAAACAGGAAGTGCAGAACAAAAATCTTCCAAAACTATAGAAATGACAAAGATACCTGGCTGACTGGACAGCCACTCGAGTTTCCACTGCAATGTTGGGGCATCCATCTGTGGACCAGAGGCCCAGAATATCTGACAGACTTTTCTATAAAGCAGAAAATTTTTGAAGGGCTGTCCTACCTCGTCCTGGCAAAGTTGAACAGTTGCCTTCTTTTGTGTCCTGCTTGTCCAATTTGTACAGCATACTGTCAGCAGTCGAGGCAAGGACAGTTTCTTGTTCAGAGGCTAACATTGCCACAAATGAAAGCAAACTCCATATGGAGGTTCATCAATGCTCATCATCTTCTGTGAAGTAGATTGGTGCTACAAGGAGAAGACATATCTCACTGCCATGAAAAGTCTTATGTTATTAAAACATCTTAAATGTCATGTTCTGTAGGTCTCTTAAGTGTTTGAAGACAATCTATCTAACTAAAATATATCTCTGTTTGACCTGGAAAGCAGGCCTAACATGACTATTAGTGCAGGACAATTCTGTATTCTGTCAATTATGTTTTAAATAAATGCTGATTGGCCAGTAGCCAGGCAGGAAGTATAGGTGGGGAAACCAGACAGGAAGTAGAGGCAGGGCAATGAGAACAGGAGAATTCTTGGAAGTAGGAAGCTTCCTCCCCAGTCCTGTCCAGACACGGAAGAAGCAAGATGCGACCTGCCCCACTGAAAAAGGTATCAAGCCATGTGGCTAACATATACTAGAATAATGGGCTAATGTAAGTTATAAGAGTTAATAAGAAGCCTGAGCTAATGGGCCAATCCGTTTATCATTAATATAAACCTCTGTGTGATTTCTTTGGGGTTAAATGGCTGTGGGACCTGGTGGGAGGACAGAAACACAGAAAACAAACAGGCCCTCATGTTACAACTATAAGTTTGATTGTTATAGATGACTAACTACTAACCTACATTTCTTAATTATCCTAAATAATTTATAATAATAACTTTGAAGGACTAGAACTTTATATTACATTTTTTTATATTACATTTTAAAATGTGGTGCATAGGTACAATATCTTGCAATGTATTGTAACAAAGATAAACAAATTTGTATCAATATAAAAAAGTCTATACCAATGTAAAATATTTGAGATTAATAGTTGCTTTTTAGTTTAAAAGTAGATTAGAAAATCTACCCTTTGATCCTATTATTGCTGTATTCCCCCTTTTTCTTTTCAAAAAGAGATCTTTGAATCCAACCTCTTTTGTTTAGCTTTTTTTTCCTTAATATAACCATTGACAACTTGTAACTATCCCCCCTAAATAATGATAAACATCCATAATCTATCAAACAACCAAAAATCGTCCACCCCACCCCTTGGGGATATTGGCACCATGTTCTTAAAATTACTTCCTATTGTCTGAGGGTGATGGCATCTTTATGGGATCCTGAGAAAACTGAGATAGTGGTGCAGTCCTAGGAGGACCAGCTGTATCATTATCTGAAGTCCTGGCTGTGGTAGTCTGTGAGACTGGACAGTCTCAGATAGCTTTGAGGTTGTTCTGTGTTGTAAGAAGCTGCTTGTTCATTTCCCGGCTGCCCAGACTCCCAAAATAATCACACAGAAACTGCATTAATTCAATAACTGCTTGGCCTATTAGCTCTAGCCTCTTATTGGCTAGCTCTTACATCTTAATTTAACCCATTTCTATTAATCTGTGTAGCACCATGTGGCTGTAGCTTACTGGCAAGGTTCTGGCTACATGGTGTCTCCTGACTTCGCCTTCTTTCTCTCAACAACTCTACTGAGTTCCTCTCTGCCCAGAAGTTCCACCTAACCTCTCCTGGCTAGTTATTAGTCATTGCTTTTTATTAAATCAATCACGACACATCTTTAGTGTACAAATATCCCACAACACAGGAACCAGGCTAGCTATTTCTGTGAGTTTTCTTCTGATATCCCTGGCCACCCCTCCCCCCTCCTACAATCCCTCCTTCCTCTCCTCAGCAGGACTTTCCAAGCTCGGCCCAAGATTTGGCTGTGGGTCTCTGAATATGCCTCCATTAGTCAATGGATGAAGGTTTTCTGCCAACAACTGGGATAGCCACCAATCCAATCACAGGGAGTGCCAGTTTATGTTATGCATCCACTGATGTCAGGAGTCTTATCTGGGGCCATCCTTGCAGACTCATGGAAGTTTCCTTTGCATCAGGTTTCTCCCAACTCCAAAACCCCCCCTTTCCAGTCATCTTTCTCAACACTTTCGCCCCCCCAACACAATCCCTCAAGTTCCCATGCCCACCCACCCCCAGTTCATCAAAGAGAACTTCTCTATTTTTCATGCATAACCCCCTGGATCCTCCTGATTATCTAGCCTTTCTGGGTCTGTGGATTGTAGCATGGTTATCCTTTATTTTACAGTTAATATCCATACACTTATGAGTGAGTACATACCATGATTGTCTTTCTGAGCAAGCAATATGGAAGTTTCTCTGAAAATTGGGGATCAATCTACCTCAAGATCCACCTATACCACTCCTGGGCATATACCCAAAGATTGCTCAATCATGCCACAAGGACACTTGTTCAGTTATGTTCACAGCAGCTTTATTTGTAACAGCCAGAACCTGGAAACAACCTAGATGTCCCTCAGTTGAAGAATAGACTTAAAAAATGTACTACATTTACACAATGGAGTATTAGTCACCTATTAAAAATAGTGACATCAGCCCAGGTCCAAGGAGAGGTCCCCAGATTGTTCCCTGGGCAGCAGAGGAGAGGGTGCCTGAACTGGCCTTGGCCCATAACCATACTGATGAATATTTTGCATATCACCATAGAACCTTTATCTGGTGATGGATGGAGATAGAGACAGAGACACATATTGGAACACTGGACTTAACTCCCTAGGTCCAAATGAGAAGCAGAAGAAGGGAGAACGTGAGCAAGGAAGGCAGGATCAGAAGGAACCTTCATCCGACGATGGATGGAGATAGAGACAGAGACCCACATTGGAGCACTGGACTGAGCCCCCAAGGTCCAAATGAGGAGCAGAAGGAGGGAGAACATGAACAAGGAAGTCAGGACCGCGAGGGGTGCGTTCACCCACTGATACAAGGGGATTGATCTAATGAGAGCTCACCAAGGCCAGCTGAACTGGGACTGAACGAGTATGTGATCAAACCGGATTCTCTGAATGTGTCTGACGTGGAGGCTGACTGAGAAGCCATTGATAATGGCACTGCGTTTTGTTTTGTCTGCATGTACTGGCTTTTTGGGATCCTAGTCTGTTTGGATGCTCACCTTCCTAGACCTGGAGGGAGGGAGGAGGAACTTGAACTTCCCACAGGGCAAGAAACCCTGACTGCTCTTAGGACTGGAGAGGGAGGAGGAGAGGGAATGGGGGGAGTGGGAGGGTATTGGGAGGAGGGAAGGAAGTGGAAATTTTTATAAATAAATAAATAAATAATTAAATTTAAAAAAAAAGAAAAAAAATGGTGACATCAGGAAATTTGAAGGTAAATGGATGGAACCAGGGAAAAATCATCTTGAGTGAGATAATCCAGGCCTATTATTTTTAAATTTGGATCAACTGGATTTATTGCAGCAGCAATGGAGAAGTCATTTAGAAACCCCACTCTGCGGAATGGTGTTAGGGGAGTCTTCACACCACAGCTAACCCAATTTAAGCCCGCCCCACAGACATGCCCTGAACTCATCTCCTTTGTGATTCTAGATTCCCATCATACCAATGCCCTTATTGGAAAGGCTGAGGAAGGAAAGACAGGAGTTCAAGGCAAACCAGGGCTAGATAAGGAGATCTTATTTCAAAAATAAGCCAATTCCTAAACTCATGAGACTTTTTAAAAACACTTGCAATCAGAAGAGTTCCTTGTATAATGGATTAAGTAAAATGCTGCAGATCCCTGAGAGGCTGCAGCTGCAGAAACATTGCAGGTCCCCAAGCTGCAGCAGTGGACAGCAGGGTCCTGAGAGCAGCCCGTCCCAGGCAGGGGCAGTGCAGTTCCCAAGTGGCTACAGCAGGCCATGAGGCCCAGGCAGGGAAGTGTGTGGTGGGTGAGAGACCTTGATGGGGCAGCTAGTCTCACGAGAAAAGACAGACAGATGGGCACACCATAAGACCACGCCGCAGGTCTCCGAAGGCGGCTGGTCCTGGGCAGGGAGCCATGTGGCCAGTGAGAGACAGAGACATGGATAGGCATGCCATGCAGGGTGAAGTTGGATATTTATTTAGTAGGTTATGGAAGGGAAAGAGGAGAAGGAGAGAAGATCACAGAGAGAGAGAGAGAGAGAGAGAGAGAGAGAGAGAGAGAGAGAGAGAGAGAGAAACAGAAGGGAGAAGGGGAGAGACAGAGTTGCCTCTTCGAGAGGGAGACAGACAGAAAAGGAAGAGACTAGGGCTACAAGTAAGAAGGAAGATCTGGCTGAGGGAGTGGGCAGGGCTTGTCCCTTAAAAGGACAGGACAGATTGTTACATTGTGCACTAACAACAAAGAAATAAGATTTTGTTCTGCTTGAGAAATGGGATTGTAAGTCTGTGCAATCATTATGATATCTACCACATTATAAGCACTCAAAGTTGATGTTTACTGAAATTAAATTGAAGCTATTGATTGTAACTATTTTCCGTAAAGGTAGAAAACTCAAAGATTCAAGCAGAATTCAATGAAACCTAAGTCAGTTAAGGCAGAGCAGAGAATCTGATCCACTGGAAACCTGAAAATTGTGGCGGTAGAATAGACACTTACTGATAGTGTGTGACAGGCTGGTGACGTGCACTTTGAAGAGATAGCTAGTTGATGGGGTACATGCTCTGTTTAAGAAGGAGGCCTTTTATATAGCTCAACAATAACTTCTGTCAACTAACCAGGAGAGGAAACTATTTAGAATAGATTACTATGTGTTTGTTCGCAAATATTTACAAAGCATGTACTATATATCAGGTGGAAGCAGGCAGGGTGTTATAGAATGCCATTCTTCTACACCATTTACACCCAAGTGGGACAGCCTGAAATATGTGCATATTGTGGAAGTACACTAGAAGATGAATTCAGGAATCTTAACAACCAAGAATTTCAGTCAAGTCATATAAGTTCATCCGATGAAACAATGAACAAATATGAATGTGCTTTGAAAGCAGGTATAGCTGGCGCACATACTTGTAATTGCTTTATTTGGGAGGAAGACACAGGGGGATAAGAATTTTGTGATTATTCCAGGCTATGTAGTGAGCTTGAGGTTAGTCTTGGTTACATGAAAGTGTCTCCTAAAAGAGAAGCAAAATTCAAAGTAGTCTAAAATGTAAGGGCTATGGTAAGCAATAAAAGTTATGAAGAAAATTGTCCATTAATAATGTTCATCTTGTTATAATGAAGATGGATTAGAAAGAATAAGAATAACCACATTATAAAGGATCATGTCATATACACATATGTTCATACACAAATGCATATATAGAGAGAGAAATACAAATAAATTCCAATCTTGAATCATGTATTGACAATGTATTCAACAGTTTCTATTTCACAAAAGCCACATATATAATATCTGATTTTATTTTATAAGAGACTCTTGTAAGTTAAGTATCTTTAAATGTAAAAAGACTCAATGGGATTTTATGGGCTCTATAAATAAGCATGTGTGGATTGAAAAGAATTGGAATATGTGTAAGACAGTTACCATTAAACATGAAAAGTCTCTGCTGTATCTATCTTGGGTAACGAGTAGAGAGAAGAATCCATCAAGATGCACTTGGAGATAATTCCTTTAGCACAGAAGGCAAAAGTGCTAATTGACGGATGTGATGCCCACGCAGGACAACACAGTTAGCTTCTGAGCATGACAGCTTCCACTGGCCAATGGAAAAATAAAATAAAGTAAAATAAAATAAAGCCTTTCTGGACTGAATAATTGTAGGAGGGGGAATGGGTAACTTAACTGGGTAGGGAGTATCTATCTCTAGTGATGCCAAGATCTTTGCCTAGTTAAGTCACCCTGAAGGTAAGTATTAGAACAGGGCTTCAACTTTCATTTCTTTTTCTTTAAATAATTATCATTATGAAATCACTCACAATGAAATATAGACGGGAGGAAACTGTTCTGCTTTCAGGAAAGAAAATTCTTTTTGGAGACACTGCACAAACCTCCGTTTGTGCTCCTGAGCAGGTGGCTTGAGAATACGGTCACAATCCAGGTGAAGGGACCTGAGGCCATGCTTACCCCAAGCTTCAGATGTCCACAGAAGGGACCAATTCTTGCTGATCCTGACACCCAAACGGAAGACTGCCTGCCTAGATAACTCTCGGTTGGCCAATCGCACAGCTGAGAGCAGCAACCAGATGCCCCGGCCAGTCCTCCCTAGTTTCACTGTTCATGCTTCTGCTCAGTATTTCTCTGAGCACAGGGATGATCGAGTGATGCAGCCCCTTCACAAGACAGTCAAACCAGGCGATCAGAAGGGAAACAGAGGCCAGAAGGATGCCTGTGGCCTTGCTAAGCAGTGCTTTCTCTTTACCTGGAGTGTGGTCTCGGTAATGGCCATAAAGAAAAACAAATGAACATAGGAAGAGACTCTGAGGGGTTCAGCAGAGGTAGGCCAAGATCCTGACCTGGCCCCCCACATCCAGTAGCGATGGAGACCTTTGTCTGCTAAGCCTCCCTGCTTCTGCTTCTGGAACCGGAGATTACAGCACCAACCTGGAGATTACACGAACATGAAGGGAGGCTTTACAAGGCAGGTATTTGGCTAGAGTGAGTGCCAGTGTTTGAAATGATTACTGCCAACAGAAAAGAGAATCTCCGAGCTGAGATTTGGAGGGAAACTGATGTCACTGACTAAGGGAAGAGCCACGGGACAGCCTTGGGAATGTTCCAGACTGTCTTATAAAAATAAAGAGCTTCTTCCCTGAAGCTAAACCACAGTTTTGCAAATGTGCTGAAAGCTTGGGGTGAATTGTATAATTTCTGAGTTCTAATATCTCTATCCTTTGGTGGATATTAATGATCTCAGAGATCACATGACTCCATTTCAGGGCAATGTCACACATAAAAAGCCTGGATTCCAACAGCCCACATGTAGTTGAAAATACATCTCAGTTTCTGCTCGTGTTCCTTAAAGACACCCTACAGATCGAAGTATTAGTTCATACCAATACTTAATCAGTCTTTGCTCTTTCCCTGCCAGCTGATTTCCTCCCCACACTGCTCTCTGACTCCTGGGAACCAACGCCTCTCCTTCCGCTCCTACAGGATGGCCGTGTCCATTACCAGGCTCCCTGATTTAGCCATCAGTAGCTTGTTAATCAGATCAGCGTGTGGAGCTCCTCTCCCAGCAAGTAAGGATCCTTCCACTTGAGGGAAAGGAAGATGAGGAAAATTGAGTTATTACAGGTGTTACTCTGTCGGACTGAACAACTCTGCGAGCATTCAAAATGATTTTTCTTGCGTCTGCTTCATAAGGCTATTCAGAGAATTAAACACCTAAAACTTATTAATAAAAACGCATACTCAGTGAGCCTTATAAATCCGCAGAAAACTCAAGTAGATGATGGGTCATACTTGTTTATCAGCATAGATCTTAGGACCCTTGTATTTCACAGCTTTTCCACCTGAGCCCATTGCATCTTCTTGGGGTTTATGCTTTTAGCTGCCCTTTATGGGAACGACCCTCAATGTCCTGGGGAACCTCATAGGCTCTCTACTGATGTGGTCTTCACTGCCAATACTGTCTCATTTACATATAAGCCTCGTTAGTGAACAGCTCTTGCCTTGGGTAAATTTCCATCACCTGACCCTCTTTGAAGTATCCAGTCATAGAAAGGAAGAACATTCCCTAGCAAATCTTTAGGGTCCATTGGTTAACCTAGCCTTCTCTTTCCCACGCTCAGATAGTGAATATCTACAGCAGAAAGGTCTGTGCTATTGCCAGCTCAGACGACACCAGTGATGAGGGACACTCCCTTCTCCTGGCTGCACACACACACTTGGAAAAATCAAGTGTTCATTTTGGCAGAGGTTTATTGATATTGTCCAGCTCTGGCGGCCTCACTTCCACAATAGGACATGTGCTCGGAGGTGAAGCGGACTTTGTAATGCCTTCAACTTTCATTACTCAGCCAGATTGCAGAGTCTATCAATTATCCCGGCATTGACAGTCGAGTGAATTAATTGGTGCATCTGACAAGGACAGCTATTACCCTATGTCGTTCTGACAGCTGGTTTTGATATCGGGAATTTGTCAACCTCCCCTTCGGTTCACTGGAGCAGTGGGAGAGACGGTTGAGTGAATCGGTTGAGACCGTTGCAGACTTTCTCCCCTGACAGCTGCCTCCCAGGTAGAGTCACTGACATGCTAAACCAGAGCGGCCCAATGCATACTCCACTCTCACAACCCACTGATACACACTGATACACTCACTAATGCAATGAGAACACAGACTGGGGGATGTTGGTGCATCTGTGTCCTTCAGAGACTGGCTCTCTTTGCTGTGTTCACTTTCCTGAGTTTGTTCCTGTGACACCAATACAAGTGTGTGTGTGTGTGTGTGTGTGTGGCAGGATGTAACCAACTTCATTTTGAGAAGCTGTTCAAGGCATAGATGCGTAAATAAGTGGCTTTTAAGGTTCTTTGCAGCTTTATGATGTTTACTAATCTAAAGTTTTTTTATACACCATACCACAATTTAAAAAAAAAAACTATTCCTTGTAGAAAGTAAACAAAACAAGATAGCAGAGGGGGTTAACCAACTGACACTGCTTGTGACTTTAAAGAAGCCACAGATTTGTTGTGGGTCTCTGTAACCACCAGCCTGTGCAGTGGAGAATTTAGCCACCCACAGCTTCCAAATACAATTTCTCAACCTAAGGATGTCTTGGGGGAAGGAAGGGCTTCTTTGGCCTCGGCTTCCACAACCCTGTTCATCACTGAAGGAAGTGAGGAACTCAGGGAGCCACAGCAGGGACATGGAGGCAGAGGCTCCTGCAGAGGCCATGAAGAAGGGCTACTTACTGCCTTGCTCCTCAAAGCTTGCTCAGGCTGTTTGCTTATAGAACCCAGAAGCACCAGCCCGGGTGTAGCCCCACCTCCCACCCACGAACCCGTCCCTCCCACATCAATCGCTAATTAACAAAATTCTCTACAGCCTTGCCTGCAGATGAATCCTATAGAGGCATTTTCTCAAGCGAGGCTCCCTCCTCTCCGACGACTCCAGCTTGTGTCAAGTTGACACAAAACCAGGCGGCACAAGGGAGGTAATCAGATTGGGCTAGAAATGTGAACTCTTCCAAAGAGAAGAGCAGTTAGCACAAGTCATTATCTCCCGTTCTTCCCGGGGTTTTGCTGGTTGAAAAGCAAGCGCAGAGTGCTGATTTCGCTGGGCCGCTCAGAGGCCAGGTGTTAATCACACGACGCTACAGTCATTTGGGCTAAGTAGCCTCCGACTTTACTGCTGACCATGTGAGTTAACAACTCAGTAGGTCTGCACTCGTCTGGGGTTGGGCAAGAAGTGCTGAGCAGTAAACGTAGTCCACAATCCATAAAATTACGCCTCGCGGAGAAAATGCAGTTCAAGGACATTTAAAACAGTTAGGCATCAAGGAAAACCGAAGCCTGCTTATATTTTCCGGGTGGCGTGTTAGGCTTACAGTGTGGAAGTGACCCCTGGAAAGGTTAATATCAAAGTATTAGCGGAGGCTGAGCCTCGGGACGGGGACGTGGTTAGGTGTTCGGGAAGTATGTGGAGGTGTTTCTAGTCAGTGTCTGCCGCCGATTCCCCCTTCACTGCAGAGCCTGCCGTGATGTTAATCTCTCTGCTGAGACCTCAGTTCCTCCTCATAAAAAGTTGGCTGTCCTCGTTTTCTGTCCTGATTGTGATTCCTTTCAAGCCGCTCCCTTAGATTCTACTGCAGCAGCGGGTTAGACCGCTGAGGAGTGGGAGAGTCTTACACACAGGAAGAAGCAGGGACTACATCATAAGACATTTGTAGCTCAGTCCACCCATTGGCCTGGCAAGCTAGGGTCAGGGTACCGCGCCTGTGACTGGTCACGTGACTGCGGTGCACCTGCTGCAGCAGGTTTACTTTTCCGGGGCTCAGTGTTCACCTGACTTCACTTTTCTTGTTTGGAATGCTCAGAATGTAAAGCTTGCTTCTTCAGTTGTCCTGAGATTTGTCACATACTTTCTGCTGTTGGTTATAGACGCAGTATTCTGGTATCACATGAAAGAAACCTAATGTCACTTCTTCACAAAAGCACTCTGGAAATAGTCTACCCATGTCTCCCCGGATGAAATGTGTTCACGTTCTACTGAGACTAAGTCCGCAGAATGGGAGAGGTCGTCTATAGAAAAACAATACAGAATTCTAAAACAACCTCAAAAGTAAAATCTAACTAAAAAACAATTCACAGTAAAGCAAACATCTTTAAAAAGGTATTAATCCAAGCATCATAAAATCCACAACAGTAATAATCATTTTATCAATGAAGGGTCCAGAACATTCCTTTATTACTTTTTCATTTCCTACATCCATTGGATCAAAACTTTTATTTGATTTGTTAATAGAAAAATAATTCAGTCTTTTTAAAATTAGATTTATTTATTTATTTCCTTGTGTGTTGGGGAGGGGAGGCAGTGCGTATGTGTGCCACCGGGCACATGTGGAGTGCAGAGGACAGCTTTGGGGAGTTGGTTCTCTCCTTTCAACATGAGATCCCTCAAGTTGGTGATGAGTATTTTTAATACTCTGAACTATCTTGCTAACCCTCCACCTTCTTTTTATCACCCAAATTCACCTTTTACTCTTTAAAATTTAGAAAAGTTATTTTTCAGCTCTATTTGGAGATGTCTCTTTAAGGATTTATTTTTTTTATGAACTCTAAGACCTGGAAGAATTTCTGTAGAAAACTATCTGCCCTAAACATTTCCCTTGTTGATGACTATGCTACCCCTCACCCTCTGAAGCAGAGCATTGCATAGTACTTCTGTGCACACAGCCCTGGCCTTCTGTCTTCAGGATACGATCCACGATGAGATCCATGAGAGAGATGTTCCTAGAAGCCATTTTAGTTTTACCCCAGGACAGCTAGACATCTTTAGGTGTGCAAAAATGGATGCAAACCACACAAATACATCCCGCTACATTCAAACTAAAAGTGCCCATAACTCGTGTTTTCAGTTAACTGGAACTGACCGCATCTATGACCACACTAATGTGTGCTGACCCACGAGGGAAATTCTGGTGGGGAGAGACACAGTGGTCTTGACCAGTCTCCATCACAACATGTTCCTTTGCAAATCTCCAAACCAGTGACCACATGAGCATATTGTCAGCCTTGTTCCTTGGTGAAGATGGGAGCAGCTATGTAAAGAGACTCCCAGAACCTTGACCATCACTAGCCTCCACCTGGAAGTCCTCAGAGACAAACACTTTGACTGACTCTGCCAGGTTCTGGTTTCTCTGAGTATATGTCCTGGGGCCAGGGAGGAATGAGAGAGACACAGCCTTGCCGAGCTCGGGGGGCTACCCACTTGCCCTGTGGTAGCCATGGTTTCTGCGGGTGGTACAATAAGAATTTACTGAAAAATGGGCTGACAGCTCTTTCCTCTACATGCCTCTCATCTATTTCCTCTCTTTATCCTTCTTGCTTAATTCAACCCTCCATTTTTTTGTTGTCTTTTTTCTATCAAGTACAGATCTTTGGAAACATAACTTTGAGTCTTGACTTTCTCACTTATGAGCTGTATGAGATTGGACAATGATGGGCTGCAGTTCCTGATTTTATATAATCAGGTTTACAAGGATTCCCCTTAAAGTCATCATGAGGAGCTCACGAAATAATACAGCTGAGCGCAAACCTTTAGAAACAAATTATTATTATTTTGCAAATACTTACAAATAGCTTTGTATTGTTCAGAGATAAGATTTGCAAATAATATAACCTGTAAGCACATTTAATAAAAAAAACTCATCAAAATGTCTCTGCATGATTTAAAGAAGATGTAAAAGAAAAAGTATTATAGTAAAATAGTTTGTAAGTGCTCTGGGGTATCTATGCAAAAATGCTGTAAGGAAGTGGTCTGGTGTTTCTACCCACATTTGTCTCCATATACAAGACAGGGTCAAGTACAGGCCAAAACACCATTGTCTTAGCCCTTGGCCCCTTAAAGTGCTAGGATCCCAAGTAAGGGTTTAAGAATCTAAACTAAGGGAAGCTTAAGGAACGCAGAGCTCCCACGCCCTCTCTGGAGTAGGCGTGCCAACCTCTAGCTCACGAATGTGATCTCCATTCAGAAAACTGTCCCTACCTTACAGCTAAGGGGTTTCCATAGAAACTCAAGGGACAATCAATGAAACAATTCTGATCTTTCTGAGTGCCTTTGGTCGCGTCTCTCTAACCCCCTTACCACGCTGAATCACCCCATTAGCTTCCAAAACATGGTCTGCACACATGAGGTTCCAAGAGGGTCACAAATTCTGCCAGGAAACTGGGGACAAATACTGTATATTTGATTATGTAGTTCCAAGAATGCTAGTAATGGTCCAGCTTATTTTTCTTCATACTTTAAGATTTATTCTATTTTTTATGTATTTGTATGTGTCGACCAGTATATAGGGGCACACAGGTACAGGTGCCCAGTGGAGGCCGGACAGGGTGTCCGGTCTCCTGGAGCTGGCGTTACCAGTTATTGATTGTGAATGACCCATCTTGAACCAAACTCAGATCCTCTATAAGAATAGCAAGTGCTCCTAACTGCTGAGGCATCTCCTCAGTCCCTCAGTGTGTTCATTAGCTTTTTGATTTTTTTGATTTGTTTCTGTTTTGTTTTGTTTTGTTTTGTCAGCTTGATACAAGTTAGAGTCACCTATAAAAAGGTTACCTCAATTGAGAGAAAGTGTTCATGTCTGATTGACCTTGTGGCAAGTTTATGGGACATGTTATTGATTAATGATTAGTGTGGAAGAGGCTAGCCCACTGTGAGAGGAGTCATCCCCTGGGCGGGTGATCCCAGATTGTAGAAAAAAGAAGTCTGAGCAAGTCACAAAGGATAAGTCAATAGGCAGCATTCCTCCATGGCCTCTGTTTCAGTTTCTGCCTCTGGGTTCTTCCTTTAACCCCAGCCTTGACTTTGCTACATAGCGGATTGTGACATGGACGAGCGTGAAGGGCAAATAAATCCTCCCCACCCCACGTTTCTTTTGGTCATGGTGCTTTTCTACAGTTATAGGAAGCAAACTAGAACCCGTGGTTTTTAGGATAAACAACAAAAATAGCTTCAGCCATTTTCAGGTAGAATGATCGTAAGGTTAGGTGTACGAGAGGCACTTTTAATTTATAATGCCAGTGGTTTTATTGAGGAATAACCTGTCACAAGACAAAGGGCATCTACTTCCAAATCACTGAGGGGTTAGTCAAGGAGGAAACAAGTGTCTGTAAGAGAGTCGATCAACTTTGATAGGAATTTTAAAGCAGCTATAAAAACATTAAGAGACTACTCTTGGTTGTGGTTTTGTTGTTGTTGTTGTTGTTTTGTTTGTTTTGCTTTGTTTTTTTGAGACAGGGTTCTCTGTGTTGCTTTGGAGTCAGTTCTGAAACTAGCTCTTGTAGACCAGGTTGGCCTCGAACTCACAGAGATCCACCTGCTTCTGCCTCCCGAGTGCTGGGATTAAAGGTATGTGCAACCACCACTTGGTCTGTGGTTTTTAAGATAACACTGAAAATAAAAGTAACATCAGGCTTCCTATGGGCATTTGTTTTGTTTTATTCAGAAACCAGAATCTCATGTAGCAAGAAGAACATGTTTGGCCAAGGAATTCCTTTGGGTACCCATGTACCCCCAAGGAGAACTAGGACCAGTGGAAGATTCCAGATTCTAAGCAAACACATCCTTTGGGAATTACTTTGAACTTAGATGAGCACAGGGGGTGGGGTGCTGAGAAAGAGAAAGTAATAGACGAGGCCATTCTAGAATGCACGCTGATGCTCCTAGGCCATTCTGGAATGCAGGCTGATGCTCCTAAGTCATTGTGGAATGCACAGTGATGCTCCTGGGCCATTCTAGAATGCATGTGGATATTCCTAGACTATTCTGGAATGCACGCTAGCGCTCCTGGGCCATTCTGGAATGCACACTGATGCTCCTAGCTGCCAGCTTAGTGTATTGATGCCTGTTAACTCCATCCTCATCACTTGTCTCTGAATTCATTTAGAACAGAGACCTGAGAATATTTCAAAGGACAAAGGGAACAATTTTGAGGAACACCCAGATGAGCTTGTGAAAATCTCTCAGATTGTTTGCAGTTAGAGAAGTGGTATCTTGAGATAATGGTAAGGCTGAAGGCACTGGTCCACCTCAAGGTTTCCACTGAGTTACGCTCAACATTTGGCTCATCGTGAATATAACAGCAAATATCTCCTTAGTGCCAAGATTGAAAGAAGGTGTCGGATCCGGATCCTCGTAGGAGTACAGGCCAGGTCTTACCCTCCAGCTTTACAGAGGAAAGGAGCTCCTCACTGGTCACTGGTCACTGGTCACTAAATCCTTTGGCAAAAGTGCTCACTGTTAAAAAAAGCAGCTTAATCCTTGTGGGACTACACTGTATCTGACAGGAGAGCTCTTTCTAAGGCTGGTTTCCTACTCTCTCTCCCTCTATTTCTCTGGTTAAAATTATCATTAAGTAAGTTAGTTCTCCTTTTTTGATGAAGTAGTATTTAAGTCTTTGGGAGATAGTGATAAACACATGTTCAAAATATAAATAAAATTCAGAAGCAAAAGAAAGTTTGACAAATTTGACTATACAAAATGAATGCAAATTTTTGGGATAAGAAAGAACATGTAAAAATATTAAAAGGTAATCACAACTAAGGGAGAATATTTGCAGTATACCTTACAGGCAGAGGCCATTCTATTTATTACAAAAGGAACTCAGTAAATTTGATAGAAATTTTAATAAAAAAATTTAAGACAAAAACAATATACACACACAAAGCAACAACAGCAAAACAACAAAAACCAACCTCAACATGCAAAATGTTTAACCTCGGGCTAGAGAGCTGGCCTTGGGATCCTGAGAGTTGGAGAACTAGCCTAGTCCCTCACCAGCAGCAGCCCAAGGGGGAGCAGGCTCTCCACCCCACCATGGCAGCACACTAGAGCTAACCCTGTTGTCAGGATGCAGGTAAGCCTGTGAGGACAACAGGGCTGTCCCTGCCTCTTGTCTGCCATGTGGTGGCATAGGTGAGTGAAAGACCTCCTTCTCCCACCCCTTCCACCCCTTGCTACCTACTGCAGGCAGGAGAGAGAGAGAGAGAGAAAGAGAGAGAGAGAGAGAGAAAGAGAGAGAGAGAGAGAGAGAGAGAGAGCGCACTGGCCCTGGGGTCACAAGAGAACTAGTCCTGCCCCTCAGCTGCAGCACACTACAGCTAAACCTGTTGTTGGGATGCAGGTGAGCCAATTCTGAGGGCCTGAGAGCTGACTCCTCCCTTTCCCATTTACTCCCCTAAGAGATGGAGGGGAAGAGGTAGAGAAGTAGGGAGGGGAAGGAGAGGGGAGGGAAGAAGGGAAGGGGAGAGGTGGGGAGAGGAGAAGAGAGAGCCCTCTATCTTGCCTGGGCAAACCAGTGACACTGGCCCTGGTGGTGTGAGTGTGGGTGACCAGGCCTGAAGGTCAGAGAAATCTGCAGTTGGGGTGGGCTAGCCAAGGCAGTGCTGGACACCTCACCAAGGTGGTGACAATGGCGGAGAGCTGGCCCAGCTGACCAGCCCAGCTACCACTCAGGCCCAGAAGCAGGGCTGAGTTGGCCCGTCCATCCTGCATCCACCCCATCTATCAGAACATGTGAAGAGGACGAACTTACAGATCCAAAACTTCAGAATCTCCATGACACAAGGAAACAGGCTATCCAAAAGGAACCCCAGTGAGAAGAGCCCATTATCAATAGTGTAGCAGACGCCAGAGGCCTTAAACCAGACCAATGACCAAGGCAATGAACACTTGGAAGTGAACAAGAATGAACGAGAAAGGACAAAGGGTTAATGGTGTAAGTCGGGGGTCACATACAGCTTTCATGATGAGATTCTCCCGTTTTTGTTTGTTTGTTTGTTTTGTTTCTGCTTGCTTTGCTTTGTTTTGTTTGGGTTGGTTTTTGATTTTTTTTTCTTTTAAATTTGGGGAGAAGGAGGTTGTAAGGGTGGAGGGCAGATTCGGGGGGTGGGGAATGGGGAGATGAGTCAGATCGTGATGCACAATGAGAAATCCTCAAAGAAGCAACAAATGTAGAAAATAAAGTTTAACCTGTTAATCATTATTAGGTACATGTGAGGTAAACCATTACTTTAGCTGCATTGCTCGTCAGGAAACTGTTATGCCCAAGTCCGCAAAGTCCCCCAAAAGCCAACAAGGAGACCGAGTCCCGTATGTAAAAGCAAAGAGTCTTTATTTTATGCAAGTTTGCAAACTCAGTCTCTATGCATGTCCAATGTATTGGAATTAACGGAGAGCCCCAAACTCAGCTAGAGTTGGGTTTTTATAGTAGTAAAGGTGGGGGTGAGGGGTTTCTGAGGTTCAGGACCTCTGATTGGCTGACATTTGTCTAGGGGTGTCCTGGTGAGTGTGTGCTGGCAGGTGATCCTATCTACAGCGGTTGAAACACTAGGCATTTCCTTTGAATAGTCTGTTCTTGGGTGGGGCTCAGGTAATCTTTATAATCCTTCCTGCAACCAGGTATTGCTTCAGGGTAAACTACTGAGACTCAGACCCCCACTAAACTTATCAATGGCTGAGTGATAAGTGACAAATGATAAGGGTGGGAAGTAAAGAACTTCCTTTGGGTGATCTGTTCATATTTAGCTCATCATGGTTGGGTTCTATGGAGACACCATCACATACCTACTCTAACATTGCCTAACCAAATATTTAGGAAGTTGTGGCTTAGTCAAGTGGACATAAAACACCATCATTACTCTACTTGTCCCTCCACCATTCTAACCATCACTCATTCTATCTGCATGTCTATCTGTCCATCCATACAGCCAGCCACAAAAGTGGCTTCGTGCCTATGCCTCTGTTACAGACCAGCTCTGTACTGTTCATCCCAGTCTCACTCCTTTTCTTAGCAGTGACATTTGTTTTACTTCCACAGTGGGAAGGCCTGGGTTCCATTAGTAACAATATATTTATTTATATATTCAGTTGCAGAACGCACACAGAGTTTCTGATTCATTAGCCCATGTAATGCTGGCTCTTTAAGAGACAAGCCACGCCCACTCCCTACAGCCTTTCTCCCTCCCTCGCCATCTTGGCTCTCTGTCTGTCCCCTTCTCTTCCCCCCTTTACCCCCTTTCTCCCTTTTTTCATTCCCCTCCATAACCCAACTAATAAATATCTAATTCTATTCTGTACGATGTGCCTGCCTATGTGCCTCCCACCCGCACCTGCTCACACCGCTCGGGGACCAGCCCGCTGCCACATGGCTGGGGACTAGCCACCTTGGTTTGTGGACCTGCTGCCATGGGGACCCTGCAGCAAGCTGCTGGGGACTCGCTGCAAATCCGTAACAGTCCACACCTTGTGAAAAACACATTTAATTTGGTGGCGTAAATACAGTGTCTGTGTAGAAGGGTTTCCCTTTGACCTAGTCACACACAACAGAAAATATCATCTCCCCAAATTGCTTGAGCTTCTCCTCTCATGAGGTATTTAAATCGTGACTTTGTTGGAGAGTAAGGTTCAACTATTATTGTTTATATTTGGTTAAGGGTCTCTTCACAGCCTGGCCAATATTAACTTTTAAAGTTAAGCTTGAGGGTATATTAAATACAGTAAGAATTGGGGCTATAGACTCAGACCTATAACTCAGAAAAGCCTTCCTCTTCCTCCTTCTCTACAGCTCCCTTCCTCCCCGTTAACTATTGCCAGTAGTTTCTAGTTCATCCTTCTGTATTTCTTCTGTGTAAATGAGGGGTAACTGGTATATTTTATCTTCTTTTTTCACACGTCATATCATACTATCGGCAACCATGAACTTAGTTTTTCACGGAACAGCATGTCCTAGACATCTCAGCTGCTCTTTTAACAGTGACCTAGCATACTGCTATACTAGGTTAGGGTTAGGTATTAGGTACACACTTGCCCATACTGTGTATACACACTTAAGGCTTTTCTAATATTTGGTAATTGTGTCAGGTGCTAAGGAAACACCCTTTGTGTATGTATTTGTATATGATTAGCCAAATACCTTCAGTGTGGATTTTTTAGATGAAAAGTGGAATTCCTGGGCCAACAAGTAAGCATACACACACACACACACACACACACACACACACACGCATCTATTTATTCATCCATGCTCTACCACCTATTCTTCCACATGCATGGAAAACCAGTTATGTCGTTTCAGTCTGAGTTTGTGTTTTCTAAACTTATTTGATGACACAAACCTGTCATCAAACTGGTATGCATGTGTGTGTGTGTGTGGTTGGAAAATATTATGAGACCTGATTTTATCGAATTCATTTTGAATGGTTCCATGTGTTTTAGATCATTTTCAATATTTAAAGTCATGTGACTGTCTGGCTTCTTTGTTATAAACATTTGATTTCCTTATGACCAAATCTTAGGAGTACAATTGTTGTTCAAAGATCAGGGAGTTTTTAGAGTTCCCAGATATTCAAAAGTCAATGTGTGGCTGTGAAGGAACCACTTGTTAACATTGTCACTAATGATCCATGGTCAATGGAGAGAGAGATTGCCTTCAGATTTGAGAGAGGACCGCACAGTCTACACTGTGTCCGAGGCGATGCAGAGCAGGCTCTGATCATCTTTCTGAACACGTTTATTAAAAGAACATCTCAATATGAGGCTAGGCCAGAATCTTTTCTTAGAATTTTCTTTTGTTAAAATAACTTATTTAACTTTATTGTATGTGCATTGGTGTGAGAGTATCAGATCCCCTGGAGCTGGAGTTATAGACAGTTGTGAGTTGCCCTGTGGGTGCTGGGAATTGAACTGGAAGAGCAGCCAGAGCTTTTAACGACAGAGTCATCTCTCCAGTCCTCTTTCCTTAGAGTTTTCAATGAGAGAGTTCAATATTGGTCCAGGGAAGAGAGAACTCAATGATCGTTAGTTGTATAGTAATGGCTAGAACTCACTCAGTCTTACTAAAAGTATTGCACTCACCCACTTCTAAGTTTTTCTGAAAGTTTAGAAACATTAGGTTCCTTTAGATCAAAGAATTCCCATGAATAGCCGAAATTAATGTCTGCTATCTGTTCAGTTTAGGCTGTAGAAACTAGATCAGCACGCAGTGCCAACATCCTCTGTAAACTGAGACTGTGCTTTGATTCCCAGCTACCCAGACCCAAATAATCATATAGAAACTATATTAATTACAACACTGTTTGGCCAACAGCTCATGCATACTCCTAGCTAGCTCTTATATCTTAAATTAACCCATTTCTATTAATTATTGCCACGAGGCTGTGGCTTACCAGTAAGGTTCTGGCATCTTTCTCCTTTGGCAGCTACATGGCTTCTCCCCTTGACTCCACCAACTCTCTGTATATCTCTACTCAGATTTCCTGCTTGGTTTTACTCAGCTAAGGCATTGACCAACCAATATTCATTAACCAATAAAAGCAACACATATGCAGAAGGACTTCCCATATCAGTCCTCTTTCTCAATAAGGATTATCATCATCAGAGATGATGATATATGAGCTATAAATATCTCTCAGACCTTCATGTTTGATTCGAAGTTTCTCTCTGGATTTCCATGGGGGAACAAAGACACTCTCAGTTGACATGTGGCTATGTTGATCTCAGAAGAAACCGAAGGACATCAGCTAGTATTTCATCAAAAATTCCTAAAAGTTGGAAACCGTATAATGATGTTGAGTCTCTGGGCCATAATTTTATATGAAACCTAACACCAGACTGATTTTCAAATGAAAGTGACTTTTTTTTTGGCTATAGGAAGAGACTGGGGAGGTAGCATACTGCACACATGTCACCCAACAAAGGCAGACTTTCTTTTGATGCTTCCACTATGCTAACTTATTAACCAGTAGTGGGTCCTTGGACAAATCACTCTACCTCCCTGGGTCTTCTGCAAATCCCAGGTCTTCAATTATTTCATGTGCACGCCCAGGTTTTGACAAAAAGTCAAAATTATTGCAGAAAAATTAAATATTTAATTTGTAATCTCTGCCACTGCTCAGAACATATCAGTAAGTTTGACAGCCATGTGGATAATTTAAGTTTCTCTCAGAGAGTGCCTCAGATGCCAGGTAGCTTACATTCTGACCTTCCAACCCTCCAAGTTACAGTTGGCCTCGGGGCATTTGCACTCACCATGTTTGCCAGAAGATGCTGTCTTTTGACATGCAGCTATTTCTGTCCTTTGTCAAATACTATTTTCCTTATACATATGTATGAATTGTGATAATTTGATATAGGCATGTAATGTGTAATGGTCAAACCAAGGTAGTTAACATTTTCATCTTAGACAGTTAAACTTTTGAATAACAATTGTGCATGTTTATGTGACTTTTTGCTATATGCATACACAGCTATTTCACATTTCCCCTGTTTCAGCTGAACTCTCAGAAGAGGCTAGCTGTCATTCACTCTCAAGCCCAGCATTGTTCCATCATAATTTCTTCATAAGGTTTGAAATGATTAAATATATATTGTTGATTGCTTCTCCCTACAAAACATAAGTTCTAGAAAGCACAGGTCTGAGGTTCAGCTTGAACTATACCTACATCATCACCTTGTACTATAAATAGCTCAAGGCAGGAAGTGCCAGTGGGTTGGAAAGCAGAAAGGGGGCCATGTGGCTATAGCTTTCAAGTGGGGAGAAAAAGAATAAAAAGCGACAGATGTCAAGGAAATGGGCAGGGACCAGGCCACAGATAGTCTGGGAATGAGGCTGTAATTGGAAACCTTTGAAGCATTTCAGATTTGCATGAGTCTAAACAATAAAACACTCACAAACATCCACAAATGACCTATTATTAATAATCATTCATTGGACATATCCATTAGGACTGATGACCACATCCCAGTGAGATACAACTTTATAGTGTTATAAAAAGAACCTTGAAAACAATGGGGCTCCATGAGGGGGCTTCAGAGAATCTGGGGGTCCTTGAAGTGAAAGGGAAGAGCTCTGATAAAGGCTGGCCGACACGTGTGCACCTGAAGCAGGAGCCCATGTACTTCAACATGTCCCCCAGGGGGCCCTAGAACTCCCAGATTTAAGAATCATTGATCCTTGCTTTTATCTTTCCCAGAACAACCTACCTTTCCCAGTATCTTGTCCTGGGCTTTTTCATACCCTGGTCGTTTGAATCACAACTTAATTCTGTAAATTATATTCTCTTTGTTAAGCACACAAGAATGGAAAATAGTCTCTTTTGGGGGGGGGGGAAGATTAATTAACAAATGGCAACCTAGGATAAATCACGAGTTCACGTGTTAAGTCACATGACCCTCAGATGGCAAGAGCCATGCTCCTCTAATTGCAGCAGCTGAAATATCCATATAAGATGATCTTTAAATATTTAACTGTTGCCTTCAAGGAGCTGCCTTGGTTTTTTTTTTCCTTAAACAGAACATAATTTAAAAACCCTTAGCCTATTTTTAATTTATAGTTATTGGAAAAAATAAGTGGCTGGCCCAATCATTTATATGCCCAGGCAAAAGTAATACATCTATATAAAAGCACAGTGATATATTTCTGTCGCTGTTTTAATGTGCTGTTGCTCGCCCTGTATGTTCTGATTCATTGGAGAGTGGCAATCATGTCGACAGGCGCTGTTCCTCAGTTCCCATCAGCGACAGCTAAAGGCCAATTCAAGGTTGTGGTGGGGTCATGAATCTAACGCAGTCACTGATAGAACAATTTCCCTTCCACACAGCATTGTCAGTGGAACACTCTGGGAATAGACAAGGAGATTGGCTGTTAGTATCTCTAGCTCCTTACTTCTCCCTTTGTTTCCCAGCCGATGTCTGCAATGTGTACCAATGCAGAACCATTAGGGAATAGAGAGTCAGTCCTTGGAAAATTGATAGGGGTGGAATTCCTAACACCTCCAGGATTGGGGGGGGGATGTCCCTCTGTACAAACAAGTCATCTAACAATGTATTACAGGGGGTTTAAGAGCAGAGAAACAGAAAAAGAGACAGAAATAGAAGCCTGTTGGCTGAACACAAGAGAGCTCTCAGAGCTTTATAGAGAAAACGTTTATGTTTCAGAGACTCTGTCGGTTAATTAAATCACCAGCTTGCTGTTCTTCCATTTTCCCAGGTAGTATCTGCCTGAGTGAAGATGCCGCAGGAGCTGCTTCCTGTGCTCCCTCCTTCTGCCAGGCTACATTCAAGGTTGACCAGAAAGCCGAGTCTCCCTGCTCACCCGATCTGACCAGAGTGAGTGATGAGTTGAATTGTAAACAGAGAAGCCTGGAAAATGGGGTGAAGTATGGCGTGGGTACAGTTTGGCTTTCCTGAGTTAGCCTGTTCTCGTGACAGGAAACCACAGTTCTTGGTGTCCCTTAGGTGTTGACAAAATTTCACAGCAATTTGAAGCTTGGCCTTATGATTCAAAGCATCTAGAGGCTAAAAAGTTCCTCAACGATGCTTATAGGTGTGGGACTGTGGTGCGAACTAAGGACTGTATGGGTTCATAGCCCACAGTCTCAGTCACTAGATGCAAGGGACTCAGCATAGGATCGCCACAGCAAGGTTAGTCTCAGTGTGCCCTCCGACCATGGTGGCAAGTCCTGTACTCAGTAGGGGAATAGTTCGCTGTAATGCAGTAGTGGTTCTTCATCTATAGATCCTGACCCTTTTTGGGTTCGAATAGTCCTTTCAGAGGTCACCTAAGACCATCAGAAAACACAGTGTTTACATTAAGATTCTTAACAGTAGCAAAATTACAATTATGAAGTAGCAATGAAAATAATGTTATGGTTGGGGGTCACCACAACATGAGGAACTGTATTGAAGGGCTGTAGCATTAGGAAGGTTGAGACCCACTGCTAATGAAATCAAAGACTTGCAAAGCTTTAGAAGAAAATGGTTGAGTATGTAAAATGCTGCTTGTGATTATTATAAATTGACAAAGACGGGGTTGGTTCAATCTACTTGTGTAACTAACAGGTTTGTGTTTCCTGTAACCAAGACGGTGACTTCCAAGGGATCACAATAAACCCTAACTAAACTCAGTTAATGAGCCCAAATATGCATCACCACAATATTCCACCATGTATCTGAGGCTCACTTTAACCTTTAAATCCTCCCCCTTTCTTTCTTCCCCCACTTCCACCCTCCCTCCCTCCCTCCCTCCTTCCTTCCTTTTCTCCTTCCCTCCCTCTTTTCCTTTTCTTCTTCCTTCATTTTTTTTCTCTCTGCCACACTGGGGATGCAAATCAGGGCCTTGCTCATGTTTGCCTTCTTTCTCTTCATCGGAGGAAAAGCCTGATTAGTTAGTTTCTTCATCATAAAATGAGCACATCGTTGTTACAGAGCTATTTGGAAGTACAGAGAAATGAATGAAAGGAATGGACAACGATGGTCCCCTCACACTGCCTGGGTTTCTGCTTCCCATCTTCTGAGTGTGGAACTTTGGTCAGTTGCTTAAAAGTGAACTGATGTACGTAATTTTTAAAATTATTATTTTTAAAACCTAACATTTTATGCTAGCATTTTCCTATTTTGTTATTAAACTCTCAATAAATTTAATTTTAATGTCTGTTTAATGTACCAACAAATAGGCACTCCAGGGTTTATCTAACAATTCCTCTGTTATTAGACATTAACTGATCAATATATTATTACATATGACGAATGACCAGGATTAGTTGAAATTTTTGTTTACTTCCTTAAAAGAGGGCTGGCAGGGTCAAAAGGTACGAAAACACTGAGCACTCTTAGGAAATACGGCCACGCTGCTCTCCGGGGGAGTGGATGATGTCTGCGTTGCCACTGGCGACTAATGGGGCAGAGCTGCAGTGACTGAGAACGTCTGTGGACTGCACACCAGACTTCCCAGTCTCAGCGTCATCTGCCCGGTGGGCTGCTTGATTCTTTACTGGGATGTTTAGCGGCATCCCTCGTTTGCCCTCTAGAATCCCATCGCAGTCACACATGGGACAGTGGCACTGTTTCTAGATACTGTGAGGGCAAAGTTATAGTTGACAGAGATTTACTTTGTCAGAGGAACTTCAGCATGTTTCAGGGAACTGCCACATATCTGTACACTATGGTACATCGTGGTGGGCAGCTTCCTTCATTTCCCTGCCTGTGCTGGCTAGGTTTTGTTTTCTGGTTTTTGTTGTTGTTTTGCTTTTTTTTTCTCACCACAACACAAGCCAACTACATCCACATAAAACCTGAGAGAGTCTGGGACATAATTTTAGACACAAAAGAAAAGTGTAATGCACGGCTTCTTGGTGGCAACATTTTCTCAGGTGGGTTCTATTTACTAAAGGCAAGTGCACCTCATTTAAGAGAGGCTTCCTGACTCAGCTTTAGCTGCAAAGACCTTGCAGCTCTTTTAAGAGGCCCTACTTCCAAACACTTAAATGCTGTTTATCAATAGCCAACAGCATGCTTCTTGGTGGTGGCAGCGACCTTGAAACTCTATAGAGTTATAGCAATAAACATGGCTCCCACCAGTACCTCTACCATGAAGATAGATTCTCAGAAAGCTAAGGAATGGGGTGGATCCAGTCATTAAAGCCGTGGCTTTAATCCTAGCCATATCACTTAGTAAATTAAAGACTAATGTGGTCAGAAAAAGAGAGATAAACAGTAAAGATAGATTCAGATGAAAAAAACCTCTAAGTGGTTTATAGTGTGTTTAAAAATATATGTAGGTTTGTGAGAGAAGAGAAAAAAGATAAAGCTCTTAAGAAGGAAAGAAACAAAGAAAGAAAGAAAGAAAGAAAGAAAGAAAGAAAGAAAGAAAGAAAGAAAGAAAGAAAGAAAGAAAGAAGGAAAGAAAGAAATGTAGTTGGGTGTGGTGGCACACACCTTTAATCCCAGCACTTGGGAGGCAGTGGCAGTCAGATCTCTGTGAGTTCAAGGACAACCTGGTCGATGACAGAGGAGTTCCAGGGCAGCCAATGATACATAGTGAAACCCTGTCTCAAAAAAAAATTAAAAATAAAAAAAATACAGTTTAAAAGAAAACCATGTAAAGATGAAAGGTACACAGAAAATCTGGATACTGTGTGTTATTGTGTTGGTTTTGAATTGTTTGATGACTGAGGAAGGAGCAACAACTGCTAAAAGACATTTGATTTTAAATGCTGCTGGATTAATCTAACATATATATTTTGAAAATGTCTTGACTTTAAAATTTAAGTCAAAAGATATGTTACTTTGGAGAAGAGGTTTTGTTTTTGTTTCCACAGGAAATGAGAGGCTGTGGATTCATTGTGGGTTAAGAAAAAAAATCAGGTTTGATCAAAGAAAACCTCCTGAAAAATCTCTGAGCAGATAGCCCAGATGATCCAACATTTCAGAGGACTTCTGGTAGAGTTTTCTCTGAGTTCTACATCTAGAATAGCCTCAAGACTGCTGGCTGAGAAGATAAGCCTCACAGAACACTTCAGCCAGGACTTGACCATAATCCTAAATTTTCTTTAGGTCCCCATAAGATTATCAGTGTCCCCAGTCAGCAAGAAGTAGCCTCGAAAACTACACCAAAAATGAATTATGGATATTTGTCTTTGTTTAGAGTGTTGGTTACAAGTTGTTATGGATAATGGTCAGGAAAAAAGCTGAACAAAGCAGGTTAGATTCAGAGTTGTTGTTTTGAAAAGGAAAAAAAAGGGGAAGTGCTGTGGAATAATGCTCTCATACCCTGTAAAATTTTATCACTTGTATTGGGTTAATAAAATGATGATTGGTCAGTAGC